>NC_058371.1:39869166-40177187 GCF_018350175.1 Felis catus | reverse complement strand
AAATGCATGTTTTCTTTGTGGTAAGTCCTCCTCAAGGCTACATGATTATAACAAGCCTCCTTCATCTCTTCCCCTTCAATTCTATTGTGTCTTTGATGAAATATAATTATATCTAACTGGTATTTTTCTCAGTGTTCTTCCTTGTTGAAATACATCCTGTTCTCATGATTTGTGTCCCATGGTGAAATTTCCAGTGATAAGAGCTGGCATATAATCTTACATTTTCTTTCCATGGGAATTGGCAACATTAACAATTAGAGTCAAGTTAGTTTAAAATACACAAAATATGTGAATACTGGGATTTCTCACCAAAGGCTTAATGTAAAAATCAAACTGTTAAGCACTTCTACCAGAGAAAAGTAAGTTTCTCATTAAAAGCCAGCCCTGCCAGCCTGGGACAAGGGCAAGTCAAGGCCCCTCCACCCAGAGAAGGGGTGTGGAATAACTGGGATTTCTTTCCAGATTGGTGAGGCTCACCTGGGGCTGTAGAAGGGAATTGTTTGGCCCAAGGCTACTGCTGTGTCTCTAGAGTTTGGTAGAACAGGAGTGTTTATGAAGACACCCTTCTGTTTCCACTTAAATTCTGCTGATGTCCTTAGGCTACAGGCTGAGGAAGAAAGAAGATCCATGGGTGCCTTCTTGTTGCCACTTTTTAGAACATCTAATACATTCTTTTCACTTTCTCCTACGCCCATCCTTAACTTTCCAGAGAACTGGACTCCTACTGTATGTTGGATTAGACCCAGGACTTAACTGCAGCACATGGACATTTGGAGCAGGAGAATTCTTTGTTGCAGGGCTCTCCTGTGTTCAGTAGGGTATTTAGTAGCATCCCTGACCTCCACCCATTGAATGTCAGGAGCACCCCTCTTCCCAGTGTGACAACCAAAATGTCTTCAAACACTGCCAAATGTCCAATGGAAGACAGAATGTCCCCTGGTTAAGAACCACTGAATTAAACTGATCAGATATGACAGTCAGTACTCAAAACCCAAGGACCCAGCTCCCACTTGTCTCTACCCCATACAATCTCCAACACTCCCTTACTGATAAGCAGCTGAGAAGGGAACAGTAATATATTAACTCCATGACTCTATGATAACCACTGGGTGCAGTGTGTGTAGAAGCTATCAGATATAAGAAAGGAAGGTAACAAAATGCAAATTTTATGCTAATATTTTGGTGTCCAGGACATCTTCTGCCTGGAGGCAGGCCGCAGAGAATTCACAAAGGATTGCAGAGTTGGTGAGATCAAGGAGTATGTTTAACAAAACCTTCTGAATCAAATCTAAGAGTTGTAACATCTCCTTTGTGGTTACTGTTTTATAGAAAGAAAGAGGAACCTGGGAGTTCCCTAGTTAAATGTTTTCTGTGATTCAATTCTTGGATCTCAAAGACTACCCGGTGTTTCTGCAGTGCTTGCACAGCCGAAGAACCATAGTGGGGTGTGGTGGCAGTGAGCAAGGCACATGCGGGCTGGAAGATGGCCCCTAGTCCTATATTGATTGCACACTTCTTTGGCCCATTATGACATACTTTCACTACTGCTTTATGTCTGTGAGTCTCATCTTGCCACACTGCCTGCGTGGTGACTTGATTTTGTCTGACACCATATCCTTTCTCCTTCTCACAAAGGATCCTGCCTAAGTTCCTTAGCTACAGAGGGAACACAGAATCCACATTGAGTCCATCAGAATACTTCATCTCTGGCCACAGTGACCAGTGACCAAAATTCTTTTTTGAGATATTTTTTTTTTAGTCATTGCATAAATTTTTTATTGATTGGATTTCTTTTGTCTCTTTAAAAAAAAATTTTTTTTTAAATTTACATCCAAATTAGTTAGCATATAGGGCAACAATGATTTCAGGAGTAGATTCCTTAGTGCCCCTTACCCATTTAGCCCATCCCCCCTCCTACAACCCTTCCAGTAACCCTCAGTTTGTTCTCCATATTTAAGAGTCTCTTATGTTTTGTCCCCCTCGCTGTTTTTATATTATTTTTGTTTCCTTTCCCTTATATTCACCTGTTTTGTCTCTTAAAGACTTCATATGAGTGAAGTCATATGATTTTTGTCTTTCTCTGACTAATTTCACTTAGCATAATACCAACCAGTTCCATCCACGTGGTTGCAAATGACAAGATTTCATTCTTTTTGATCGCCAAGTAATACTCCATTGTGTGTATATGTGTGTGTGTGTGTGTGTGTGTGTGTGTGTATACACACACACACCACATCTTCTTTATCCATTCATCCATCGATAGACATTTGGGCTCTTTCCATACTTTGGCTATTGTTGATAGTGCTGCTATAAACATTGGGGTGCATGTGTCCCTTTGAAACAACACACCTGTATCCCGTGGATAAACGCCTAGTAGTGCAATTGCTGGGTCGTAGGGTAGTTCTATTTTTAGTTTTCTGAGGAACCTCCATATTGTTTTCCAGAGTGGCTGCATCAGTTTGCATTCCCACCTTTTATTTTTTTTTCCATTGAGGCATTTTATTTTCACATACGTACCACATCCCTAGAAAAAAGAATCCCAGGATTTTCCCTCCTGTGCATTCTTGTCCCACCTCCTGACGGTCCATGATCCCTTCTAAGGCCACTAGCACAATGAAACCAAACCGGTGGGATGGGAGCAGATCACTCTGCCACCTCGCTAGATCTTTGAGTCATATATCAAATCCGGGGCCACCACTCCATACCTGTTTAACCTGCGTGTGAGATTCCCTAGCCCTGCGATCATCCCCAATGACTTCCCTAACCCTGCAATCATCAATGATTTCAAATTTGCCAACGTAACCATGTTTCATCATCACAGCTAGAAACTTGACGATGACCTTGGAGCATGGCCCAATAACAACCTGGCATTTGCCTTTCTTCAGCACTGTCAATGCTCTTGAGAGCATCCACCATTCATGAGCCCCATTATGGCAACATAGAAAAAGGGAGGAAAGAGCTTTTTTGACATTTTCAAAGTTGAGAGAAAAGCTCCCTTACCTCTGTGGTCAGGGACTAGGTTAAAGGCTTATGTGCTGCTGGATGTACCAGGTGCCATGTGGAGAAACCCATCTACACCAGGACATACTAAAACACTGCTCAGAGGAAGGAATCCCTGGTGACTTTGAGTCCCTAGTTCTGGTCTTCATGGTGCTCAGAGTCCTGGTTCCCAGCCTTCCTGAGCCTGTACATTTACATCCTCATTTGACTGCATAAACTCCCCTAGAATGACTCCATTAAGTGCCCCTCCAGCTTTTTATTCTAAGCAAATGCGATTTGGAGCTTTGTCCATTGTAACAAGAAAGTGCTGGCAATTACAGACTGTAATCTTCATCAAAGACAGGATTCTATCTTACCATTTTTGTGTATTACACACAAATGATGACCCCAAAACCAGTTTTCAAAAGATTCTTTTTGATTCATTCTGAATACTGAAGTCTGAATAGCAGCAATGTTTAAACAGGGTCTTCACATTGTTGGATAAGCCAGACATTTTCCTGCTTTACTCTCTGTAAACCTACATGCCTTTGTCATGACCGAGAGGGACTGTGCTGACATAAACAATGTTCACATTTAAGGGCGACCTGTCTGTGACATGATTCCCCGCTCATCTCCAAGGTGATTTGGCTGGTATCCCTGGGACATGGTGTCTTTCCTCCTTCATGAGTGTCACTTATGAGGCTGTTTAGTCTAAGAGGATAATCTTCTAAGCATGGAAGATTGATTGTTCTATCATGGTTATATTTGTCTAGAGCAACTTGCTAGAGCCTATATTCAATGGATAATATTATCTTTTTAACACCTATATTGGTATTTAATCAGCAGTGCATAAATATATATTTAATATTATTATGTATATATAATATATAAACATACATATAATTATGTCAGTAGATGGCATATGGAAATTGAGAATTCATTCCATAACCCTCAAATTCCAATTATTTGAATATTTGTTATATCACTCCTGGGGGCCAATAAATATGGGAGTTGTGGGAGGAGGTCTCTCTGGTCTGGTCTCCTCATCTCTTGAAAGCCTACTGATGTGGCTCCTCCAGGCAGACCCTTTCCTCCAATGTTGTGAGCTCTACTTCTAGATCTGTAGGGACAAACATCTCAATGTTCTCAGTCTCATTCTCAGTGGTCAGTTGGGTCCTCTGCATATTTCCAAAATCCACAACTCACAAAAAATAAAAAATATATTAATCATGAGGAGGAAGAACAACCTCAGTTTTTGTTTCTGTGAGCTGCCATCTTTGTTTTTCTGATATGCACATCTTACTTTCTTCTTGCTCAATGCAAAGGGCAAGCAATTCTAATGTCTGTGTCTCTGAACTAGAATCAAATGATAAATTGTTGTCAACAGCTGCAAGGAAAAAGTAACACCTTGAATGCCCATATTATCATGCCTTTTTACTCCTTTAATAAACCAAAGTACAATTGCTGTCATTTGGAAAAAGATGGGTGTGTTTTAAGAAGCACCCAAGAACTCACCCAAACTTCTACTGTTTAAAACCTGATCAAGGGGCACCTGGGTGCCTCAGTCAGTTCAGTGTCCAACTCTTGATTTCAACTCCGGTCACGATCTCACAGTTCATGGGATCGAACCCTGTTTCAGGCTCCATGCTTATCTCTTTCTCTCTGCCCCTCCATTGCTCTCTCTCTCTCTCTCAAAATACAAAATCAATAAACTAAAAAAAAAAAAAAACAACCTGATTGAGAATTTAGTTCATTCTGACTTTTGGCTCAAAAAGAGATTCCTGTAGTTTTGAGAGGGAAACAGCTTGCCACGTGGGTAAGATGACTGTTCCATAAGATGGGGGATTGGATAAGAGCCAATGAGGAATGCATAGAGACAGGAGAATAAAAGAAAAAAAAATAAGAAAGAAGAGTGAAGGTAAAGGGAGTAGATGAAATATCATCAAAACATAGGTCAGAAGATTTCTGTTTCAAAGAAATATTCATCTTCTCTCCTCCATAAAGTTCCCATTAAAGAGTTTTAAAAACTGCAATCTCATAAATTTTCATAATCATGAAGTTTAGAAGCTCCACAGCCCAGCATGGCTACTATCAAAACCCAAACAAACAGAAAATAACAAATGGTGAGGATGCAGAGAAAGTAGAAACTTTGTGCACTGCAAGTGGGAATGTAAAATGGCACAACTATGGAAAACAGTATGATGTTTCTTCAAAAAAATAAAAAATAAAAAGTAGAATTACCATATGATCTAGGATTTCCACTTCTGGGTATATGCCCAAAATAATTGAAAGCTGAGATTCAAAGAGATATTTGTACACCCATGTTCACAGCAACATTATTCACAAAAGGTGGAAGCAACTCAAGTGGCCATCAATAGATGAATGGGTAAACAAAATCACACACACACACACACACACACACACACACACACACTGGAATATCACACAGCCTTAAAAAGGAAGGAAATTCTGACACATGTTACAACATAGATGAACCCTGAGAACACTATGTTAAGTGAAATAAGCTAGTCATGAAGACAAATACAAATATAGGAGTATGCTTCCACCTGTGTAAAGTCCCTAGAATAATCAGATTCAGAGACAGAAAGTAGAATGCTTGGTTGCCAGGGGCTGGGAGGAGGGGACAATGGGGGTTATTGTTTAATGGGTATAGAATTTCAGTTTTGCAAGATTAAAAGAGTTCTGGGGATGGATGGTGGCGATGGTTGCATAACAATGTCAATGTACTTAACACTACCAAACTGTATGCTTAAAAATGGTTATGATTGGGGGGGGGGGCTGTGTGGCTCAGTTGGTTAAGCATCCAACTTCAGCTCAGGTCATAATCTCATGGTTCGTGAGTTCAAGCCCCATATTGGGCTCTGTGCTGACAGCTCAGAGACTGGAGCCTGCTTCAGATTCGGTGTCTCTGTTCCTTCCCTGCTCATGCTCTCTCTCTCTCTCTCACTGTCTCTCAAAAATAATAAAAATAAACATTAAAAAAAAAGCCCATAGCCCAAGAGTCACATTCTTCTCCTGGAGTCCAACATCCCACCCTGCTGATCTCCATGCATCGCCGTGGAATGCGGTGGGTAACCTGGGACCTTGTTGGAAATGTGTACATTCGGTCCCACCACAGACCTCCTGAATCAGAAACTCTGGGCTCTGGAATTACAGTTTTATCAATCCTACCAGGTGATTCAAATGCCCCTCAAATCTAAAAACCACAGCACTAAGGTAATTGAAGTGGAGACAGAAGAGATATGTTTTGAAGACAGAGAAAATATGACTTTGTGGGAGATTGGATACAGAGTGGAGAGAGAGAGGTATCAGTAGGTAAAGGCTGAATGGATACCTGTTGGACGAATGGATGTTTTCTTAAAACTGTTCTGCTCTTGGAGCTCCTGGGTGGCTCAGTCAGTTAAGTTTCTGATTTTGGCCTCAGGTCATGATCTGGTGGTTGGTGAGTTCAAGCCCCACATTGGGCTCTGGGCTGACAGCTCAGAGCCTGGATCCTGCTTTGGATTCTGTGTCTCCCTCTCTCTGCCCAATCTATTTCTTTGTCTCTGTCTCTCTGTCTCTCTCTCAAAAATAAATATTAAAAAAAAAAACTGTTCTGCTCTTAATTTTATTTTGTTTTACTAGAGTGAAAATAAAAGCATGCTTTCTTAAAGCATTGGGTTGGAGAACAGGAAATAGCCAGAATGGTTGACCTATAATCTTTAGAAATCCACGCAAGGTAGGTTTTACTCAAATGTGTACTTAACTGTACACATGGCAATTATGTAGCAGGTGAATGGTAGAGTGATAAAGCTTACCAGCTGGCCTGGTAAAGACACACAACACACACACACACACACACACACACACACACACACACACACACACAGAGTTGCAAGCATACCCTTCTACTTCCTTTTTGTACTGATGTCAGGGGGGGAATGATGTGGAACATGGCTCAACCCTGAGGGATATTCTGGGACAGGAGACTTTCAGTTTTAAAGCTGGGACAGTCCTGGGCAAATCAGATGGTTGGTCACCCTAGTTATAACACAGACTCATAGATTTTTCAAATTTAAAGGATTCAGAGTTTGGGGCACCTGGGTGGCTCAGTCGGTTGGGCGTCCGACTTCGGCTCAGGTCATGATCTCACAGTTCGTGGGTTCAAGCCCTGTGTCGGGCTCTGTGCTGACAGCTCAGAGCCTGGAGCCTGTTTCGGATTCTGTGACTCCCTCTCTCTCTGCCCCTCCCCTGTTCACACTCTGTCTCTGTCTCAAGAATAAATAAGCATTAAAAAAATTTTTTTAATAAATAAATAAAGGAGTCAGAGTTTGACACTCTGGCTACAGAGTAGAATTACATGGAGAGCTTAAAAAATATATGATTGCTGGGCTTCACGATAGACCAATTAAAATCAGCATCTCAAGGGTGTCTGGATGGCTCAGTGGAGCATGAGACTCTCCATCTAGGGGTTGTGAGTTCAAGCCCACGTTGGGTGTAGAGATTACTCAAAAAATAAAATCTTTGGGGCATCTGGGTGGCTCAGTTGGTTGAGCAACCGACATTGGCTCAGGTCATGATCTCACAGTTTGTGAGTTCAAGCCCCACATCGGGCTTTCTGCTTTCAGCGCAGAGCCCACTTCAGATCTTCCACTCCGTCTCTCTCTGTCCCTGCTCTGCTCACGCTCTCACTCTCAAAAATAAATTAAAACATTTAAAAAATTTTTAAATAAATAAATAAATAAATAATTTAAGAAATAAAATCAGTATCTCTGGGTGCAATACCCAGGCATCAATATCTTTTAAAAGTTCCCCAAGGGAACAATGAGACCTGATCTAATCCAGCTTTTTTACTGGCCAGATGAGGAATCTAACGCCAGTAAAAGTTATTTATCCAAGGTCACTCAATTAATTAGGGGCGCAACTCAGGGTTCCTGACTCTGAGGCTAGTGTTCTTCCCACACACCACCATCCTTTTATAGATAAAGGTTAATTACTTGCAACCAAGCCCCTGCCCAACCATGCTAATTAGGACAACATACATACCACCTGTCTGGCCCTCAATAAAACAGACCTTTGAGCTTCCAGCTGGGCGCACTCACGGTTGAAATCCAAGACTCTTTTCCTGCTCCCTTCCAACTGTCTTCTCTACCACCTGCTCTGTTCCTAAGTCCCTCTGACTCCTGAGGGATTCAAATTCAGCCCGGATTCCTTCCCCGGGGATCCCCGTTCCCCCCGTTTACAGATTTGGCCTCAACCATTTGACCCCAGCACGCTCTCACTTCCGCTTCCGGCAGATGTGGTGGGCACACAGGATCGCTTACCTGGAAGCAGAAGCCCAGCCTGGCAGCGGCCTGCCTGACCAGCGTCCCACCAGGAGAGGCTAACGCGGAGCTCCCTTAATTGAACTACTTTTGTAGAACAAGCTAGAGCCACAGCAGGCTGTGACGTAAACCCTCCTAGGCCGGGAAAGCCAGGCCGCCTGACTACTTGCTGTCTAGCACGAAACCAGCGCCCCTGCTGAAGATGAGTCCAGGATGAAATAAAATGCCTCGCAAAGGTTAGGGTCAGAAACCCAAACCTCAGGCCTGGCCAGTCTGACCAGGAACGGCTGGACGGTTCCCCTGACCAGGAAAAAGTGGTGAAAAAAAGGTGGTGGTGACATGACTATGGTGAAGGAAAAAGGATCTTGCCAACAGGACACAGTAAAGTCTCAGAAAAGGAACGAGTGGAGAATGAAATTACAAGTGTTGAAGTAAATTTCTAGGTTTAAGATGGAGCCGCTCCCGCCAGGGAGCCACAGCAGCAAGAGGAGACCTAGATGACTTTGGGGTCCCTGCAAATCCTCTGCTTGACCCCAGTCAGCCCTGCCCGCCCCCTTACCCCAAATAAGATATTTCCTTTTGTCTCCTCCTTGGTCTTCTTTCTTTACCCTGTAAAGACTTCCTGCCTTTTGTTCTGACCACTTGGTAAAGTGTGGAAGTTTGTGTCGCCCATACTGTCTTCTCTAATCCTCTTTGCAACAGAACAGGAGCAGTCCCCCTCCCTCCCTACAGGTGGCAGTCCTCCTGGGGATGCGAGACCCTGGGGTCTCCTGGAGCTGCCCCCCCCCCCCCCCAGCCCTCCTCCCTGCCTGATGGTTTCTTGTGGTTTGTCCCACTGTCATCAAGTGTTTCCTCCCGGTCCTTGTGGCAGCTTAACTTGGAGGACAATGCCAGTCCGTGGTCTGTGGCAGTAAACCTGGCTTCTCTTCAAAACCATGTGGGCCGCATTCTAGACCCACGGATCCAGAATTCCTGGGGAAAGCATCCAGGAATGTGTGTTTCTCAGAAGTTCCCCCAAATGATTGGGAAAGTACAGACCGATTTGGGAACCCCTGACGTGTGTGGTAAGCGTAGCGGTGGTTTCTCCATGCAAGCCGTCCTTCCCACAGTGACCGCCAACGTTCCCGGCGGTGGGCGCTCCCACCTTTCCCAAGCCTGGTTCCCGCGCAGTGGCGGGCATCAACTCCTTCCAGGCCTGGAGTCTGCGGCTACTGCAGGGGGCTTGCCCCAACTTGCTGAGAGCTGTCTGAGGATGCGTGGAGCTGTTAGACCAACACCCATTGCCTTCTGATGCGTAGTTTTGGATTTGGGCAGCCTGTGTTTATTTTAGTTTATTTTTTTAATTTAAAATTTAAGGAACGATAGCATCTAAAGCGTACAACCTTTAAAAACGGAGACTGTTGACCTAAGACTGCAGTATGATCTACAGTCCACCAGGGGGCCCCCAAGTCCTGTACCGCATGTCCATTGTCGCAAGTCCTTTCTCTGGGTCCTATTCGCTGTTAACACCAATGCTGGAGAAATGCAAAGCCTTTCCAGGAGCCCCTTGGCTCAAGGCTGGATCTCAGGAAATAATTTAACATGTATTTAAAAGCCATGAACTTCAAATCTCTGAGAGCGATGCCTATTGCGAGGATGTCACACACAAGAGAGCAGTGGAAGGAAAACAGTCAACCTTTTTGTATTAAAGTGCTCTCTCTCCAGGCCTTTTGAGTTAATACATTTCAAACCCAAAGAATTCTCTCTCTCTCTCAATAAATAAATAATAAATAAATAAATAAACTTTTAAAAATGCTGATCAGTGGTGCTTGGCTGGCTCAGTTGGTAGAGCATGATGCAACGCTTGATCTCAAGGTTGCAAGTTGTAGAGATTACTTAAAGAAATAAAATTTTTTTAAATATATTTTATTTTTAAATTTTTAAAAAATGTTTATTTTTGAGAGAGAGAGAGAGAGAGCGTGAGCAGGGAAGGAACAGAAAGAGAGGGAGACACAGAATCTGAAGCAGGCTTCAGACCCTGAGCTGTCAGCACAGAGCCAGACATGGGGCTTGAACTCACGAACTGTGAGATCATGACCTAAGCTGAAGTCTGATGCTTAACCATCTGAGCCACCCAGATGCCTCTAAAGAAATAAAATCTTTAAAAAAAAAAAAATCTAAATAAATAAATAAATACTGATTGTAACTTTTCAAATCTTCAGTTGAAAGCAATCTGCTTTCTCTCACCTTTAGTTTTGTTTTTGTGACTGCCGTGTGTACATGTCCTATGGAAGTGGTCTGGAGAGCATTCCAGAGCCTCACAATGAGCCAGCTTACTCTTCACAGGTTGCACATTGGGTCAGTGATGGAGGAGCAGAGGTTTTGCTTGGGGTCCTAGAATGTAAACTTGTCCTCTGTTGATAATGGAGACCTCTGATTATTTCTTTTTTTTTTTTAAGTAATTTTTCTGAAGTTATTTATTTTGAGTGAGAGAGCACAAGCAGGGGAAGGGCAGAGAGAGAGGGACAGAGAGAATCCCAAGCAGGCTCCACACCGTCAGTGCAGAGTCTGATGTGGGGCTTGAACTCACGAATCGTGAACTCATGACCTAAGCTGAAACCTAGAGTCAGATGCTTACCTGACTGAGCCACCCAGGCATCCCAGACCTCCGATTATTTCTGATTTGATAGACCCAACACCAAAGCCCAGGCAGCTGTCAGCTCATGTTTATTGCTGGTTATAGGACAGGTGAGGGAACATGCACACATGTTCAAAATGGGATGATTTTTTGAGATAAGGATTTGTGTTTTATTCTTTGTGTGTTTCTTTCCTATATTTTCCAGGGCTCCTTATGTTTCCAGGGACTCACAGCAGAAGCTGCATAAAGACAACTTCTCTTCCTGTTTATTTGATGTCTGCTTTCACTAAAAGTCTAAACTCACTGAGAAGATTATTTGAGGTTTCTAGAGTGGGAGGGAGACAAGATGAGTACAGGGGAAGCTGTAGGGGAGAAGGGTGAGAACTTTGCAAAAAACTGCAGAAGGGGCCAGAGGCTGGCTATCCCTGCAGCAGCCAGGACCACGCTGCCATGGTGGCACCGACAGAGGCGGCCGTCCTCAGGTGGCAGTGGCCGTGTGGAGGCTCAGAAAGGGGGCGTTCTATCACCCAGACCTCCGGTTCTGGCAGAACCAAGCCGAGGGGGGCACAACTGCCACTTCCAGAGGACCGTGTGGGCTGGCCACCGACCCACCTGCCGTGGTCCAGATGACTAGAGTCTGCAGGGCCCGCCCTGTATTTTGGGGACCACATAAGCCTTCCCATTTCTTTCGCTACCCTAGATGAGAGGAGGGAGCTCCTGTAATGACTGAGACTGATTTTTTCTGCCTGCTCAGTGGAAGGGCAAGCTTCATTTTATTTGATTCATTGAAATAAAGAAAGGTGACACTTCCTGCACCTCTGGGTTAGTGGCTAATTTACACCCGAGACAGTTGTAAATTCACAGCAGACCTGGAACACAATGCATAGGAAATCAGATGCAAAGGAAATCAATGTCTGATTGCTTCCTTCTTCCTCCTTTCTTCCAAGCAACACTCTCAAGCATTTCCCGTGATAGGCACTGGAGAGAAAGTGGAGATACAGGAACAAAAGAACAGAGCCTCGTCCTCAGGGGTTCTCAGAGAGGAGCAGAGTCCTACCTCCTCAGCCAGGGCTGTTTTGATTACATATTACTGAGCAGGGCCTGGGGTTTGATAATTGCTGATGGCACATAGTGGGGGCTTAGTAAGAGAACATCAAGAAAATTTTTAATTGGATGAAATCAGTGTTAGAAAGTGGAGGACGGTCAGTAATGTATCCTACAGACTGAGAGGCACTTTCGTACTGAAAACTGAAGCAAGCCACGCCACACCGTTTGCACAGTTTTTTCTTCAGCGTAGCTTACTGGCAAGGGCAATCAGGAGAGCAAATGGACCAACCATCCAGGGCACTACGAAGCTATCTCCACTCCTATTCTGTGCAGCCATCCAGACCTTAATCCCCAGATTTTATGGAGTGAGGGGCACGGTGGTGTGGCCACAGGGTAGTTATCTAAGGTGGCACACCAGCCCGCCACAGGGGCTAATAGTTATCTAATATAGCTCCAGCTGTGCCCCAGAGGGACCCTCTACTAGTTACCTAAGATGGTGTCAGCTGTGCCCAGAAGGGCTCTTTACTAGTTATCTAACATGTTGCCACCTGTTCCCAGAGGCAAAAACAAGATGGAGGGCCAAAGATGGACTCGGTATTGCCCAAGTGGAGTTCCTCAGTGCCCTGGAGCCTGGGACTCCATCACCTGGTCCCCATCCAGGTACCTGCTCCCACCTGGCCCTCTCCTGTATCCAGCCCTAACTTACAGTTGTCCATTCATTAGATTTGAATTTATGAGGGGTCCTCTGGGTGTGGACACCACTGAACTAGATGAAAATCTGATCTACTGTGAAGAAGGTGAATCAAAGAAAGAGTGGCATTATCAGCCTCCAAGTCCCATTAGGGAAACAACCAGACCAATCTCCGACCACACTCTCTCCTGTAGAAGATAAGGTGGATCTGGTGGGCCCAAGGGAACGTCAGAGGATCCTCTGACATTAGAACACATTAGTCATGAGAGCCACAGGATATATTCATTATTCTTTTTTGTCAATTGAGGTATAATAGACATCCAACATTATATCAGTTTCAGGTGTCGATATTTGGACATATTGCAAGTGGTCACAATAAGGCTAGTTGCCATCCATCAGCACACATAGTTACGAATCTTTTTTCTTGTGATGAGAACTTCTAAGATCTACTCTTCTAGCAACGCTCAAATATGCAATAGTATTACAAACTATAGTCACCATGCTGTACATTACCTCCCCGTGACTTATAACTGGAATTTTATACCTCTTAACCCCCTCATAGTCATTATTCCTAAGCTCCAAGTCCAAAATAAAGAGACAATAGAGGAATAATATGTATGAGAAACTTCTCACTAACTTCCGCGACGCATGTGATAAAACGTAGTTTTTCTCCTTTGCTCAGATCTCCAACCGTGAGCAAAATACCACAGAACATTCAGAAGTGGTCCAGCCTCATCCTTTCCCTTTTGCCCTGCATCTCCTTGTGAGAGAGCAGATTAATAAGTCAGGAGTTAGGACCCAGAGATACGTTTTAGACTTACACGCTCTGACAGCTCACTGGAAATCAATGAAGTGTAGTTTAAGAACCATCGCACTGACGTGAGATGGTGTGAGACGGTCTTATTCCCACTTCAGGTGTCTCCCCCTCGGGTTCCACTTCGGATTTTGAACTACTGCATTTTCTTTTCAAAACCTCCCTTTCTGATGGAAATGCTATATTGTTATAAAGGAAGAAATTATCTTTCCTAGCCTGACATCATGATGCTGCCAGCCTTCATCCTGCTGCTCATTGTCCTTGGTGTCATTCCCTCAGGTAAGCTCAAGTTAGAGTAAATTAAAACTTCATCACCGCAAAACTATTTAAGCCAGGGAGGTGGAAATACGGTATTCATAATGTTAGGATGATAAAATGTAATGTACAGGTATCTTAGGATAACTTTTAAAATGTGGCTCCAATGAGTAATTCTAGGAAATCTGTATATTGCTAAAGAAATCATCACACCTATGAATTCCATAATGTTTACGCTGTTGTCATTTACTGTGCTTTTGCTTTTGAATCATGAACTTGGTTGGAAGATATAAAAGCAGGAAAAATGTTACCCAATGCCCTGAATGCTACTCAGAATTGTTAAAATATTTGGCACAGCAATTTACTACATCAACATTTTTATATCATATCTACTAATAATCACTATATCTGTGTGTATATTTTATCCCATCTATCCTGTAGACCTATCTACAAAGTTTAATTTGTGTGTAGATATATTTAGTATGTTTGTATATCACAATGAAGCAAAAGTATGCATCAAATGTCTATGAACATGTGTGAGTTTTCTGTGACTACTATCTACCTGAAAGTAGGGGAATTCTTAATAAAGGAAGAGGGCACGTAAAAGGAGAGAGGGAGAGACAGACAGACAGACAGAAGAGAAATGGAAAGAGGAAGAAAATAACTGAAAAGTTTAGGGGAGATGGTCATTTGCACCTGCCAGTTATCTGGGTTTGGGAATCAGTTCCCTTTTTATGTAACTTCAGAACACAAATCTTTTCCCATTGCAGCGGAAACCATTTAGAGCCAGGAGCCAGATGGCAAGAACACACTGTTGCCCCATTAGCAATTTGTATTCATTTCTCGCTAGTATTTTTGCCATGCTTGACTACTGCTATTTTCAGATGGAGAGCCAGAGGCACTGAGATCTGCCCAAATCCTGAAATAAATCCTAGATTGAATAAATCCTATATTGCAAATCTAGGCACGAACATACCTGAACATTATCATATCTTTAAAAATGTAGCCTTTCCTCATACTGGGGACTCAAAACCAGTAGTTTTTAAGTGCAGAGGGCATCACACCCACTGTCAAATATCACTAAATTTGGTTCCTGCAAAGTCTGAAATGCAGTTGGTCAGTCGTAAAAATAATCATCAACTTCTGTGTGTTTTAGCATACAATTAATACACATGTGTCTGATGTTTTTTCTGCTTTAATGCACTATCCTATTTACTGTGAAAGAATGGGTTCTTACCATTCTTTCCCTAGGGAAGTCGCTCACTGGTAAATGGGGGGAGTTGGCATAAACCCTCTTAGTTCACCTATGATCCTCTTCCTCACACAATGATGGTTACATAAGAAAATTGGAATTAGAGGGGAGACTGGTACTCATTCTCCATTGCGTAGGCTGCAAGAGTTTGGGAATTTATACTGTGCTGTAGATGTCTGTCACAGATCTATAATCAATCTATGTAATAACTTGTAGTAACTCTCACATTGTGGATATTTTGAGATCCATTGGCATCTATTTCTATTTTCAGATCAGTACCACCTTTCCTTAAGTTTTGTAACTTTACTTTTCATTGCAAAGGAAATGGCTTCTTTTTGTTACACAAAACTACCTTTTCCAAATCACAAGGGGCAACCCCTCATTTTTATATTTCTGGCTTTGGTGGAAAGAATAATTGTGTATGGGCATGTGACATCTCTTCTGTTGCGAATTCATGCTTTGTGGGTTTGTGTCTGCTCCCAGAAACAGGGGACTGTCTCTTACTCATCTTCCCATCATTCTTACCACATGATGACATGTGTTTATTCATTCAATAAATATTTACTGAGGGTGTCCTGTATCCTAGGAATGATTCCAGCATGGGATATGAGAGAGGGGGAAAAACAAAATCATTCTAATAAATTCTCACACTAGCAAGAATCCATTCAATATTTATTATTTGATTTCACCCTGAGGGTGAGCTCTATGTGTTGACAGCAGAAGCCAGCCTATTTGTGGTATGATTTTTTGGGACAGGCTGGTGACAATAGAAGGACAAAACCAAAATATACCAAAAAGTGTCAAAACAAAAAAAACGTGTCTCTCCCAACCATATTTGCTAAGGTTTAAAAGTCTTAATAACTTTTTTACTCTCTTAGCTAAGGATAAACAATGATGTTGTCTTCAATAAAACCATAAATAAGCATGTGAATTTTCACTGATTAAGTCTTATCAGTTATTTATACCTCAGCGTGAATGAACTTGTCAAACTTTGCAGAAAGTGTTTTTTTTTAATATTGATTTTTGAGAGAGAGAGAGAGAAAGCATGAGTGAGGCAGGGGCAGAGAGCGAAGGAAACAGAGGATCCAAAGTGGGCTCAGCACTGACAGCAGACAGCCCGATGCAGGGCTTGATCTCATGAACCATGAGATCATGACCTGAGCTGAAATCAAGAGTTGGACGCTCAACTGACTGAGCCACCCAGATGTCCCAGAACGTGGGTTTTGATAATTGGGTGAGGAGAGACCAGAAAGTCTGAGAGCCTGAAGAAAGGAAAAGAAACGTGGTCAAGAAGAATAAAGAGGCCAGAAGGTCAAGTTATAAGTTTCAAAGAAAATTTCTTTGCCTCAAGTTGGAACTGGGTACCTCATCCAAATCTCTCATGATTCCACTTATAGGGGTTGAGAGAGCCCTAACCTCCTCATGGATAGTGAGTCCTGTCTAATCCCTTCATAGCTTCAGTTATCTTTACCCAGATACCTCTTCTGTTGCAGTAAATGGCAGCCAGGAGCGATGTCCTCCAATCAATGGCACATCTTAAACATTGGCTCTTTTTTGTGTCTTCAGAATAGTAAATATTGGGCATTAATAGGTCATATTTTATGGGTGTTTCATGGACATAAAGCATGTGTGAGTTGGTAGGGGCTTACCAATTGTCCACCATTTTATTGTTATTGGGAGAAGTTAAATGCCTTGCTTAATGAAGATTGCCTGGTTTGGAAACAAGACCAAAACTCATATATCTAAATCTGAGTCCAGTGGCTCTCAATGTTAAATAAATATTTGTTGGATTCTTGTTCTAACGAGTGACGAGTTTGGCAAGAGACTCCATGTCCAGAGCCAAGAGCAGAGTGCCCTCCTAGAGCACGTTCCCAGCCTGAGTTCCACATGGAGGAAATTACTGGAATCAGGCAGAGAGCTCCCCACCTGTCTGATCACTTGCATGTGCTCTCCCTCTTCTTGCCTTCCACCTGCAGAGTCGCTTACATCGTCCCAAGAGAAATATTTTGACAAAGAAAATGAGACAAAGATTAAATAGGGAGAGGAGAAAAATAAAGGGGGAGAATCGGGATTTAAGGGAGCAATGAATTCCTTTTTACCAAAAGAAATGGTGACAAGCTGTAACAGGCAGCACACATCCTCTGAAGATGTGCATTAGACTAAGCGTGTGTGTTTGAGTATGAGTCTGTGTGTGTGGGGGGTGTGTGTGTGTGTAAGGGGTGCAAAGCAAGACTTAATGCAAAGAAAGGGAGGGGACCATGGTCAAGTCTGAAGCAGGATTGCTCCCACTATAAAGCATTGGGTGTCCATCTCTAAGGAGAGTGACCTCAGTGCCCATTCAAGGGACACCAGGGCCAAGCCAGCTGCCAGGTCCCAACTGCAGTAGAGGGAGATTGAGTTGGATTATGGAATACCATCACCAACATTGAGTGTCTATCTACACCATCAAACAAATATTATCTGCGACCTGGTTTTAGAATATCATTCTTCCTGGCAATAGATCACTTTAAAGTAAAGTATTTTGGTAAATACAATGCTAACAACAACACAGTAACAAAAAAAAGCAGTAACAACAAATTTATGTTCAAAGACATGAACACATCTGCCACTCATTAACTAGGTTGACCCTGAGTAAGTCACTGCCCCTCTTGGCACCCCAGGATCTTCATCTGTAGAATGAGGGACTTAGAACATCTTCAAAGTCCTTTCTAGCTCCATTGTCTTCACTTCTTCATCATTTCACTTGTCCTTCTTATTTAGTGCTGGTATTATTTATGAATACAAATGTTCTCCCATCCCTCCTTCATAAAGCGGGCTTTGGGAAATGCAAGCACCCACTCAGGGAGTCACTCAGCTTCCAAGAGCAGTTTGTTGACTTGTCAGTGCATTGCTGAGATGTATCTTAGAATATTGATCTTGTCTAATTTATTTAAAATACAAGTCCATTTACAAAACTGGTTTACACACAGATTTTCAGGGATCCAGATATTCCTTAAAACAGATACCCCTTGTCCTAGAAATCCTGAGAACATCTGCGATTCTACATCCTCTAGATCAGTGAGCTGGGGTCACTCTGCCTCCTCCTCTCTCTGTGCACAGAAAGTGCCATTGGAGCTTTTGTGTGTTAACTCCTTCATTTGTTCTTTCACCAAATATCACAAAGTATTTCTTGAGTCGCTAGTCTCAAAGAATCAACAGTGGAAACAATTTCCTTTCGTTATAATGTTCTATTTTGCAAGGACAAACTAGAAAATTTCCAGAGCTATCGTCTACATCTGCTTCAGTAACATCAATGACCTCAACTTTTATTTGGGGAAGTTCAGGAAGGTTGAAGATTTAGGCAGAAAGCATTAAAACTTTGGCTTTTTTTTTTTTTTTTTTTTTTGGTAAGGTCTGTTTGGGTCTAGTCAGCTCAGTCTGCCATAACAAAATACCACAGACTGTGTGGCTGAACAGCAATTTATTTTCTCACGGTTCTGGAGCCTAGAAGTCCATGATCAAGGTGTCAGCAAAAATGGTCTCTGTGAGAATTCTCTTCCTGGCTTGTAAATAGCTGTCTTCTGGCAGTGTCTTTTCCTGGCTTTTCCTCGTGCTTGCATGGGGAGAGAGAGCGCTCTCATGTCTCTTCCGCTTCTTATAAGGACACCAGTCCTATTGATTTAGGGCCCCACACTGATGACTTCATTTAGCCTTGGATACCTCCTTATAGGCTCTGTCTCCAAATATAGTCACATTGGGGGTTAGGACTTCAACACAGGAATTTGAAGGCACACAAGTATTTAGTCCATAACGGCCAGTACAGATTTATGCTTTTTGTGCCTTGATTCAGACAACAGCTCACCCTCTGACATTGGCAACATGGGTCAAAACATACGAAGGTCCCTGAAAGAGGAAATCTGCTTATTTCCCTTTAGATCCCGACAAAGAGCAGGATCTAATCATTCTCACAGAGGGTACAGCTTTGAGGGTGGCAAGAGCTGGGGATTGTCAAGGTCATAATGTGTAAGTCTACCTCCCTGCAAACTGACAGTAAGATTTTCCTTCCAGGAAAGGGAGTTCAAAAGTACAATTTCTGTTCTCAGAATTATAATGGCTTAGAGTTGTCCAAGCTAAGAAGTCCGTGTGTGTGTGTGTGTGTGTGTGTGTGTGTGTGTGTGTGTGTGCGCGCGTTGGTTCAGACGTTATTCAGTTGTTCTCACCCTTCCTGGAGTGTCTCCATCCATTGTGAGGTGGTGTCTTAAGTAAATTGTTCTCACTGGGCTGAACTGGGACACAAGGGCTTTTGGGGAAGGGCAGTGCCGTTGGGTTCTTGGCCACTAGGACTACACTCAGATTCGTGTAACAATGGCCATAAGAGCCTATCCAAAAGGGAAGATTGTTTTTCTCACACACCAAGAAATTTGGAGGCAAGCGGTCCTGGGCTGGTTGATGGTCCTATAGTGCTATCAGGGTCCTGCGCTCTGTCTGCCCTTCTATTCGCCATCTTATGTGTGTAGCTTTCATCAGGCTTGTGAGATACCTGGGTGGCCATATCCCTAGATGTCATGTTCTACCTCTAGGTAGGAAGAAAAGGGAGCAAAGGGTGAAAGATGTAAGGTGAAATGTGCATATTGGACCAAGTCCATCCTCTTCAACAGTATTTCCTACAAACCTCACCCTGTGGCTTCTGTTTGGATTTAAGTGGTATGTATATGTAGTATGGCCATCCCTAGCTGTAAGGGGCCTGAGAAGGGAACATTTTAAGCTGGCACCATTCAATTCTGAATAAACATAGCATCCATTACTGAAAAAGAAAGGGTAAGTGGCTGTTGAGCAGGGAACCAGCAGTCACTGTCATGGTGCCCACCCAACAATATTCTCCTGCCAGGGGAGGCCGAGGGAGGACAGCTGTGACCTCCCTGCTTCTCTCCCCTCCAGGTAAATTCAGCTCTGGCCCAAATTCTCCAAACACCACTCAGCAAAGTAGCTCACTATGTTGCTGCACAAGGGTGTGCTCAGCAGCCATGATGTGCCAGGCCCCATGGAGCTGGGAGACAGAAGTAAGAAAGGTTTCATGAAGCTGGCATTTTCCAATGGGGCAGATAGACAATAGACAAAGAAACATATAATATGTTCCAGTGCTCCCATGCAAGATAAAGCATCATTAAGGGGATAAAGTATGAGGAGGGATTTTAGATTGTGTAACCCAGAAGGACCTTTCAAGGAGATGACATTTGAGCAAAGATGGGACAAAATGAAGGAATGAGCATGGATTCCTCTTCAGGGCAAGAGTCTTCCCCAAACAGAAGCCTACAGGCATGTTCTAGAAAGAGCAGATGGACCTGAAGCTCTGGGGAGGAGGGGTGAGGGCAGAGTGGGAGAGGGTAGGGGCCATACAAGAGCCTGGGAAACCATGGCAAGGATGTGAGATGTCTGTCTGCGTTTGATGGGAAGCCATTCGTAGGATTTGGGCAGGAACTTACATAAACCTCTTCTGCCTTTAAGAGCTGGTTCCATCTGCTGAGCAGGAAATGAACTGTAAAAGGGGCAAGAGTGGAAGGCAGGAAGAAGGAGCACAAGAATCCAAGGGAGATGATGGAACTTGTGACTCAGGTGGTACCAGTGGAGATGGTGGGAAAGAATCAGAGTTATGATGTATTTTGAAGGAAGTTAAGACCAGATGTGGGGTAGGGAATTCGTGAAGTTTAGCCTGAGCAGGTGAACACTCCATCCCTCAGGAGGCTTCGGGGAATTTCAACTCCTACCTTCCCTCCACTTCCAGTAAGGTTTTGCAGAGTGCTGTCCTGGCAGCCACCCAGCTGACCTGCTCCTTCGTGCTGCTCTGCTTGTTAAGAACTGAAGTATCAAAGTTTGAGAACAGTTAGCTTTTTTTTTTCCAGTTTATTTTTTTATTTTGAGAGAGCGAGGGGGAGGGAAGGGGGAAGGGGCGAGAGAGAGGGAAAGAGAGAATCCCAAAGAGGCTTTGTGCTGTGCACAAAGATCACGTGAGATCACGCCCTGAGCCGAAATCAAGAGTCCAATGCTTAACCGACTGAGCCACCCAGGCTCCCTGAGAACAGTTAGCTTTTCAGATAACTAAGTACAAACATAAGCTCTCTCCATCACTCATTTGCATTTTCATATACTTTTTGGAACATAAGAGAAAGGGGTGGGAGCAGCCCGAGTATGTAACCCATCTTATTGACACCTCTGTTTACCCCTAGGAGCATTACGAGTGGGTTTCAAACTTCCAGTTACAATAATAAATAAAAAATAAATAAGTCACAGAGATGAAAAGTACAGCATAGGGAATATAGTCAATAAGACAGTAATAACATTGTTTGGTGACAAATCGTAATTGCACTTACTATGATGAGCACTGAGTATTGTACATAATTGTTGAATCATTATGTTGTATACCTGAAATTAATATACTACTGTAGGTTATTTATGGTTCAGTTTTTTTAAAAAGGGTGCATTTTGAATTGCTACTCCCTTAGTAAAGTGAAGTTCTCGTGTACATACTAGGAATGTTTGCTCTTCTTCCTGCTAAGAATCTTTGGGTTTTACTGGGTAAACTTCGGGGTATCTGGTACATGATCATTGCCCATCATGTGTCACTCAGCAGAAGAAAAGGTTTCCTATGGTAAGCCATACAGTGCAGAATGAGTTGTTGTAGGAGATTAATAGGGCACTGGATATATGAAGAAAGGGGCTATATCTAAAACAGCAATAATAACAGCACCTGGGTGGCACAGTCCATTAAGCATCCAACTTTTGATCTCATGGTTCATGAGTTTGAGCCCCCCTGTGGGGCTCTGCACTGAGCATGGCGCCTGCTTGGGATTCTCTCTCTCCCTCGCTCTCTGCTTCTCCCATGCTCATTCTCTCTCTCTCAAAGTAAATAAGTAAACTTAAAAAAAAAAAACAGCAACAATAAAGCTGCCATGTTTTATGTTTGATAGCATAACACTGAAAACAAACAAAACGTATCTCTAGACTGCCTTCCTAGACCATTTCTTCAGCCTGAGGGTCAAAGCTTGAAGTTGGGATGTTTCTTGGGCTCTCAGACATGTAGGGGAGGAGAGGAGTGTTAGAACCTGGTTCTTGACCAGGGAAGGTCTTTGTAAGGGAAGACTTCCTCAGGAGGAAGGAAAAAGAACAGCACAGGGGATGTGGTAGGTGCTCAGTGGATATGTGTGCTCAATGGATACGTGCCAAATGCATGAAAAATGGCCCTGACATATTCCTGTCATTGGATTATTCATTAAATAGATATAAAATAAGCATGTGCTGTGGGCTGGCACTAGTCTAGGTGCTGGATAAACATCATCAAATAAAATGGATACCATGTCTGCCATCATGGAGCTCAAGGGAAGGACAGATGATGACAGGTATACAACACATTGTGGTAAGGACATGATGGAGCCGGATAGGGTGCAGTAGTGGACGATAGCACAGGGGCAGAGACCATGTCTGTAAGGAGGTGGCATCTCAGGTGAGATGTGAGGTCGAGGGTAAGGGGGTGGCTGTGGGTGATTGTTTGGGGATCAAGGTGCTGACCTCATGGTGGGAAAATCCCATGAGAGAGCAAAGCTCTGGGTAAAGCATAGAATCTACTTTCAGCCATGTGTTGTGGGCATGGGGAATGGTTAGAGAACCCTGTATATGCAAAGCTGCCTTTGCTGAACACCTGAAGGTTCAGGCCACAGGATGCTAAACCAGCCATTATACTTTTCCCATTAATTCAGGTTTCGCTCATGATCTTACAGCTGCTGCAGGATTCAGTTCAATTGCTGAAAATGAAGACGCCCTCCTCAGACGCTTATTCCAAGGTTATCAGAAATGGGTTCGTCCTGTATTAAATTCTAATGACACCATAAAAGTATATTTTGGATTGAAAATATCTCAGCTCGTGGATGTGGTGAGTAATCCTTGGCACTAAGCTAAAAAGAACATGCATTCCTTAACCTGTTTGTGAATCTAAGACTTTATTTTGTTTTCTTTCCTCATGTCTACCATTTCAATTTTAAAAATAACTTACTGTGAGAGAAAATCTGCCCCAAGAGGCCAGTGAAATGACCCGAGGAAGGAATGAGAAGTGCTGGGGAGTAAATTTTCATTGCGGCACTATGAGTGTGCACCTCTTTGCTGGGGGATGGATATGGTTGTTAAGACAGACATTGTCCCTGGCGGGTTTGCTGAGAACCAGGATGAGCACCCAGGGAGAATAGAGGAGATGGAGAGAAGAGAGAACTGAGCCGAGGGCTCATTAGTGTCCCCTGGGCTGATTCGGTGTCACCCGAACTGCGTGAGGGCTGGCAGGGGTGTCTACAGGGAGAGAGGGCAGATGCTGCCAGCACCCCCGTGAGCGCCTGGTGACTCATCACCCTCCTGAATCCCCTCAGGATTCCACCTGTTCCCCTGACACCACCCAGACCTTAACATTCTCTGCTCATTTTCCTGTTGGGCTCCCACTTCTGACATGATTGCGTTCCTGGGAAACCAGTGAACGTTAAGCCAGTTCTGCAAAGTCATTCTGGTGCGGTCCCCGAAGTCCCAGAATAATCGTCTCCTGTTTCCTAAATCCCCTGCCCTACCAGTTGCACACTCACCTACCTCAGCTGACTCAATGCCCAAGGATTCCTTCTAGAAAATCATGCAAAACCGATCTCTGATTTAACTAATATTCATTTTTACTTTGCGGCCTTACCATACTTTCTGGGTTATGCAATTAATTTTTTTTTTTTTATTTGAGAGAGAGAGAGCAAGTCAGGAAGAGGGGCAGAGGGAGAAAAAGAGAGAATCCCAAGCAGACTCCACACACAGCCCAGAGCCTGATGCAGGACTTGGTCCCACGACCCTGGGATCATGACCTGAGCTGAAATCAAGAGTCAGACACTCAACCAACTAAGACACACAGGCACCCCTGGGTTATGCGATTTTGGATAAATATCACCATAATGAGCTGCTATTTGCTTTAATTATTATTTTTTATTTTAAGCAAAGGGAGGTCTTTCTGACAAAATAAATCTCAAAGACTTCACTTAATTTGAATTTACATTTTTCTAATTGCCATTTTCTTAGGATGAAAAGAATCAACTGATGACAACAAATGTGTGGCTCAAACAGGTAACTGTCAATCCAAGCATGATATCTGCTAACCTAATTATTTCCATTCTTTTCTATTTAGAAAGACTCTAAATAATATTTGAAAAATAATTATCTTACACAGCATATTGGGTTCCTCAGTAAGATATCTGGGAATGGTTAGGAAGGGTCTATTACTTTTCATTTCCTTTTGCAAGAGTGGGAGAGCTGGTCCTGGAGGCTCAAAAGCATGCCCCAAGCAGACTCTGACACGGAGGCCTGGGCCCACTCCCTGGCTACTTAGAGTAAGTGGGGAAAGATTGCAGAGCGCAGTTCCCCCACCCCACCCCCCTGCTTCCTGCACCCCTCCCCCCTCCGTTTAGGGCACTGCAACTGGAGCAGGCAACCAGGGATCTTAAACTGTCCTTCATCCCCACTGGTCCTCCGCAGGATGACTCTTCCCCTAATGTTTCCTCTTGCTCCCTTTCTAGAAAGAGAAAACATGTAGGACAGAACAAAGTGAATTTCAGAACAAAGTAAAGCCTGAAACAAAATAATGAATACATATTTTCCTGGTATAACTAAAAAGGCATTTGTTTTTTGTTTTTAATTTTTTAATGTTTGTTTTTGAGAGTGAGAGAGACAGAGCATGAGTGGGGCAGGGGCAGAGAGAGAGGGAGACACAGAATCCCAAGCAGGCTTCAGGCTCTGAGCTATCAGCACAGAGCCTGACATGGGGCTCGAACTCATGAACCACAAGATCATGACCTGAGCTGAAGTCAGACGCTTAACTGACTGAGCCACCCACGTGCCCCAAAAGGCATTTGTTTTTAAAAGAGGGAACACAAGAAGGGGGGGGGGGGAGAGAGAGAGAGAGAGAGAGAGAGAGAGAGAGAGAGAGAGAGAGAAAGCAGGCTCCACACCCAGCATGGAGACGCGAGGCTCAATCTCACAACTCCGAGATCATGATCCAAGCAGAAATAGACACTTAAGACTTAGCCACCAAGGCACTCCCTCACCCCTGCTTGAACTCACGACCATGAGATTAAGACCTGAGCTGAGATCAAGAGTCGGAGGCCTAACCGACTGAGCCCCCCAGGCACCCCTAAAAAAGGCATTTTGAATTATTTTTAGCTCTCTGCTTAGATGATTGCTTTTAGCTTGATTACAGCCTGTTTCCTAAGCATCTGTTCAGAAGGGCTTGACCTAAAGTTGTCAGGGAATAACTACCCTTCAAAGCCTACTTTTGCATATGTGACATAAAGGACAAAATACTGACACTTCTTTGAAAGGAGGTGAGAAATTTGGTTTCATTGGTTGTTTTTTGTTGTTATTGTTATTAGCAATTACTCGTTTTTCACTGAATGTCCAGCTATGGCTTATTCTCCCACAGACTTCAAATCTTCCTGGTGAGGATGTCCTAAATATCTTACTTGATGTTAACATACATACATAATATTTTTTGTTTGTTTATATTAAAGTAAGTTAATTACCTATTCAAGTTCAGGAGACATTGTTCAGTTCTGCTAATGGTTTATAGGAACAGTGGGTGGAGATTGTAGGAAGATTCCCTTGTCTTCATTTAGTGTCATTATATATCTCCCACCCAAAAACTTTAGTCAGAGCTACAGAATTACTACCATTTTTACTAGTCTCTAGTCTTCTGATTTTTAAACTGGTAGGTATGTTAGCAAGTTATGAAACGAATCTGCGTATTATTTTACATGCAAATAAAAAATGACCAGAAGAGGGGCGCCTGGGTGGTTCAATCAGTTAAGCACCCGGCTCTTGACTTCGACTCAGGTCATGATCTCACGGTTTGTGAGTTTGAGCCCTGAGCCAGGCTGTGTGCTGGCAGCTCGGAGCCTGCTTGGGATTTTCTCTCTCTCCCTCTCTCTCTGCCCCTCCTCTGCTTGTGCTCTGCTTCTCTCTTTCTCTCTCAAAATAAATAAATAAACATGAAAAAAGAATTTTAACTCCAGGAGAAAATAATAAGCCAGTAATGTGGATATAAAAATATTATTTATTTATTTATTTTTAAAACTTTCTAAATCATAAATATTTTTTTTAATTTATGAAATTTATTGTCAAATTGATTTCCATACAACACCCAGTGCTCATCCCAAAAGATGCCCTCTCAATGCCCATCACCCACCCTCCCCTCCCTCCCACCCCCCATCAACCCTCAGTTTGTTCTCAGTTTTTTAACAGTCTCTTATGCTTTGGCTGTCTCCCACTCTAACCTCATTTTTTTTTTCCTTCCCCTCCCCCATGGGTTTCTGTTAAGTTTCTCAGGATCCACATAAGAGTGAAACCATATGGTATCTGTCTTTCTCTGTATGGCTTATTTCACTTAGCATCACACTCTCCAGTTCCATCCACGTTGCTACAAAAGGCCATATTTCATTCTTTCTCATTGCCACGTAGTATTCCATTGTGTATATAAACCACAATTTCTTTATCCATTCATCAGTTGATGGACATTTAGGCTCTTTCCATAATTTGGCTATTGTTGAGAGTGCTGCTATGAACATTGGGGTACAAGTGGCCCTATGCATCAGTACTCCTGTATCCCTTGGGTAAAGTCCTAGCAGTGCTATTGCTGGGTCATAGGGTAGGTCTATTTTTAATTTTCTGAGGAACCTCCACACTGTTTTCCAGAGTGGCTGCACCAATTTGCGTTCCCACCAACAGTGCAAGAGGGTTCCCGTTCCTCCACATCCTCTCCATCCTCTATAGTCTCCTGATTTGTTCATTTTGGCCACTCTGACTGGCATGAGGTGATATTTGAGTGTGGTTTTGATTTGTATTTCCCTGATGAAGAGCGATGTTGAGCATCTTTTCATTGCCTGTTGGCCATCTGGATGTCTTCTTTAAAGAAGTGTCTATTCATGTTTTCTGCCCATTTCTTCACTGGATTATTTGTTTTTTGGGTGTGGAGTTTGGTGAGCTCTTTATAGATTTTGGATACTAGCCCTTTGTCCGATATGTCATTTGCAAATATCTTTTCCCATTCCGTTGGTTGCCTTTTAGTCTTGTTGATTGTTTCCTTTGCGTGCAGAAGCTTTTTATCTTCATGAGGTCCCAATAGTTCATTTTTGCTTTTAATTCCCTTGCCTTTGGGGGATGTGTCAAGTAAGAAATTGCTGCGGCTGAGGTCAGAGAGGTCTTTTCCTGCTTTCTCCTCTAGTGTTTTGATGGTTTCCTGTCTCACATTCAGGTCCTTTAACCATTTTGAGTTTATTTTTGTGAATGGTGTGAGAAAGTGGTCTAGTTTCATTCTTCTGTATGTTGCTGTCCAGTTCTCCCAGCACCATTTGTTAAAGAGACTGTCTTTTTTCCATTGGATATTCTTTCCTGCTTTGTCAAAGATGAGTTGGCCATACTTTTGTGGGTCTAGTTCTGGGGTTTCTATTCTATTCCTTTGGTCTATGTGTCTGTTTTTGTGCCAATACCATGCTGTCTTGATGATTACAACTTTGTAGTAGAGGCTAAAGTCTGGGATTGTGATGCCTCCTGCTTTGGTCTTCTTCAAAATTACTTTGGCTATTCGGGGCCTTTTGTGGTTCCATATGAATTTTAGGATTGCTTGTTCTAGCTTCGAGAAGAATGCTGGTGCAATTTTGATTGGGATTGCTTGAATGTGTAGATAGCTTTGGGTAGTATTGACATTTTAACAATATTTATTCTTCCAATCCATGAGCACGGAATGTTTTTCCATTTCTTTATATCTTCTTCAATTTCCTTCATAAGCTTTCTATAGTTTTCAGCATACAGATCTTGTACATCTTTGGTTAGATTTATTCCTAGGTATTTTATGCTTCTTGGTGCAATTGTGAATGGGATCAGTTTCTTTATTTGTCTTTCTGTTGCTTCATTATTAGTGTATAAGAATGCAACTGATTTCTGTACATTGATTTTCTATCCTGCGACTTTGCTGAATTCATGTATCAGTTCTAGCAGACTTTTGGTGGAGTCTATCGGGCTCTCCATGTATATTATCATGTCATCTGCAAAAAGTGAAAGCTTGACTTCATCTTTGCCAATTTTGATGCCTTTGATTTCCTTTTGTTGTCTGATTGCTGATGCTAGCACTTCCAACACTCTGTTAAACAACAGCGGTGAGAGTGGACATCCCTGTCGTGTTCCTGATCTCTGGGGGAAAGCTCTCAGTTTTTCCCCATTGAGGATGATATTAGCTGTGGGCTTTTCATAAATGGCTTTCATGATGTTTAAGTATGTTCCTTCTATCCCGACTTTCTCGAGGGTTTTATTAAGAAAGGATGCTGAATTTTGTCAAATGCTTTTTCTGCATCGATTGACAGGATCATATGGTTCTTTTCTTTTATTACTGTGATGTATCACGTTGGTTGATTTGTGAATGTTGAACCAGCCCTGCATCCCAGGAATGAATCCCACTTGATCATGGTGAATAATTCTTTTTATAAGCTGTTGAATTTGATTTGCTAGTATCTTATTGAGAATTTTTGTATCCATATTCATCAGGGATATTGGCCTGTAGTTCTCTTTTTTTACTGGATCTCTGTCTGGTTTAGGAATCAAAGTAATACTGGCTTCATAGAATGATTCTGGAAGTTTTGCTTCCCTTTCTATTTTTTGGAATAGCTTGAGAAGGATAGGTATTATCTCTGCTTTAAACGTCTGGTAGAATTCCCCTGGGAAGCCGTCTGGTCCTGGACTCTTATTTGTTGGGAGATTTTTGATAACTGATTCAATTTCTTCGCTGGTTATGGGTCTGTTCAAGCTTTCTGATTCCTCCTGATTGACTTTTGGAAGGGTGTGGGTGTTTAGGAATTTGTCCATTTCTTCCAGGTTGTCCAGTTTGTTGGCATATAATTTTTCATAGTATTCCCTGATAATTGCTTGTATTTCTGACGGATTGGTTGTAATAATTCCATTTTCTTTCATGATTTTATCTATTTGGGTCATCTCCCTTTTCTTTTTGAGAAGCCTGACTAGAGGTTTATCAATTTTGTTTATTTTTTCAAAAAACCAACTCTTGGGGTGCCTGGGTGGCTCAGTCGGTTAAGTGTCCGACTTCAACTCAGGTCACGATCTTGCAGTCTGTGAGTTAGAGCCCCGCGTCAGGCTCTGGGCTGATGGCTCAGAGCCTGGAGCCTGCTTCGGATTCTGTGTCTCCCTCTCTCTCTGCCACTCCCCCATTCATGCTCTGTCTCTCTCTGTCTCAAGAATAAATAAACGTTAAAAAAATTAAAAAAAAACCAACTCTTGGTTTCATTGATCTGCTCTACAGTTTTTTTTAATTCTATATTGTTTATTTCTGCTCTGAAATTTATTATTTCTCTTCTGCTGCTGGGTTTAGGGTGTATTTGCTGCTCTGCTTCTATTTCCTTTAGGTGTGCTGTTAGATTTTCTATTTGGGATTTTTCTTGTTTCTGGAGATAGGCCTGGATTGCAATGTATTTTCCTCTCAGGACTGCCTTTGCTGCATCCCAAAGCGTTTGGATTGTGGTATTTTCATTTTCGTTTGTTTCCATATATTTTTAAATTTCTTCTCTAATTGCCTGGTTGACCCATTCAGTCTTTAGTAGGGTGTTCTTTAACCTCCATGCTTTTGGAGGTTTTCCAGACTTTTTCCTGTGGTTGATTTCAAGCTTCATCGCATTGTGGTCCAAAAGTATGCATGGTATGATATCAATTCTTGTATATTTATGAAGGGCTGTTTTGTGACCCAGTATGTGATCTATCTTGGAGAATGTTCCATGTGCACTCGAGAAGAAAGTATATTCTGTTGCTTTGGGATGCAGAGTTCTAAATATATCTGTCAAGTCCATCTGATCCAATGTATCATTCAGGGCCTTTGTTTCTTTATTGACCGTGTGTCTAGATGATCTATCCATTGTTGTAAGTGGGGTATTAAAGTCCCCTGCAATTACCACATTCTTGTCAATAAGGTTCCTTATGTTTGTGAGTAATTGTTTTATATATTTGGGGGCTCCTGTATTCGGCGCATAGACATTTATAATTGTTAGTTCTTCTTGATGGATAGACCCTGTAATTATTATACAATGACCTTCTTTATCTCTTGTTACAGCCTTTAATTTAAAGTCTAGTTTGATATAAGTATGGCTACTCCAGCTGTCTTTTGACTTCCATTATAAAAATACAATTTAAATAAGCATATTTTTTCTATGTACCCATCTCTTTCCTCAGCGATGTATTCCACATTTGCAAGTTACAGGCTGTGGAATTCACAGGTATTTTGAATTAATAAAAATCAGTAAGAAGTGTTGTATTCGGGCTTGCAGGGGAGAGAATAAAAACTTTTAAAGTGCAGATAGGTTTAAGAAGTTAACAGAAATAAAACAAAAAAACCTCTCACTGCTTCACACACATGCCCTTCTCCAACTGCTCCTTGAGATTAAACTTTTATTAATCTTTCACATAAAACAGTGGTCCAGGGGCTCTTGGCCTTTAATATTGGTACTTTTCACTTTTCTTGAGGTTTTGAAAACATGAGCTCATTTCAGTGAGAGACGACAAGAAGTCACAGCTCCTCTGACCTTAGCCACGACTTTGGAAATGACTTCCAGCAAAGTTAGGCCACCAGCATCATCGTGGCCTGGTGAATGCCTCCAGGTCAACACAGAGTCAAAACCTAAAAATCTCCAATACCCAAAACAGAGCAAGAGAAATCGTAGGAGTGGGGCAAGCTGACACTCACAAAAGCCAGCCTGCTGACTTAGGTTCCATTTTTTAGAAGTCGCAATAATACTAGACTTTTTCTCAATAAAGTATAGTGGCACACAGTGTCACATTAGTTTCAGGTGTACAGCATCGTAATCCGACAAGCCTATACCTTATGCTATGTTCACAAATGCAGCTACCGTCTGTCACCATGCAAAGCTATTACAGTACCATTGACCATATTCCCCATGCTGTACTTTTTATCCCCGTGACTTATTCATTCCATAACTGGAAGTCTGTATCTCCTACACTGCTTCACCCTTTTTGCCTAACCCCCCCACCCCCCTCCCCTCAGGCAACCATCACTTTGTTCTCTGGATCTGGATCTGTTTCAGCTTCTTTGTTTGTTCGTTTTTTAGATTCCACGTATAAGTGAAATCACATGGTATTTGTCTCTCTCCATCTGATTTATTTCACTTAGCATTATACTCTCAAGTCCACCATGTAGCAAGACCTCATTCTTTTTTATGGCTGAGTAATATTCCATTGTGTATATATACCACATCTTCTTTATCTGTTCATTTATTGATTGACCTTTGGGTTTCCATATCTTGGCCATTGTAAATAATGTTGAAATAAACATAGGGGTGCATATATCTTTTTAAATTAGTGTTTTCATTTTCTTTGGGTAAATACCTGATCATCTGATACTTCTATTTTTAATTTTTTGAGGAACCTCCACACTGTTTTCCACAGTGGCTGCACTAGTTTACATTTCTACCAACAGTGCATGAGGGTTCCCTTTTTTCCACATCCTTGCCAGTACTTGCTATTTCTTGTCTATTTAATGTTAGCCAGAGAATAATGGACTTTCATTGCATTTGATTTGCAAAAGGTTGTCATCTCTCTTCTCTTATTTACATTTCTCAACCACTCGGAATTAGCAAGGCAGGTATCACATTACCCCTGCCTACAGAGACAGAAGGTTCTAGTGATTGATCTGGCTGGAATCTCGGTTTCCCCAGTTGCGGTCTTCTCTGCTATATCCAGCCTCTGCACTAAACATTAAGCCTTGCTTCTAAATCGTGGGAAAAGCCAAAGTATGAGAAACCTCTGTGCATTTCATTGAACCACAGAGAATATTATCATAGCTATCCTGCTCGCACAGACTGGATTGGGAGTGCAATGTCATGTACATGCCACGTATGGCACAAACACTATGGGAGCAAAAAGGAAAGATGAATTCTACAGCATGGTGGCAGGCAGGGAGGCTGCATGGAATAGGAGGCACTTAACTCCATCAGGCTGTGATCTACATTTTTATTTTTTAATTTTTAAATTCTTATTTATTTATTACAGTTTATTTATTTTGAGAGAGAGAGGGAGAGCACGAGTGCACATGTGTGAGTAGGGGAGGGGCAGAGAGAGAGGGAGAGAGAGAATCCTAAGCAGGCTCTGCTCTGTCAGCACAGAGCCTGACAAGGAGCCTGACACAGGGCCCAAAATCACAAACCTGTCTGATGACCTGAGCCGAAATCAATAGTTGGATGCTTAACCAACTAAGCCACGCCGGCGCCCCACTTTTTTTTAAGATTTTATTTTTAAGTGTTCTGTACACCCAACATGGGGCTCGAACCCACAACTTGAGATCAAGAGTTGTACACTCCACCGACTGAGCCACCCAGGCTCCCCTAGCTCTTTAAAACTAAAAAGGTAAAAGAAAGATAAAGGATAAAAGAAAAGAGATGGTAAAAACAAGATAAAAATGATGTTAAAAAAAAAAGCTACTATCGGTGTTACACACAGATCTCAGTTTCAGAGTAGCTAATAATCATACCTAAGATTTATTGAGCACTTCCTAAGTGCTGGGTTGTTCTGCTTGGGTTGTCATAGGAATGAACTCCTGTAATTCTCACAGCCGCCTATGAGGTAGGTTCTAGGATGAATTGAACTGACTTGGCCAAGGTTAGGCATTGTTAAGTGAAGTCTGGCTAACGTGGAGAAATCCTCCCTTGCCTCAGACGAGGGAGCTGATGGAAGATGTCCAGTTCTTCTCTTAGCACTGCTCCTGTGGAGACTAGTTCCTAGTCCTTGGCTTTCCGTGTCTCAACCGCTGGGACATCTGATGGTCTAGAAGGGCATTTAGGAGAGAATGAAGTAAGGATTCACTCGATCTGCCATTCATTCCACAGGGTCTATTGAAAGCCTGCCAGATGTCAGCCACGCTGCTAGATCCCGGGGAAGAAGAAGAGTAAAATACAGCCTTGCCTTCAAGGAGAGGACATAGTGTTAGTCGTGTAAAAAATAATGACTGTAATATGATAAACACCATAAGGAAAATCTACATAAGTACTGTGTCATTACACAAATGACAGTGAGATAGGGAGAAAATCAGGGAGAGCTTCCAAGGGAGGAGATATTTAAGTTAGGTCTTACAGGATCTATAGAAGTTCTGCAAGCCAGAAAGGTGCAGAAGTCATGAGCTTTTCCCAAGCACAGAACTACCCCAATCTCACACCAGAGCAAACTGACAGGAAACTCTCTCCAGTCACCCCCGTATACCTCGCTCAAAATAAAGACAAAAGTGATGAAAGCCTCTCCTTTTCTCCTGTCCCTCTCGGACACGGAAAGATGCTCCCTGATTCATATCACAGAGAGAATAAAATTCTACCTACTTAGGAGAAAATCACATCTCAGGGCAGCTTCCACAACTGAAATGCTTGTTCTTTTGTTTTTGTTTTTTTTTTTTTTTTAATGCAGTTCTTCTGTCTTGTCCGCTATTTCCGTTACTTTCCTCTGGTATATTTAGACATTTTTCCTCCATCCTCTCAACCAAAGACCTTTGTCAAGCACAAATTTAGCGACATCCTGAGAAAGTCCTCTATGGGGAGCTATTTTTATTTTATTGATTTTATTTTGGAAACTCATTTGTCTCCCTCCTTCCTACTTCCAGAGAGTAATCAAAACCCTATAAATCATAAATAGATTATTAACACCAACTCACTAAGACTACACAAGAAAGTACTTAGTGCCAAGTTTAGGAAAACTGCACTGCAAGCACCTTAAAGGTAATGGAAAAATGAAACCACCCTTTCTTTACTGATAAAGAGTTGAGCCCTTGGCCTAAATATTATCATGTGAATAATTACTATGACAACAGATGTCAAATTCACTCACCCAAGAAGCATTTACTGAGCACCTACTATGCACTGGGCACAGTGTAACATGCTGAGCTAGTCACTGTTGGGCGTACGCACCAATAGGACAGTAAGATTCTGAGTGAGTAGCTGAGAAGAGTTTTCTGTTCTACCCCCCTTGTCTTCCCGAGGAAAATAAAACCACCTGAATGTCTGCCAAGGCCAACATCTCAAACTAGCCTTGTTTCTCCAACAGCTGATTCCTGTTTTAGATCAACAAAAAGTTTAGCAAACACATGAAGGCTTTATGGGATACATCCCTGGAGCTAGTCTTTGAGAAGAAATCGGAAACCAACCTGCTATCGAAGGGACAGCCTTGCTGTAAAGGTCAGGGAGATCTTCCCAAAGTCTGATCATTTTCCACAACTTGCAATGGCATGTTTTCAAGTCTGTGGATTTATCTCTGACCTTCTTTCCTCAGCATCTTCTTTTCCTTTTTCCTCTACAGCCTCACTCTGGCCTTAGCAAAGGAGGCAAGCTTGGTCTTCTTGGTCAAGTGGACCCTGAGTAAGAACTGAGCAGGAATTAGGAGTTAGGAATCAGAAATTCTGCTCTGTAAACTTGGGCAAGTCATTTTGTCTCTCTGACCCTCAATCTCTTCATCTGTAAAATAGAGGCAATGCCTAGTTCCTGGGTTGTTAAGAGGTTAAATGAGATCATATGTGTGAATGTGACTAGTACCTTCTCTGGCGTGTAGTAGGGACTCAGTAAATTTCATTTCTTGCTGCCACCTTTGTAGGCTTTTTCATCCTTAATGACAAATCCTGTTTCTTAGCCTTAACACCTCGTGGATATAATGGGAATGTGGGACACATAATGTGTCATGTTGTTATCTTTAAGGATAAATGAATCAACATTAGCTTGGTTTTAAGAATTTCACACCTGGGTGGCTCAGTCGGTTGAGAATCTGACTCTTGATTTTGGCTCAGGTCATGATCTCACAGTTTGTGAGTTCAAGCCCCATGTCAAGCTCTGCGCTGACAGTGCCTGCTTGGGTTTCTCTCTCTCTCTCTCTCTCTCTCCCCCTCCTCCACTCATGCTGTCTGTCTGTCTCTCTCTCTCTTTCTCTCAAAACAAATAAATAAATTTAAAAAAAAAAAGAATTTCACACCTGACTTTAAGATAATTGAAGATCCCAGGGATGCCTCAGGGGCTACAAATCAAGGCATTATTTGTTCCTTACTACCTCCTGGTCTTATTATTAAACTAAGAATAACTAGGAGATTATTTCTGTAGTAAAAAAAGTCTTTAGGAGCACCTGGGTGTGTCAGTCAGTTAAGTGTCCAACTTCAGCTCAGGTCACAATCTTGTGGTCTGTGAGTTTAAGCCCCGTGTCGGGCTCTGTGCTGACAGCTCAGAGCCTGGACCCTGCTTCGGATTCTGTGTCTCTCTCTCTCTCTGTGCCTCCCCTGCTCTCTCTCTCTCTCTCTCTCTCTCTCTCTCTCTCAAAAATAAATAAACATTAAAAAAAATGTCTTCGACTTACATTTAAATGAAATTTGGTGCTGGATACTAGCTAGATATTTATGACTGCTATTTCAGATAATGTATGTAAGAAAGGACAAGGGAATGTACATGATATGGATTTGAAATTGCACTGTTCAGAATTAAGAAAGTTTTTTTCCATTTTTTTCTTAGTCACAGATTAACTTTGATATTTGGCCCTGACATACCCCGTGCTCTCCCATTTTCTGCAATGACACAGCTCTCAGCCTGGGAACTGACTACTTCAGGGTAGAGCTGATGTTTGTAAAGGGCTTTGAGAATCTTGGCCAGGTCGTGCTATATGAACATAGGATATTATTTCTAAGCCCTTACTATAAGAAGGGAGAGACAGAAGATTAGTCTCCAGTTGCCCCCAGGATTTCAGACAGAGCAGGAAGTGACCAGAAAGCCTCAGACCTCTCTAGCAAGATAGAGGACGGGGCGGGGGGTGGGGGGGGGGGGGGGTAGGGGGCTCTGAATCCTCACCCTGACACTGCTGACTCAGCACATGTCTTCTTCTTCCTGGGGCATGGGGCACTGTCAGCATCGTGATGGACACACATCTTGGTAGAAATCCAGGGAACCTCTCCAGATGGATGTGTCAGGGAGAACATTCTGATTCCCCAGGTCTGGTTACAGAAGGACACCCCGTAAGGGGTACAACCAGTACAGGACAGTACAAGTGGAGGATTCAGGGCTTCTGACTCTAGTCCAGTGCTCTTTCTCTTCCAGATACTCCAAGGTAAGCAGCATTCACCAAGAGTCCCAGCTAGTCCCTTTCTCCTTACTGGTCAGAAACAAAACCTAAATCACTGTAGATCGCTTTATGTGCTCCCTGAGGATTCAACGCATCCCTTACTCATCGTTCGTTCACCCCTACACCAGGTGGGAGCCCACGCCCTCCTACTTCTCCCTAACCCACACCACCACTCACGGCTGCTTCCTCCCTTTTGGTCTCAGCTTTAAAGGTGGTCTGCTCAGAACTACCTCCCCTGTCCATCCTGTGGCTCGCTATCATTATACCCAAACGGCACTGCCTTCTTGTGTGAGGCAGCCCCAGACCGGGAGCACATGGCAGCGGTGTGTTCAGCCTTGGGTACTTGTGGAATGCATTAATTCCCCGCAAACTGTGAGCCCAATGAACCACTACCACTCTGTTATCTCTGGCCACAGATGTTTATCTTGCGGTTGGAGGTCCAGTTAAGCAACACAAACCCTTCTGACTGAAAAGTCCCTCACCCTAGGGCATGCCCCAGTTCCCTTAGAATGGTTTGTAAAACCAGTTATTTGTTTGGTGGGGTTTGCATGAAGGCAGGGGCCCCAGAATTGTAGCTATCCACCTTCTCTGCAAAGTGGAAGCGGGCATAAGAAAAGACAGCTGTGCCTGGAGGAGAGAGGAACCTGGATCCAAGAAGCAGGCAAGTTTGTTCCCAGCAATCTTTATGTTCCAAATGGAGGAAGAGTGAGATTGGACTTGGTGGCTGAGCTCACCAACATCGTCCACTCAAGACGGAGCTAGCACGTAAAAGCACAGTCCCAGCCAATCTGTCTCTTTGTGTCTGTCCCTGGGACTCACTGCCTGCCTGAGACCTGCTCAGATTCTCCCAGGATCAGCTGAGAACCTTGTAGTTGCAAGTGACAGAGAACGCAACCCAAACTGGCATAAGCAAAAATAGAACGTATTTTTGGCTTTCACAACCTGGAAAGTCCAGGGACAAAGCTAGCTTTACATGCAGCTTGATCCAGGGACTCAAGCAATATTCCTGGGGCCCAGCGTTCCCTCTGTGTGTCTCTGGGCTCCTCGTCCTCTGGGTTGACCCCATTCTCATCTCAGCCCTCCTCTAATGTAAGCAAGGTGGCCATATGAGCTCCAGCCTCAAAGTGCTTCCTGTGTTCAAGTTCAAGTTCTCTTTCAAGAAAGAGAAAGGCCAGCCTCTTTTCCAGTGGTTCCAGAGGATGCATGGTATGTCATTGTTTCCAACTTGGTTACCTGCTGTCCCTGATCACAGTGGGCAGGTGTGAGGTACAGCCCCATTTCTGGGCCAAAAAGAAGAGTCAGATCCACCCCCAGCTGGTGGGTGACAGTGCAGTGAGGTGGTTCTCCATGAGGAAATGGGGGGTGCTCTTACCGGGAGAAGGGCAGGTGAATTGGAGGCAGCAGGCAATACATATCGACTTTATTTCTTAGTTCATTGTTCTCCTCTTTCTGTGAAGATCTCTTGACATGCCACTTCCTCCTCGAACAAAGCCTTGCATAAGTAGAAGTCAGCCAAAGGCTTCTGTTATTACAATTCATCTTCATTCCATAATTTCTCTCCCCATTTGTCACCGAACTTGAACACTGTGTAACATGCTTATTTGTATAATTCCTCCACCTTTTGTCAGATATTTTACCAGTAAGGCCAACTTTTCTGTTTTTATTGTCTTCATTTTCTTTTTTTACCAGAGGAAAAGATGGAATAAAGCTAGTTTTAGCCTGAGTACAGAGTCAATAAGCTTTATAGCTATCAGCTATATATCTCTCTTAAAAAACAGAAAACAAAAAAAACAACCAAAAAAAATGAAATACTTAGGTATAAATCTAAATATGTATGGGGTCTGTAAGTTGAAACTACAAAACACTGATTTAGAAACATCAAAGAAGACCCAAATAAATGGAGAGAGAAATGATATTCCTGGATCAGAAAACTCATATTATGATGTCTGTTCTCCCCCAATCAATCCATAGATTCAAGTCAATCATAATTAAAATTTCAGAAGGATTTTTCTTGTTGATAGCAACAAACTGACTTAAATTTTTTTTAAGTTTATTTATTTATTTTGAGAGAAAGAGAGAGAGAATGAGTGGAGGAGGGGCAGAAAGAGGGGGACAGAGGATCTGAAGTGGGCTCCGTGCTAACAGCAGAGAGTCCAATGCAGGGCTTGAACTCACGAACTGTGAGATTATGACCTGACCTGAGTCGGTTGCTTAACTGACTGAGCCAGCCATTCAGATGCCCCTGATTTAAAGATTTATATGGAAAAGCAAAGGAATTCAAATAGCCAAAACAATTTTGAAAAAGGGGAATACAGTTGGAGGACTCACATTATATGATTTCAAAACTTACTAGAAAGCAATGGAGATTAAGAGAGTGTAATACCAGGGAAAGGAGAGACACAGATTAATGAAATGGAACAAAGAACTCATAAATAGACCCATGCACATATACAGTTAATTGATTTTTGACAAATGTGCAAAGGTAATTCAATAGAGAATGTTTAATCTTTTCAACAAAAGGTGCAGAAGCAATTGGACATCCATATGTGAAAAAACTCAAAAACCTTATTCTATATTCACATCACAATAAAAAAAATTAACCCCAAATAAGGATTTAGATCTAAATGTAAAACCCAAAAAACTGCAAAATTTCTAGAAGAAAATATAGGAGAAATCTTTGTGACCTTGAGTTAGGCAAATATTTCTTAGATATGACATAATTCCTAAAAAATAAAATTGGTAAAATAAGCTTCATCAAAGTGTAGAACATCTGTCTTATGAAAGACACTGTTTAGAGAATTAAGAAACCACAGACTGTGGGAAAATATTTGCAAATCAAATATTTGATGAAGGGCTCTTATCCAGAATATATAAAAGAAGTCTAAAAACTCAGTAATAAGAAAACAAACAGCTTGATTAAAAAATATGCCAAAGATTTAACAGCCACTTCACCAAATAAGATATATGGGTGACAAATAAGCACACGAAGAGATGTTCACATCATTAGTCATTAGGAAAATGCATATTAAGAACCATAATGAGATACCATTTCATAACTATTATAATCAAAATAAAAACTGAGGCACTACCAAGTACTGGAGAAGACTAAAGAACTAGAACTCTCATACATTGCTAGTGGGAATGTTAAATGATACAGTCACTCTGAAACACAGTTTGGCAGTTTCATATAAAGTTAAACATACACTTACTAGGACACCTGGGTGGCTCAGTCCGTTAAGCATACAACTTTGGCTCAGGTCACCATCTCATAGCTAATGGTTTTGAGCCCTGCATCAGGCTCTCTGCTGTCAGGGCATAGCTCGCTTCTGAGCCTCTATCCCCCTCTCTCTTTGACCCTCTCCCACTCTCTCTCTCTCAAAAATAAATAAATATTTTTAAAAATGGATACTCTTATTATATGGCCCAACCATCCCACTCCTGGGTATTTACCCAAGAGAAAGAAAGAATGTTTTTCACTCAAAAAACTGCACAAAATATTTATAGAGACTTCATTTGTAATCATTAAAAACTGGAAGAATCCAGGGGCTCCTGAGTGGCTCAATCGGTTAAGCATACAACTTTGGCTCAGGTCATGATCTCACAGTTTGTGAGTTCAAGCCCCATGTCAGGCTCTGTGCTGACATCTCAGAGTCTGGAGCCTGCTTCAGATTCTGTGTCTCCCTCTCACCCTCTGCCCCTCCCCCACTCACCCTTTGTCTCTGTCTCTCTCAAAAATAAATAAACATTTAAAAAAAATTTTTTTTAAACTGGAAGAATCCAAATACCCTTCCTGGAGAAGGATAATAAATTGTGGTATTTTCATACAAGGGAATACTACTCACTAATAAAAATGAACAAATCACACACACAAAAAATGAACAAAGCACTAATATAACATAGAAGAATCCCAAATACATTATGATCAATAAAAGCAATCTGTATTGAAAGGCTCTCTCCTGTATGATTTCATTTATATGACCACAGGCAACATTATAGGATCAGAAACTAGATCTGTGGTTTCCAGGGGTTGGGAATGGGAGAGTGGATTACAAAGGAGCAACACGAAGAACACTTTTTGGGCAACAGAGCCGTTCTTGTGTCTTGATGGCATCAGTGATTATACAACTGTTTGCATAGAACACCATACACAAAAAGGGTGAATTTTATTGTACGTAAATTTTTGAGAAGTAAGCCAAGTGAGAGGGAAACAAAAAATGCTACTCTGGGTTCCCTTGAACATTTTTGAGATTCCGACCTGCTGCTGGTGGTACAAGTCTCCTTAGCAGGAGACAAATTATTCATAGGAAGGAAAATGCACTTGCTTTTCAAAATGGGCAGAGGAAGAGTAAAAAGAGAGAAGCCTGTGAGTACCAGGTAAACATGGTAAATACTTTATTAGTTTGGGCTCTTAAACTGTCAATCTTCATATACATGGGTTTCCATAAATAGTCACTCAATCTTTTATCCTTTAGCTTGTAGCTTTTTAATGAGCCATATCCTTTTAAATTTGTTTTCCAAGGATCAAGCCTCACAAATATTGTCTCAGATAGACAATGTCTCACCTGGAGTGTACAGTCTCATACTTTTTCAGGCATCATGCATATTTCAATATGTTACCATCTAGTGAAGTTGCCCATCTGCTGTCTCCTGATTTTTTAATGACAACATTGGCATCACTGGGCTCCAGGAAGCCTCACACTGGGCAGGCACACCCTTGAAACTTTCTGAAATGTCATTTCATATTATCCTACATCATTACTCAACTGTCTACATGAGGGACAATGGGATAGAAGAATTTAATTTTCAGGTCAGATTTCATAAGATTCTGGATCCAAAATCTTTTTAAGAAAGTCCACTTCTGCTGTAATTGGATCATCCATACATCATCCTCTTGACCTTCATAAGCCAATCAATTAATGGTCAGGTTTGTTAATCTGGGTCCATTAGCTCCTGTAAAGCATGCTAAATGATTTCATTGTATTATGAGGAAAAATATGTAAGTATGTGAGGAAAAATATGTAAGTATCTGGAGGCTAACAATATTAGGAATATAATTTAAAACTGTAATTGAGTGATCACAAAATAAATTCAGATTAGAACTTAAAAGGAAATTCTTGGAAAATATATTTTCATTGGGATACAGTTATGTTATCAAGACTAATCAGTGGATACTGGATGTTTCATATTAACATACTGGGTGGATGTTTGTCCAAGACTCGAGCGATATTAAAAATTGTTTGTATCCATTTTCATGAGATTAAAATATTCCTGGGCTAACTCTTCTAGAATAGACTGAGTTAGATCTATCATTGCTTTTCTTTTGTTTCTTAAGAGAAAATAGGCTGAAAAAATAGATCACCAATCAATGGTGTTTGTTACTCAGACTCTCCATTGGGAAGTAGATATGGAAATTTTGGAAATCCCAGGTAGGAGGGCTGTGTGGGCCTGGGCAAGGTCAGAGGCCAGTTGGGCTCAACCTGTATCTTGAGCTACAGATAAGGTCGTAAGATCTAAAATGGATGAATTTCCCTGTTTTAAATAAAGCACTGGATTAGTAAATTCACATAAACTTGAAGATTCCAAAGTCTAATACACTGAATTTTCAGACTAAAATTTCGGTATGCTAATTTAATGCAGGAGTGGACAGACCACAAGTTACGTTGGAACCCTGATGAATATGGTGGAATTCGTTCAATTAAAGTTCCATCAGAATCTCTCTGGCTTCCTGACATAGTTCTCTTTGAAAAGTAAGTATCCCAGAAGAAACATACACTGGTCAGATTGGGACTAGAGATGGCAAAGCCTGATTCTGGCAAAATGATTAAGAGAAATGTGTAGATTTAAGTAAGAAGAGAACTGATTCTTTTTGAAATATTGTTTGACACCATAGTAGTAAAGTAATAAATACAAATATTAGAGGGGTGGGCAAAACCCCAACTCATTAGTGTCCAACTGCTTTTACCACAGTGCAGATGGACGTTTCGAAGGCTCCCTCATGACCAAAGTCATAGTGAGATCTAATGGCACCGTCATTTGGACCCCTCCAGCCAGTTACAAAAGTTCATGCACCATGGACGTCACGTTTTTTCCATTCGACCGGCAGAACTGCTCCATGAAGTTTGGATCCTGGACTTACGATGGTACCATGGTTGATCTCGTTTTGATAAATGAAAATGTTGACAGAAAAGACTTCTTCGATAATGGAGAATGGGAAATACTCAATGCCAAAGGGATGAAGGGCAACAGGAGAGATGGCACCTACTCCTATCCGTTCATCACTTACTCCTTTGTTCTGCGCCGCCTACCCCTGTTCTACACCCTCTTCCTGATAATCCCCTGCCTGGGGCTGTCTTTTCTGACAGTGCTCGTGTTCTATTTGCCTTCTGATGAAGGAGAAAAGCTTTCACTATCAACCTCTGTTCTGGTTTCCCTGACAGTTTTTCTTCTAGTAATTGAGGAAATAATCCCATCTTCCTCAAAAGTCATTCCTCTCATTGGGGAGTACCTGCTGTTCATAATGATTTTCGTTACCCTGTCGATTATTGTTACTGTTTTCGTGATTAATGTTCACCACAGATCTTCTTCGACTTACCATCCCATGGCCCCCTGGGTTAAGAGACTCTTTCTACAAAAACTTCCTAAATTGCTTTGTATGAAGGACCACATGGATCGCTACTCTTTCCCAGACAAAGATGAGAGCCAACCAGTGGTGAAAGGTAAAGTTCTAGAAAAAAGGAAACAAAGACAGATTAGTGATGGAGAAAAAGTTCTTGTTGCTTTCTTGGAAAAGGCTGCTAATTCCATTAGATACATTTCAAGGCATGTGAAGAAAGAGCATTTTATCAACCAGGTGAGTACGCTGGTATTCATTACACTGCTGCCATTGAAATGTGCAAGAACCAATATTCTCACATCTATTTACAATAAAATACTGTCATTTTTAAAATGTGGCATTATTAGCTATCTGCATTTCACATGTAAAATGTAAAACAAGCCCTGACATGAATAAAAATTTTAGTATGGATCTTTAGGAAGCAGTTCACAGAAACAGAATGGGCAAAAAAGAAGCAAGTATAGATTAAGCACCATCCCTTATAATTAGACTTGACTCTATTTAAAATAATGTTTTATGTTTATTTTTGAGAGAGAGAGAGTGAGCAGGGGAGGGGTAGAGAGAGGGGGACAAAGGATCTGAAGCAGGCTCTGTGCTGATATCAAGGAGCCCAACTCGGGGCCTGAACTCATGAACTGTGAGATCATGACCTGAGCCGAAGTCGGACGTTCAACCGACAGAGCCACCCAGGCGCCCCTATTTAAAATAATTTAATTTTACATTTTAAATTGGTTATCCTGGTCTCTGGTAATTTACCTCTCGTTTTTAGTTCAATGGTGGTTATTTCTAGCCATAGTATTCGGAAATAAAAGAACAGAATTAGACTTCGGGATTAATGTAAATATACAGTGTTCCAACAGATATTTTGGTGAGGGAAAAGGGTGCGGTTATTTGGCTAACATTAAAAAAAAAAAGTGTGGCACGAGTGTGGATTTCATACTCAAAACAGTTCTGGATTCAGATCTTACCTGATGCTTAAAACAAATTTTAAGACAATTTGTAGGGTTCAATTATTTTACTCTAAAATAAGTGCAAATTAGTGCTAAGAGCCTGATCCCATAAACAAAATTATGGAAGACATTTTTTAAGGAAACATGTGTCTATACTTTATCTAGATACTACCTAGCATATTCTCTTACTATTTGTTGTGTTTTTCACCCATTGCTATAGAACTAACATTTCAGCTATTCTTTTTTTTTTTTTTTTTTTTTTTTTAGAGAGAGAGAGCACATGCTTACAAGTGAGCACAAACAGGGGAGGGGTAGAGGGAGAGAGAGAAGCTTAAGTAGGCTCCATGCTCAGAGTAGAGCCGGATGTAGGGCTCAGTCTCACAACCATGAGATCATGACCTGAGCCAAAATCAAGAGTTGGAGGCTTAACCGACTAGCCACCCAGGTGCCTCTTTAGCTATTCTTAAGGGTTGTTCGTTGTTGTTTCTCTATCTTTTAAAAATTTGAATTCAAAGACTCAACTAGCTTTTTTAAAAATGATAAAAGTAACACATGATCAGGGTACAGAATTTGGAAAATACAAAAAATATAAACAGATTTAAAATAATTAATAATCCCACCACTTAAGATCGACACTTTAAACACATCTTTTTTGTGTTTTTCCCCAAGGTTTTATTCCTAAACCTCTATGTGTGCAGAATGCATTCTGGTTCTACATCAGTACCTATGTCCCCTCTCTATAAGTCCTGTTCTAGTCCATCTTCAAAAAACCCCATACAGTAGAAATGTGACATTTCTTTTCCTTCAAAAGAGGAAAACTGGCACCTGTCCTTCAGACCTCCTTGGCCTCTCAACTTGTTGCTGCTTTGACCTTGCTCTTATAGGCTTATTCCCCACTCTCCCCCAACTTCCCTTCCTCCAAAGGGACTAGATCTTCCCTCTCCCTTGCAGATTCCTGTCATCTCATGGTCACTTCTCCTCCACGCAGTTTTCTGGCATTCCAGAGATAATAGCAGCCATACCCACATGTGGAGTGGAAGAAAAGAAGGCTTATAATATTTGGCCATGAAAATTTTTAATTTATAAGCTTATGATTCATTTCATATATGAGGTCAGGAAGATCCTGGTAAGAGATACTGGCTTTTTATTTGTGGAAAAATCAGTCCTTTCCCATTTGGATCAATATTGTTCTACAAATGCATAAATGATTCAGTTGTTTCTATTTTACGTCTTCTATGTTGATGAAAATGTTCACAGGCTGTTTCCTTTGGGCACTGTTATTATGGAAGTCACGGGGGAGAATCTGAACCTATGTTGCAGGGGATGTGTTAGGTGAATTTGAAAAATGAAGTGCTGTAAATCCAAATATTACTGTTTTTCAATCCCTTGAAATGAATTCAGAACAGTTGCCCTGCATATTGAATGGAAGGCATCTTTTTCTCTTTTGCAGGTAGTACAAGACTGGAAATTCGTAGCCCAAGTTCTGGACCGAATCTTTCTGTGGCTCTTTCTGATAGTGTCAGTTACAGGCTCTGTTCTGATTTTCACTCCTGCTTTGAAGATGTGGCTACATAGCTCCCACTAGGAACACATCTCCAGAGCAATCTAAAATACCATAAAGACAAAATCACACCTTAGAACTGACATCCAGCTAGCATGTACATACAGTACCCAAATGCATGAGCTTTTTGGAAAGGTCAGTGCCGTCCTCAGGGAAACTGAACACTGGTAAATGTGGGTTTGCCCACAGTAAATTCATGATTGCCACTGGAGGGAGTTGGGTTTAAGTAAAGCAGAACCCCCTCAGGTCCCTGCCTTGGCTTCTCCAGACGTTCATGGAGTCATATGGTCCAGGTCTGATATCACAGCCAGGACATGCTAGGGCTGCAGGACTAATGCCCCCAGGAAGCAGGACCAAGGATGCACACCAGGAACTCAAGGCAGTCTCTGAGTCAAGCTGTTTGTGTGCACAGACCTGGGTCTCCTGAATCTACTGGTGTGCTTGGTGGTTTTGCCTGAGTTTGCAAACTGGTGCCGTGTGTTATGCCTTTGTAGCAATGTGTATAAGCAAATCTCAACAACCCTCTGGGGAATCACACTGGTCCAACAGGTCTGGCACAGATCGCTTGTTATCGCAAAGATTCCAAGATTCCTGTTAACTAAAGCCCCTCCCCTTCCCCCCAACAAATGTGGTATTTGTTAAAAACAGTCTCTTGAATGTGGTAACCTTTAAGGCAGGTGGTATTCGTGACTTATTCATAACACTGTATAGTTTTTCTGATGGTGAAACTAGAACCTACTGTGAGTTGTGACTTGCTCTAAGGGCCATATCAAAATAACTTACAATAGAAACACTGTTATCTGTTGCCAAGAGTGCAGTCATTAAAATGCATTATCTTTTCCTAGAAAATAGAAGTACTGAACATTCTCTGATAATGGGTTTTTATGTCCTCACAGCCAGTCTAATCCATTTCAACAGTACTCTCAAGGCTTTCCATTCTGCTTTTTTTCTTCCTTTCTTTCTCTTCCTCCTCCTCCTCCCTCTGCCCCCTCCTCCCTCCTCTCCCTCCTCCTCCTCTTCTTCCTCCTCTTCCTCCTTCTTCTTCAGAACATTTAAGTTCTACTCTCAGCAAATTTTAATTATACAATGTAGTGTTATCAACTAGTCCCCATGTTTTACATAAGATCTCCAGACCTTATTTATTTTATAACTGAAAGCTTATACCCTGTTGCCAATCTCTCCCTATTTTCCCTCCCCATCAATCCCTAACAACCACTTTTCTAAGTATCCACATGTAAGTGAAACCATGCAGTATTTGTCTTTCTCTGTCTGATGTTTCTCTTCTTAGCACAATGCCCTCTGCGTTCATCTATGTTGTTGTAAATGACAGAATTTAAGGCTGAATTATATTCCTCTGTGTGTGTGTGTGTGTGTGTGTGTGTGTGTGTGTGTGTGTGTGTGTAATCACATTTTCTTGATCCACTCTTCCATCAACAGACACAGGTTGTTTTCATACATTGGCTATTGTGGATAATGCTGCAATGAACATGGGAGTGCAGATATTTCTTTGAGAAAATGATTTTGTTTCCTTTGCATACACCCAGAAGTGGATGGATCACATGGAGTTCTATTTTTCATTTCTTGAAAAAGCTCCGTAACTTTTTTTATAGTGGCTGTACCAACTTAAATTCCCACCAACAGTGAAAAGGGGTTTCCTTTTCTCTACATCCTTGACAACATTTTTTATTTCACATCTTTCTTATGGCAGACATTCACACAGCTGTGAGATGATATCTCACTGTGCTTTTGATTTGCATTTCCCTGATGTTGAGCACCTTTTAATGTACCTGCTGGCCATCTGTATGTCTTCTTTGGAAGCATGTCTATTCAGATCCTTTACCCATTTTTTAATTGGGTCATTTGGTTTTTTACTGTTGAGTTATATGAAATTTTTGTATAGTTTGTTAGTTTGCATACTAACCTCTTATCAGATACATGGTTTCCAAATATTTTCTCCTATTTCGTAGGCTGTCTTTCCATTTTGCTCATGGTTTTCTTTGCTGTGGAGAAGTTTAGTTTGATGCAATCCCACTTGCTAATTTTTGCTTTTGTTGCCTTTGCTTTTGGCGTTGAATTAAAAAAAAATCATTGCCAAGATGCCCTCCTTTGTTTCCATGTGTCTCCCTGCCCCTCTGGGAGCACTCGTCACCCAACTTGCCAACTCCCTCTTGAAGATTCATCAGGAAGAGTCTGTTCAGATGCTTTTTGCCCTCCAAAATTGTTGCTGCCAAATTCTGATTTTAACTTGAAGTAATTGTTCTTTTTTCCAAGATTTAAATCTTAATCCATTCTGGACTATTTGGTTTGGGGCCTGTTTCTCATAAACAGTTTACAGCTGAGACTTGGGGTTTAACCTTTCTACATGTATTGTTACCACCCAGATGGTTAGTCTTATTCATGCCATTTTGTTTTGTGTTTTCTGTGTAATGTTTTCTTGTCCTTTTTTTTTTTTGTTCCTTTTCAGCTCTGACTGTATTTGTCTGTTCCTTCCTCTTTACTGGATTGAAAGTTATGCATCCATTTCTATTAATTTATTATAAACATATTCAAATTTCTTTAATTGGTGTTGGGATTTAATGCCCATAGCCACCACTCTTGAAATGAAACAGTTCCTTTAGCACTTTCCCTTCTCCTCTTCTTTTATCACCTTTTATGTTTTGCTAAATCATCCAAAATTCGAATTCCAGGTTATTAATTTTTTATGTTATGTGTCTCTTTCCTCTGAATAATTTATTGACAATCCATTTTGTCCACAACCACATTATAAACAAGTAATTGGTTTACTCATTTCTTGGTTTGCCACTTTTTTTCTCCTGTTTTCCTCTTTACCTGATTTATTTCATTATCTCAGAGGAATACATCTCCAAGCAATTCTTTCAGAAACTTTTGAGAGTGGTTACCTTTCTGAATCCTTGCACTTCTGAAATTGTAATGTATTCTGCTCTCATGGGTTGAGCATGGAATTTTGAGTTCAAAATCTTTCATCCTCAGAATTGTGAAGATATTATTCAACAATATCCCATGTTCTAGATTCTTTTTGTGAAAGTTGATTCTTTTTTTTTAATATATGAAATTTATTGTCAAATTGGTTTCCATACAACACCCAGTGCTCATGCCAAAAGATGCCCTCTTCAATGCCCATCACCTACCCTTCCCTCCCTCCCACCACCACCGCCCCCCATCAACCCTCAGTTTGTTCTCAGTTTTTAAGAGTCTCTTATGCTTTGGCTCTCTCCCACTCTAACCTCTTTTTTTTTTCCTTCCCCTCTCCCCCATGGGTTTCTGTTAAGTTTCTCAGGATCCACGTAAGAGTGAAAACATATGGTATCTGTCTTTCTCTGTATGGCTTATGAAAGTTGATTCTTATTTATAGATTCCTATTTTTACCTTAATGAAACTCTTGGACTTTTCTTACTATCTTTGGACTTTAGAAATGTCACCTGAAATAAAAAAGAAAAAATGTCACCTGAATGCTGTATGTGTCTAAATACAGGGCTCTTTCTCTCTCTCTCTCTCTCTCTCTCTCTCTCTCTCTCTCTCTCTCTCTCTCATTCTCTCTCTTTCTCCCTCTCTGTTTTTATCTTGGCACTTGATGACTAATGTCTTTATTCAACTCATGAAAATTTTCTTCTCTAACCTCTTTTATTATTTCCTATCTTCTATTCTCTCTCTCCTCTCTTTTTGAAATTTCTAATAGAAGGATTTTGGTATTCCAGGATCTGTCTTCCATGTTTATTAATTTATTAACTCTTCTCTCATTACTTTTTACTTGTTTAATTGTTTACATTGTCAGCTTGATGATACCCCTAACTAATTTGATAGTCAGTCATTGTCTTCTCTGCTATGCAGCCCACCTACCAAGGTGAGGTTTTGTTTGTTAATGGATGAATCATGGATGGATATTTGCTAATGGATGAATATTTGATTTCCAAGAACTCTAATTCTTATTTTTGGATGTCATATCGTCTATAATAACTTGGAGGGATACTAATTATAGTTACTTTAAAGTCTTCTGTTGTTTGTATTAACAATTTTTCTTCAGGGGTTACTTCTTCTACTTATACTTTTTATGCTTTTTGTGGTAGTTTTATTCCCATGTTTGTTGATTTTTGACATTGTTTGTTTACCTAACAGTGGAAATCATTTCTAATGACAGAATACCAGGCTCCAGTTGCTTTCCTTTACTGTCTATGTCCAAGAAAGCATTTTTCTAGAGTATGTGAGTAGCTCATCTAATACATTCAAGGAACCCCTTTCTTCATGGCAGCCATAAACAATCTCGGGCTAAACTATTTCTTTTTTTTTTAATATGAAATTTATTGACAAATTGGTTTCCATACAACACCCAGTGCTCATCCCAAAAGGTGCCCTCCTCAATACCCATCACCCACCCTCTCCTCCCTCCCACCCCCCATCAACCCTCAGTTTGTTCTCAGTTTTTAACAGTATCTTATGCTTTGGCTCTCTCCCACTCTAACCTGTTTTTTTTTTTTTTTCCTTCCCCTCCCCCATGGGTTCCTGTTAGGTTTCTCAGGGTCCACATAAGAGTGAAACCATATGGTATCTGTCTTTCTCTGTATGGCTTATTTCACTTAGCATCACACTCTCCAGTTCCATCCACGTTGCTACAAAAGGCCATATTTCATTCTTTCTCATTGCCACGTAGTATTCCATTGTGTAAACCACAATTTCTTTATCCATTCATCAGTTGATGGACATTTAGGCTCTTTCCATAATTTGGCTATTGTTGAGAGTGCTGCTATGAACATTGGGGTACAAGTGGCCCTATGCATCAGTACTCCTGTATCCCTTGGGTAAATTCCTAGCAGTGCTATTGCTGGGTCATAGGGTAGGTCTATTTTTAATTTTCTGAGGAACCTCCACACTGCTTTCCAGAGTGGCTGCACCAATTTGCATTCCCACCAACAGTGCAAGAGGGTTCCCGTTTCTCCACATCCTCTCCAGCATCTATAGTCTCCTGATTTGTTCATTTTGGCCACTCTGACTGGCATGAGGTGATACCTGAGTGTGGTTTTGATTTGTATTTCCCTGATGAGGAGCGACGTTGAGCATCTTTTCATGTGCCTGTTGGCCATCCGGATGTCTTCTTTAGAGAAGTGTCTATTCATGTTTTCTGCCCATTTCTTCACTGGGTTATTTGTTTTTCGGGTGTGGAGTTTGGTGAGCTCTTTATAGATTTTGGATACTAGCCCTTTGTCCGGTATGTCATTTGCGAATATCTTTTCCCATTCCGTTGGTTGCCTTTTAGTTTTGTTGGTTGTTTCCTTTGCTGTGCAGAAGCTTTTTATCTTCATAAGGTCCCAGTAATTCACTTTTGCTTTTAATTCCCTTGCCTTTGGGGATGTGTCGAGTAAGAGATTGCTACGGCTGAGGTCAGAGAGGTCTTTTCCTGCTTTCTCCTCTAGGGTTTTGATGGTTTCCTGTCTCACATTTAGGTCCTTTATCCATTTTGAGTTTATTTTTGTGAATGGTGTCAGAAAGTGGTCTAGTTTCAACCTTCTGCATGTTGCTGTCCAGTTCTCCCAGCACCATTTGTTAAAGAGGCTGTCTTTTTTCCATTGGATGTTCTTTCCTGCTTTGTCAAAGATGAGTTGGCCATACGTTTGTGGGTCTAGTTCTGGGGTTTCTATTCTATTCCATTGGTCTATGTGTCTGTTTTTGTGCCAATACCATGCTGTCTTGATGATGACAGCTTTGTAGTAGAGGCTAAAGTCTGGGATTGTGATGCCTCCTGCTTTGGTCTTCTTCTTCAAAATTCCTTTGGCTATTCGGGGCCTTTTGTGGTTCCATATGAATTTTAGGATTGCTTGTTCTAGTTTCGAGAAGAATGCTGGTGCAATTTTGATTGGGATTGCATTGAATGTGTAGATAGCTTTGGGTACATTTTGACATTTTGACAATATTTATTCTTCCAATCCATGAGCAGGGAATGTCTTTCCATTTCTTTAAATCTTCTTCAATTTCCTTCATAAGCTTTCTATAGTTTTCAGCATACAGATCCTTTACATCTTTGGTTAGATTTATTCCTAGGTATTTTATGCTTCTTGGTGCAATTGTGAATGGGATCAGTTTCTTTATTTGTCTTTCTGTTGCTTCATTGTTAGTGTATAAGAATGCAACTGATTTCTGTACATTGATTTTGTATCCTGCAACTTTGCTGAATTCCTGTATCAGTTCTAGCAGACTTTTGGTGGAGTCTATCGGATTTTCCATGTATAATATCATGTCATCTGCAAAAAGCGAAAGCTTGACTTCATCTTTGCCAATTTTGATGCCTTTGATTTCCTTTTGTTGTCTGATTGCTGATGCTAGAACTTCCAGCACTATGTTAAACAGCAGCGGTGAGAGTGGGCATCCTTGTCGTGTTCCTGATCTCAGGGAAAGAGCTCAGTTTTTCCCCGTTGAGGATGATGTTAGCTGTGGGCTTTTCATAAATGGCTTTTATGATCTTTAAGTATGTTCCTTCTATCCCGACTTTCTCAAGGGTTTTTATTAAGAAAGGGTGCTGGATTTTGTCAAAGGCCTTTTCTGCATCGATTGACAGGATCATATGGTTCTTCTCTTTTTTTTTTGTTAATGTGATGTATCACGTTGATTGATTTGCGAATGTTGAACCAGCCCTGCATCCCAGGAATGAATCCCACTTGATCATGGTGAAGAATTCTTTTTATATGCCGTTGAATTCGATTTGCTAGTATCTTATTGAGAATTTTTGCATCCATATTCATCAGGGATATTGGCCTGTAGTTCTCTTTTTTTACTGGGTCTCTGTCTGGTTTGGGAATCAAAGTAATACTGGCTTCATAGAATGAGTCTGGAAGTTTTCCTTCCCTTTCTATTTCTTGGAATAGCTTGAGAAGGATAGGTATTATCTCTGCTTTAAACGTCTGATAGAACTCCCCTGGGAAGCCGTCTGGTCCTGGACTCTTATTTGTTGGGAGATTTTTGATAACCGATTCAATTTCTTCGCTGGTTATGGGTCTGTTCAAGCTTTCTATTTCCTCCTGATTGAGTTTTGGAAGAGTGTGGGTGTTCAGGAATTTGTCCATTTCTTCCAGGTTGTCCAATTTGTTGGCATATAATTTTTCATAGTATTCCCTGATAATTGTTTGTATCTCTGAGGGATTGGTTGTAATAATTCCATTTTCATTCATGATTTTATCTATTTGGGTCATTTCCCTTTTCTTTTTGAGAAGCCTGGCTAGAAGTTTGTCAATGTTGTTTATTTTTTCAAAAAACCAACTCTTGGTTTCGTTGATCTGCTCTACAGTTTTTTTAGATTCTATATTGTTTATTTCTGCTCTGATCTTTATTATTTCTCTTCTTCTGCTGGGTTTAGGCTGCCTTTGCTGTTCTGCTTCTAGTTCCTTTAGGTGTGCTGTTAGATTTTCTATTTGGGATTTTTCTTGTTTCTTGAGATAGGCCTGGATTGCAATGTATTTTCCTCTCAGGACTGCCTTCGCTGCGTCCCAAAGCGTTTGGATTGTTGTATTTTCATTTTCGTTTGTTTCCATATATTTTTTAATTTCTTCTCTAATTGCCTGGTTGACCCACTCATTCGTTAGTAGGGTGTTCTTTAACCTCCATGCCTTTGGAGGTTTTCCAGACTTTTTCCTGTGGTTGATTTCAAGCTTCATAGCATTGTGGTCTGAAAGTATGCATGGTATAATTTCAATTCTTGTAAACTTATGAAGGGCTGTTTTGTGACCCAGTATATGATCTATCTTGGAGAATGTTCCATGTGCACTCGAGAAGAAAGTATATTCTGTTGCTTTGGGATGCAGCGTTCTAAATATATCTGTCAAGTCCATCTGATCCAATGTCTCATTCAGGACCCTTGTTTCTTTATTGACTGTGTGTCTAGATGATCTGTCCATTTCTGTAAGTGGGGTGTTAAAGTCCCCTGCAATTACCACATTCTTATCAATAAGGTTGCTTATGTTTATGAGTAATTGTTTTATATATTTGGGGGCTCCGGTATTCGGTGCATAGACATTTATAATTGTTAGCTCTTCCTGATGGATAGACCCTGTAACTATTATATAATGTCCTTCTTCATCTCTTGTTACAGCCTTTAATTTAAAGTCTAGTTTGTCTGATATAAGTATGGCTACTCCAGCTTTCTTTTGGCTTCCAGTCGCATGATAAATAGTTCTCCATCCCCTCACTCTCAATCTAAAGGTGTCCTCAGGTCTAAAATGAGTCTCTTGTAGACAGCAAATAGATGGGTCTTGTTTTTTTATCCAATCTGATAGCCTATGTCTTTTGGTTGGCGCATTTAATCCATTTACATTCAGTGTTATTATAGAAAGATATGGGTTTAGAGTCATTGTGATGTCTGTATGTTTTATGCTTGTAGTGATGTCTCTGGGACTTTGTCTCACAGGGTCCCCCTTAGGATCTCTTGTAGGGCTGGTTTAGTGGTGACAAATTCCTTCAGTTTTTGTTTGTTTGGGAAGACCTTTATCTCTCCTTCTATTCTAAATGACAGACTTGCTGGATAAAGGATTCTCGGCTGCATATTTTTTCTGTCTAGCACCCTGAAAATCTCGTGCCAATTCTTTCTGGCCTGCCAAGTTTCAAAAGAGAGATCAGTCACGAGTCTTATAGGTCTCCCTTTACATGTGAGGGCACGTTTACCCCTTGCTGCTTTCAGAATTTTCTCTTTATCCTTGTATTTTGCCAGTTTCACTATGATATGTCATGCAGAAAATCGATTCAAGTTACGTCTGAAGGGAGTTCTCTGTGCCTCTTGGATTTCAATGCCTTTTTCCTTCCCCAGTTCAGGGAAGTTCTCAGCTATTATTTCTTCAAGTACCCCTTCAGCACATTTCCCTCTCTCTTCCTCCTCTGGGATACCAATTATGCGTATATTATTTCTTTTTAATGTATCACTTAGTTCTCTAATTTTCCCCTCATACTCCTGGATTTTTTTATCTCTCTTTTTCTCAGCTTCCTCTTTTTCCATAACTTTATCTTCTAGTTCACCTATTCTCTCCTCTGCCTCTTGAAGCCGAGCTGTGGTGGTTTCCATTTTGTTATGCATTTCGTTTAAAGCATTTTTCAGCTCCTCGTGACTGTTCCTTAGTCCCTTGATCTCTGTAGCAAGAGATTCTCTGCTGTCCTGTATACTGTTTTCAAGCCCAGTGATTAATTTTATGACTATTATTCTAAATTCACTTTCTGTGATATTATTTAAATCCTTTTTGATCAGCTCATTAGCTGTTGTTATTTCCTGGAGATTCTTCTGAGGGGAATTCTTCCGCTTGGTCATTTTGGATAGTCCCTGGCGTGGTGAGGACCTGCAGGGCACTTCCCCTGTGCTGTGGTGTATAACTGGAGTTGGTGGGCGGGGCCGCAGTCAGACCTGATGTCTGCCCCCAGCCCGCCGCTGGGGCCACAGTCAGACTGGTGTGTGCCTTCTCTTCCCCTCTCCTAGGGGCGGGATTCACTGTGGGGTGGTGTGGCCCGTCTGGGCTACTTGCACACTGCCAGGCTTGTGATGCTGGGGATCTGGCGTATTAGCTGGGGTGGGTAGGCAAGGTGCACAGGGGCAGGAGGGGCAGGCTTAGATCGCTTCTCCTTAGGTGATCCTCTTCAGGAGGGGCCCTGTGGCAGCGGGAGGGAGTCAGATCCGCTGCCGGAGGTTTGGCTCCGCAGAAGCACAGAGTTGGGTGTTTGCGCGGAGCGAGCAAGTTCCCTGGCAGGAACTGGTTCTCTTTGGGATTTTGGCTGGGGGATGGGCGGGGGAGATGGCGCTGGTGAGCGCCTTTGTTCCCCACCAAGCTGAGCTCTGTCGTCAGGGGGCTCAGCAGCTCTCCCTCCCTTTGTCCTCCAGCCTTCCCGCTTTCCGAGCAGAGCTGTTAACTTATGTCCTCCCAGACGCTAAGTCACGCTTGTTGTGGGAACACAGTCCGTCAGGCCCCTCCACTTTTGCCAGCCAGACTCGGGGGCTCTGCTTGGCCGGCGAGCCGCCCCTCCGCCCCGGCTCCCTCCCGCCAGTCCGTGGAGCGCGCACCGCCTCGCAGCCCTTCCTACCCTCTTCCGTGGGCCTCTCGTCTGCGTTTGGCTCCGGCGACTCCGTTCTGCTAATCCTCTGGCGGTTTTCTGGGTTATTTAGGCAGGTGTAGGTGGAATCTAAGTGATCAGCAGGACGCGCGGTGAGCCCAGCGTCCTCCTAAGCCGCCATCTTGCAGCTTCTCCCGGGCTAAACTATTTCTAAACTAAACTATTTCACTGACTCCAGTGCTCACTCTGGTTTCTCATGTGTCAGAATGCCCACCAGATGAGACAGACTGTGAAAGCCACTATGAAAAGTAGAGTACTGCTACAGCTGTGCTTGGTCCTTTACTTGATTACTCAACAATTATACCTGAAGTCTCCCCTGTGTATAATCTTAGAATTGTTAGAAAGAAAATAATTTCTTTGGTGGTCCCATCTTTCTTTCATGGGACCAAAATTCCACTGCTCTGTTAGGTTTTATCATAAACCTGATCTGTGCTGCATATTTCAGCTATTCTCCACCAATCTGGTCTGTGAAGATGCCTCAGCCAACTTTCCAGTGCAGTCATGTATGTATTCATTTTACATTTATTTTGATATATCAGTAGGATTTGGAGGACACACACACACACACACACAAAATGAAACATATCAACCAGCCTTTTTTTTTTTAATGTTTATTTTTGAGAGAGAGAGACAGAGAGACAGAGAGACAGAGAGAGAGACAGAGCATGAGTAGGGCAGGGGCAGAGAGAGAGGGAGACACAGGCTCTGGGCTCTGAGCTGTCAGCACAGAGCCCAATGTGGGGCTTAAACTCATGAACTGTGAGATCATGACCTGAGCCAAAGTCAGATGCTTAACTGACTGAACCATCCAGACGCCCCCAGCCAGCTATTTTATACTGATCTTTTCTAAGTCTCAATCCTTAATATATATGTCCAATTGTATATGGAGACTAGGACACTGAAAAATCACCACAGGTGACACTATGCCATGAGAAGAGTGTGGATCTCTTTTAAGGACTCTGATTAATCTTGACTTTACAGGCTGGTGGATGCTGGACACAATAGGGACTGGAGAGATGATTCTCTTAGGAATAAAATTGCTAATTATTGACCAAAAAAAAAAAAGTGAAGCACATCTTGAAGTCAGTGATCCACATATGTTGTTAGATTTGGCAGGATATCCACTCCAGTGGGGTTCTTCACGCCTCGCTGTCTATAATCTCCTGGACATTTGCACTGGTTTCCAAACTGTTTTTCCTGCTTCCAGTCAGATCTCCATCCTCTTCGTACCAAATAGCCCTTGTCCTTTTCAGACCTAATCTCTCCCTCCCTTGTGCCCTTGATCTCTCCTCCTGGATATGGTTTCTTTAATTACTCTGGCTGTCTTGTAAGGCTCCCTCTCCTAGGCCTAAAAAGTACCCAGATCTACTTTCATTTTAGAACAAACACAGGCCATAGTGAACCGAAATAATAGAATATTTTCAAATAGCCCGGACTGCTTTATTACAGAGATTCGTGCCATTCTAATAACCCTCAAAAGTAGTTATAAATTCCAAAACAGAAATCACATTTATATATATTTTAAGTGTGTAAGTAATATTTAACACGGGCAGTTTATTTTTCAACATATACCAAATTTTATACCATAGAATTATATTTTTATGTGCTATGCACACACATTGTGGAACATTGGGTTCCTTGCTTGGTCTACATATCTATTATTTCTCTGCACATTTTACTGGGTTTTTTAAAAGGGAGGGGCGCCTGGGTGGCTCAGTCGGTTAAGTGGCCGACCTCGGCTCAGGTCATGATCTCACGGTCCGTGAGTTCAAGCCCCGCGTTGGGCTCTGTGCTGACAGCTCAGAGCCTGGAGCCTGTTTCAGATTCTGTGTCTCCTTCTCTCTGACCCTCCCCTGTTCATGCTCTGTCTCTCTCTGTCTCAAAAATAAATAAACATTAAAAAAAATTAAAAAAAACCCCAACTCCTTCTTTAAAAAAAAAAAAAAGGGAAACAACATGGTGAGGTGGAAAACAAGACACTAGGACCCAAAGGGCTCTAGACCACCTATTACCTCGCTCTGTGGGCTGTGGGGCCTTAGGTGGGTCACTTGCCCCCTCGGGGGTTTTAGTTTCCTGGTCAATTAATTAAAGGTTAAGACTCATAGTTCTCTCCTGCTCTAAAATTCTATACTTTGGAGATTTTCACAATTTTTAAAGCATACAACTTCTAATTAGAACTTTGTTTCTTTGGGAAAATGTAATCTTTTTACACTGCTTTAGAACAGGATTTGCAGGGATACATTGTGATGAAAATCAAGGCTTCCCTGCTTTAAATCCCTGACTGGATTGTGGATTCAAAGGGCAAATCACTGTTCTTTCCTTTATTGAGAACACTGTTGACTTTAACTCATTACTTAACTGTATCTAACTCATTAGTTTGCTAGATAAATGACAATACTAATCTTAGAAAAATGCATTTAAATTCAAATTCAGTTTTAAAGTTTGATAAATACTGCATGAAACACTTTCCACAGCAAGCCTCTTTTTGACCAGACACAAATACAGCAAAGGTCAAACATTTATATGTGTACACACAGCTTTTCAAATATGGAAAAGCATAAATATTTAGACACCTCAATAACCCAAAGATAGTAATGACAAAGGATAACTTTAAAGCAAAGAAATTTTAATTTCAAATGTATAACAAGAAAAATCTATGGGAGTAAAACCTTCCAGCTCTTGCAACCGGGGAGCAGGGGTGCAAGAGCATGTGGCTCTGGGGGGCCCAAACAGACCAGCGTCAGTCAGTCACTGCTGACAAAATCCAAAGGCAGAGAGACTAGTGGAGAAACCAGAAAGGAATGTATTTCCTTGAAGCCAACACCAGAAAGACAGCAGACTGATGTCTCAAAGACTGCAAAGTGCTGAAAATACTTTCAGATCCGTATAAGGAAAATGTGGGGCGAACGTCATGGGTACAGGCAGGTAGCCAGTAAAGGTCAAGTGGACCAGTGTCTTGGAGTCTGCCACATGGGGTCTTGCTGGCCACAGAGCAGTCACCATTATTGTTTGAGGGACAAGAGTTTCAGTCCCCATCACGGATGCTGTGCTTGCAGCTAGGTCTTTTGCCTGAGTTAAGAGATGTGCTAGAAAGAATTTAATCAGTTAGAAAGTACAGACTGAGGTGAAAATGGAGGTAGATAGTTGAAGTCCCCCTTCACTACTTCCAACAAGTGGATGTTGTGAGACCCGTACAACTCTCCATCACAAGTGTAAGCGTGTGGGACACACACCTGCACAGACCCACAGACAGCTGTCCTAAATTGTCTTTATCCTTCACATCTCTGCTCACACCCCACTTCATGAAGCCTTCAAAGAACACGTGGCCCATCTAAGCTGCCTGTCTCTGAGAGCCTGCGGTGTTTTCAGGCTCTGCTAGAGAGTATAGAATGTAATTGTCCCTTTGTATCTTATCAAGTGAATTTTATTTCCTTAGTTATATCATAGCACATTGTTTGTTACAACCCCAACAGTCTCTCTAATAGAGCTGAGTACATGGTCAAGGCCTAATTAATATTTGTTGATTAATTTTTTTAATGTTTATTTATTTTTGAGAGACAGAGAGAGAGAGCACAAGTGGGGAAGGGGCAGAGAGAGAGGAAGACACAGAATCTGAAGCAGGCTCCAGGCTCTGAGCTATCAGCACAGAGCTCGACACAGGGCTTGAACTCACAGACCATGAGATCATGACATGAGCTGAAGTCAGAAGCTTAACGAACTGAGCCACCCAGGTGTCTCATTCATTAATTAAACCAGCACCTAAAATGAGAGCAAACTTGTACTCTTCCTCAGCCTCTTCCAGTATTTCCAGCTGTGTGTGTGTGCTTTTGTGTGTGTAATTTTCAGTGTGCGCCTTAAAAAAACATTTTCTTATATTAAAACATTTCCAAAATATTATTATTATACTTTGAAAAATTAATAATTCCACACTCAAATTTCTAACTAGCTGAAAAACAGCCTAAATTTGTAGCTAGCTTGTCTAAAGTAGCATTCAACCCATAGTGTTAGGCCTCTTAAATCTTTTTTTTTTTTATTTTTTTTTAACGTTTATTTATTTTGGGGACAGAGAGAGACAGAACATGAACAGGGGAGGGGCAGAGAGAGAGGGAGACACAGAAACGGAAGCAGGCTCCAGGCTCTGAGCCATCAGCCCAGAGCCCGATGCGGGGCTCGAACTCACGGACCGCGAGATCGTGACCTGAGCTGAAGTCAGACGCTTAACTGACTGAGCCACCCAGGCGCCCCCTCTTAAATCTATTTTAATTTCTTTCTTGTCACTGACTTTTTGAAAGGACCAGATCAGTTTCCTCCAAGAAAGTCTCATTTTGGGGGTTCGTCTGGTTGCTTGCCTCTGGTATCATTTAATGTATTCCTCTGTTTCCTATATTTCCTATAAATTGGAAGTTACGTTATAATTCTGGCTAAATAGTTTTGGCAGAAGACATCAGAGATTATACTGTGTAATTAATATTGTACCATGGGAGGAGAATACTATTTGGCTATCTCATCATTAGTGTTAAGACTAATCTCTGGATCAAGATGATGACAGTCCGATTGCTCCACCTACCCAGTGGTAAATTCAGTAGTATAGCCTATGACAATAACACACAGCAAGGTTATGAAGTCTCTTACCTATGACCTTGGGCCCCTTAAAGATGGTCTCTAACCAGCTACATTAGAACACTACAATTTCCACAAAGTAACATTTTTCCGCTGGCTTGAACCTTTTGGCTGTGTCATAATTCTTTCTCAGAGCACCTACTATTATATATTAAAGTGAAATCATTTCATGAACACCATGGTGACTACCATTTATGTTTAACCTAATATGAATTCTTCCTTTGCATTAAGACTTTCTGTCAATAAAATAATGGTGAAAATAAACGTATCATTACTTCTTTAGTTCACGGACAATCTTAGGTTTGGGAAAACTAGCCAAGAGCAGCAATACATCCAGTGGTGTATATTATCACACTCCAAGCAGAGTGACCACTATTGGGGTATGGCAACCTGGCCTGTTGTACAATTAGATGTGCCTCTGAGCTCAAAAGTAGTCTCAGCTTTGGGCAACAAAAGGAGATCCAGCCAGGCCAGAAGAATGCAGTATAAAAAGGGAAATCATATAAAAAAAAGAATACACATTATGAAGATTAACTCAGGCAACCTTCTAAACAGCCCTCTGAGGAAAGCAGTACCATCATCTCTGCTCACAGGTAAGGTCCTCTTCATGGGCAAAAAGTCAACCCTCAGGAGAAAAGAGTGCCAACAATCAACTTTACTCTTTCTTCTGCTGGGTGTGACAGGTGTGGTGTGTGACTGCCCCTCAAGAAGCCTGCTTAGCATATGCTCCAAACTAATGCCCTCAAGAGGGCTCTGATTTTTCATAGGCGGCCTAATGGGTATTTTGATAATTCTACATTGGCCTGTCCCACACATTGCAGGATACTTAACATCCCTAGTCCCCAGGCCTAAATGGCAATGGTCATTGCAACAAGCAAAAATGACCTTTTAGACATTTCCAAATACCAACTGGAAATAGAATGTGTGTGTGTGTGTGTGTGTGTGTGTGTGTGTGTGTGTAAATGGGGTGCAATAGCATTTCTGGTTCACAATGCTGGATACTGCTGAAGGGTCCAAATGACAGTTTAAGTCAAAAGGGGGGATGGGCAAAGAGAGGTGCTCAGACGTTGTTCCCCTGTTCTTGTTGGCCTATCCCCTCGCTACACACAAGAGACATACCCTGGGCCCTGTGGAAGGATGGGACTAGGTGAAGACATCCCAAGTAGATGCTCCCTAGGCCCTCAGGTGGTACCTCCATGCTTCTGAGTCCACTCCTTCCCTTCCCACTTCTCACACTTCCCTCCACCAGGACTTAGCCTCCTCTGGTATGACCTCAACCAACAGAAGGAATCAAGCACCAGTTTGTTCAGCCAAAGCTGCAAACTCATGTCCCTGCTACAAACTCCAGGCCCAGCACATGGGTCTTGTTTGGCTAACATGAGGACATTATTCTTGTTTCTTCATTTAGTTGCCACACTTTAAAACTAGGAGATTTTATATAAAAAGCTGGATTTTCAGCTTTTCTCAAAAAATCCAAAGTTCAAGCCCATACCTATATGCCCTGTCGCCATTAAAATAAAGCTTGACCCTAATGGTCCTGACCTTCCCCCAAATAAGAGAGTATGTGCAGCTTCATCTCTCTAGCCTCATTTCCATTTCACTTACATTACATGTCTCCCTCCTTCTGATTACTGTCCGTGAGAGAGGCTTTCTGCTTTGTAAGGCTAGTCTGGGGGTGTTGAGGGGAAAAGATGGGCCACCTCAGGTGAGTTACTATCTTTTTCTATTCCCTTCTCACAAGAGCGACTCAATTGCACTGGGGTCAGGGAAATCGTTTAAGAGTCAGGAGATGTGGAACCTGTTAGCTGTGTGATCGTGGGCAAGCCACTCTACCTCTTGAGATTAAAAAAAAAAAAAAAGAGCTGAGTTAAATAACCTATGAGCTCCATTCCATCCCTAAAAGTCACTGATCTAATAGTTCAGATACACACTGATCTAACAGTTCAGACACTCCCATGCATGTACACTTGTGTGAACACACACACACACACACACACAAAGATATTGATAATGAAATCATAACCAAGAAAATTCCAGGTCAATCCTAAAAGTCAAAAATCTCAGTTAACAAAGAGTTCTTTAATGTTTTACTGTCTTCATGACCCTTTATGAATTTTCAATCCTTGCTTCCCTTGTTCTTCTGAACAAATGCTGTGATTTCCCTCTAATTCACATGCTTATCTCATTTCTTTTGCATATGCTAGTTTGTTTACTTGTGAACACAAGATCCTCTCTCATCTGAGGATCACTGAGCAAACTCTGGAGAGTTGGGCTGGAAAGTCTGAGGTATGTTCATGTATAAAAGAAATGTAAAGAAGTCAGGATCAGGGTTTCCCTGCTCCTGGCTGGGAGCATTTTCTTCCCATCTTCCTGCTTTGCAGTTCTTGTAAGTCTTGTATTTATATCTAATAAGAGGTTAATATCCAGAATATATAAAAAATTCCACAACTCAAATGCAATAATAAAAACTAACCAGATGTTTAAAGAGGCAAAGGACTTGAATACACATTTCTCCAAAGAAAATATGCAAATGAGGAGGAGGAGAAAGAAGAGGAAGGAGGAGGAGGAGGAAGAGAAGAAGAAGAAGAAGAAAAAGAAGAAGAAGAAGAAGAGAGGAGGGAGGGGAAGAGAAAGGGGAAGAAGAAGAAATATAAATGGTCAAAAAGCACATGAAAAGATACTCAACATCACAATGATTAGGGAAATGCAAATCAAAACCACAAAGAACTATGGCCACTAGAAGGGGGAAAAAAGTAGAAAATGGCAAGTATTGGTGAGGATGTGGAAAAAATGGAGGCTTTGCACACTGATGGTAGGGATGGAAATGGTGCAGCCACTGTGGAAAAACAGCATGGCAGTTCTTTAAAAAAACATAGAACTACCATATAACCCAACAATTCTACTTCTGGGTATAAACTCCAAAGAACTGAAACTCAGAGATTCTTGTATGCTCATGTTCATAGTAGCATTATTTATGACAGCCAAAAGGAAGAAGCAACTCAAATGTCCACTGATGGATCAGTGGGTAAACAAAATGTTGTAAATACATACAATGGAATATTATTCAGCCTCAAAAATCAAATAAATTTTTTTTTAATTTTTTTTAATCTTTATTTCTGAGAGAGAAAAAGAGAGAGCAGAGCATAAGCAGGGGAGGGGCAGAGAGAGAGGGAGACACAGAATCCTAAGCAGGCTGCAGGCTCTGAGCTGTTAGCACAGAGCCTGACGCAGGGCTCAAACTCATCAACTGGGAGATTATGACCTGAGCTGAAGTCAGATGCCCAGACAACTGAGCCACCCAGGCGCCCACAAATAAATTCTTATGTCAACTGTACTTCATTTTTTAAAATTTAATTTATTTTTTTAATTTACATCCAAGTTAGTTAGCATATATTGCAACAATGATTTCAGGAGTAGATTCCTTAATGCCCCTTACCCATTGAGCCCATCCCCCCTTCCACAACCCCTCCAGTAACCTTCTGTTTGTTCTCCATATTTAAGAGTCTCTTATGTTTTGTCCCCCTCCCTGTTTTTATATTATTTTTGTCTCCCTTCCTTCATGTTTCGTATCTTAAAGTCTTCATATAAGTGAAGTCATATGATATTTGTCTTTCTCTGACTAATTTCACTTAGCATAATACCCTCCAGTTCCATCCACGTAGTTGCAAACGGCAAGATTTCATTCTTTTTGATTGCTGAGTAATACTCCATTGTGTATATATATATATATATATATATATATATATATATACCACATCTTCTTTATCCATTCATCCATAGATGGGCAGCTGAGCTCTTTCCATACTTTGACTATTGTTGATAGTGCTGTTATAAACATTGGGGTGCATGTGCCCCTTTGAAACAGCATACCTGTATCCCTTGGATAAATAGCTAGTAGTGCAATTGCTGGGTTGTAGGGTAGTTCTATTTTTAATTTTTTGAGGAACCTCCATACTGTTTTCTAGAGTGGCTGCACAAGTTTGCATTCCCAACAGCAGTGCCAAAGAGATCCTCTTTCTTTGCATCCTCACCAATATCAGCTGTTGCCTGAGTTGTTCATGTTAGCCATTCTCACAGGTGTGAGGCAGTACCTCATTGTGGTTTTGATTTGTATTTCCTGGATGATGAGTGAGCATTTTTTCAAAATGAATTTCATTTGATTTTTTCAAAATTCAAAAAATTGAGCATTTTTTCATGTGTCGGTTGGCCATCTGGATGTCTTCTTTGGAGAAGTGTCTATTCATGTCTTTTGCCCATTTCTTCACTGGATTCTTTGTTTTTTGGGTGGGGAGTTTGATAAGTTCTTTATAGATTTTGGATACTAACCCTTCATCTGATGTATTGTTTGCAAATATCTTCTCCCATTCTGTCGGCTGCCTTTTAGTTTTGCTGACTGTTTCCTTTGCTGTGCAGAAGCTTTTTATTTTGATGAGGTCCCAGTAGTTCATTTTTGCTTTTGTTTCCCCTGCCTCCAGAGACGTGTTGAGTAAGAAGTTGCTGCGGCCAAGGTCAAAGAGGTTGTTGCCTGCTTCCTCCTCAAGGATTTTGATGGCTTCCTATCTTACATTGAGGTCTTTCATCCATTTTGAGTTTACTTTTGTGTATGGTGTCAGAAAGTGGTCCAGGTTCATTTTTCTGCATGTTGCTGTCCAGTTTTCCCAGCACCATTTGCTGAAGAGACTGTATTCCATTGGATATTTTTTCCTGCTTTGTCAAAGATTAGTTAGCCATACGTTTGTGGGTCCATTTCTGGGTTCTCGATTCTGTTCCATTGATCTGAGTGTCTGTTTTTGTGCCAATGTCAACTGTACTTAAGTTCAAATTAATTATTTTTTTAAAAGCAAAGAAATTCTGACACATCCTATAACATGGATGAACCTTGAAGACTATACTTAGGGAGATAAAGCAGTTACAAACAGACAAATAGTGTATGATTTCACTCATATAAGGTACCTAAAATACTCAAATTCATGGCAACAAAGTAGAATGGTGGTTGACAGGGGTGACAGGGTGGGGAGAGATGGGATGAGAAGTTGCTATTAATGGGTTCAGATTTCCACTTTTACAAGATGAGAGAGTTCTGTTGATGGATGGTGATGAAGGCTGTACAACATGGTGAATGTACTTAATGCCACTGAACCGTATCCTTAAAATGGTGAAGACGGTAAATTTTGTTATGTGCATTTTACCATAATTAAAACTTTTTAAACAATGATATTAAATATTGATTTGGCTTAATACTAAGAAAAATGTATGAAGTAAACCAAACCCATTGTAAGAAAGAAAGATAAAATATAGATATGATCACAAATATGAGAGGCAGTAAACATACTTTAAAACAGAGTTCCAGCTCAAGTTCAAGACCTCTGCCTGGTACACCACAGAGAGCCTTATGCTCCTGGATAAGGTAGACAAGGAAGAACGAACATGAGGTAATAGAAGTTATGGAGTATCAACACAATGGAGATTATGCAATCATAAAAAGTATACTTCAATGTGGAGGCCATTTTTGGGCAACGGGCTTGAGCAATGGAAACCTAAGCAAGGCAAAAGGGCCCATGAGGACTGCCAGCCATTAAGTGACCCACCTCAAAATGGCCATAGGCCCTAATTGACCAATGGGCTACTTACAAACAGGGACAGGTACCAAAAAAGAGAAAATTGCATATGTTCCCCATACCTCCTCCTCTTCCAGCTTTAAATATGGCCTCTACCCACTGCCTCCTTGCAGACAGTCTCTCCTCTGCTGTCCTGCTCCCTGGCCCTGTATTCAATAAACCTTTATCTCTGTTGTTCTGCCTTGGATGAAAATTCTTCCACTGCCTGCACTGCCAACCCCCACAAAGTTAGGACACCCCACATTCAAGGCTACGTAACATCTTGGAAAAATGTCGCCTGACATGTTTTGAGAAAACAGCAACATACAAAATTAGAAGGTAAAATTGAAGTGTAAAATTATGGGTGCACAGAGAAGAGGATGAGACGAGAAAAGGCAGAAATGAAATTAGTTTCTTTGTTAGAGTAGATTTATTTTTTTCTGCTTTGAAATACATCTTTAAAATTACAATAATATTTATACAACAAATATGAAGATAAATTAGAGTGGAATAAAACAGAATTCCCAAGGTGCTCCTTCTCAGAAAAGGTATTGCTCCAAAAAGGTACAAAATCACAATTTCTTGCAGAAGAAATAACTTTATTTGCAGTCTCAGCTACAATGAACATATGGAAACTGCTGGCAAGAACAGACACCTCTCTGACCTGCCGCAAAGCCTGCTTCATGTTTGCATGGCCATACCACATCATGCTCTCCTTATTTTGGCTGCTTTAGTTACATTCCCATGATACCTGGTGTTGGAGATCTTTGTGTTTATGACTTTTCCTAAAAAGCTGCAAGCACTTGGGGACAGAACCCATTTCTGTTGTGCTTGCAATGCCTAGCACAGTGCTGGGTTACCACTCAAGCTGTTTGCCAGATGAATGCTAACTTGATGCAGCCTGCTGAGATAGACTCTGACTACCTGCTATTACTTTTTGCCAATTAATATATCAAAAAGTGTTGAAGTGTGTGAGTACATCCCAGAGGCACGTTTTAGAAAGCAAGCACATAACAGTTCCCAAGCATTGCAGATGCCAGCAAGGTACAAGCTCCAGAGTTTTGTGTCTGGCATGTGTCAATATACTGACAAGTAGCATAAACTGGAGGTACAAGAGAATGCCTTTTTAGCATGGCTTTGATGTTGATTACATGGCTTGTTGTATTACGGGTTGTTTATGTCCCTGGAAGTCAAACATGTACAGAGAAGAGAAGCCTGTGGGTGCCACCAATTCTGGGCTCCAGTGTTATCAAACATCTTAAATGTGCTCTGTGCTACAAAGGAGGGCATTCAGCCTCCAAATTTGCAATAAAGTCCTCTTTTTCCATCTAACCATCAGCTTCAGTAGATGGGGGACTTAGGTGGAAAGCTTTATGTCCCTTTCCTCATGGAAGGGAACATAGAACAAATACAGCATCTGTAAGTTTCAAAAGATAAAAGGAAAATACATCCTAAGACTTTCCAGTGTTCCCCAGTAGTGGCTGTAGAAATAGCCCTGCAGTTCCAAACACACAGACAATTATAAACACCCAAAGAAATACTCTGTCCACCACCATGGCTACGTATTTCCAGTCGTCTTCTACCTGAAAGGCAAACAAAAAGTCAAAGCAATGTTAAAAAATTGAAACTAGGTAATATGCTCTGTTTCATAAATAAGCTGCTTCCTTTTCAAAGACTTCCTTGGCAATTTTTGAAGCAAATAGTGGTTTTATCGTGGTTAACCCATGTTGCCTATACAGTTCATAGAAGAACTTTTGTTTTGTCTGAAGAGGGTAGATACACATGCCCCTTTGGTGCCTCATACAGATGGCTAGAGAGTAAGCAGGATTCCACAGGTGACAAATGACTTTTCCTGCAAAAACCATTCCCAAGAATGCTGCTCAGACAGCTCAACTTTTGTCATTGGCACCACTGGATATTCTGACACCTTGGCAAGTCTGGAAAATGGGTTTGAGGCAGGGGGTATAGGACATGAGGAATGGAGGACACTTTATCAGGAATAGGCAGCCCTCTAGAGCTCAAAGTCATGCTGCTTGTGGAGAGTTCATTGCATTTCTCACGTCCTTCCAGTTCCTGACCTCCAACTCATGCCTGAGACTTAACATCTCAGATTGTGTCTTGAGGGCCCTACCTGGTGGTGTTTAAGTCAACAACAACCTTCCCTCGATTTTATGAAGATGTTACCATGAAGGCACAGTTCTGGGCTCACTTGTCCCATGATGCATCCCCTCCAGCCCCTAACTTGTGACTTGCAGTCATAGTATCCTCCCCTGCACCAACGGTGTGGACTTCAGGTCTCAAGACATCCTTTCACCAGGAGATATGGATGCCAGCAGCTGCAGTATAAGGTCAAACCCAGACACCTGGCATAAGTTTTCAGATGCCCTCAGCTTAGGATATGGAAAATTGGCATGATTTTCTTGCCCTCCTCTTTGTGGAGGATGGGAGACATTCATGCTGCTATAGTTAGACTCTGGACAGCAAGAGCAGAATATGTTGATGCTAAGAATATGCCTGAGGTTCATCCAATAAACACCTAAATCCCTCTCAAGTAGAATAAGTGGGGTTGGAATTTCAGAGGACTCACTCTGCCTGCCCCCACCAGCCTCAGACTGCGGGCTGCTCTGCAGGAATTTCATCTGTCACTGTATTTAAGCAACAGTTTCATTAACCAAGCCTGTTTTGAATATTTATTTTAACTAGATTTCACCTGAGTTAACATTTCTGGAGGTGGAGATTTGCTCTGAGGCTATACTTTACTCCACCCAACCCCCAGGTCACTTCACCCATAACTGCATAATAATAGAGCTGGGTCTTAGAGTACTGTTCCCTGGCCCTCTTGTGAACAGAACTCCCAATGAAGATCTGATCTTAGGTCTGATCTAAACCAGCTGAGGGATGCCAGGCTAGAGGAGACATGCATTTACCTTCTTTGTTTCATTTTGGTTCTTCATGTTTTCTGCTATGAATTGTACACTGTTAATTACATCTTCAACATCAGACGAGTGTTCTGAATTTTCAGTCATCCATTGTAAAGGCTGATGACTTAATCTTCTCTTGCTGGTGGCAAGCTCACTTGATTTATGACAGTGGCAGCATTCTTTAGGAAGTTTGGTCTCTCTGCAATTATCAAAATTGACTTTGGTGGGCCTACCAGAAATGCCTTTGGAATTTTTATCTGAACTTGTCTCCTTCATCTTGTCCAGAGGCCTCTTCATCATCAAGATCTGGGGTAACAGCTGGAGGAAAACTGTCTTCACCCACTTGGGCATGGTGTGTGTCGTTGGGGTGCGATAATGAATGTTCAACACAAACACAGTCACCGCAATGGACAGGGTGACAAAGATCATGGTGAACAGTAGGTACTCACCCACCAGTGGGATCACAAGAGACGTGGATGGGATGGTTTCCGTGATTACTAGCAAAAACACAGTCAGAGAAAGCAAAACTGAAATACAAAGTGTCACCTTTTCACCACAGTCAGAAGGTAGGTAAAAGACAAGCACAGTTAGAAATGAAATAAAGAGACAAGGGATGATTAGATTAATGGTATAAAACATTGGCAATCTTCTAATGTAAAAAGAATAGGTTATATCTGTGTATATCTCCTCACAACAATTGTATTTTATGTCATGCTTGTAGCCAGAGGCATCAACAATTTCCCATTCGCTGTTTTCCCAAAAATCATTCATATCCACTTTAGATCCAATGATTAGAAGATCAATTTCGGCTTTGTCATATGTCCAGGAACCAAATTTAAGGGAACAGTTTTGATGATCAAAAGGGAAAAAAGTGATATCCATAGGACAGGAACTCTTGAAAATAGCTGGTGGAGTCCAGGTTATCATGCCATCATATTTAAGAAGAGCTTTTGTCTTGCCTTCAACTTGGAAGTCACCAACAGCACTACAAAGTAAACCAGACACCATTAGTAACACCCCCTTGCCTGGGTCAGCATGTACCAAAGGCAACTTTGCAACAAGTCTACTGCTGTCAGAACCCCATACTTGTTGTAGAGAACGATGTCAGGCTTCCATATCTTATCTGCAGGAACACGAAGAGTCTCAATGCCATCATATTCCATTGGGTCCCAGCGCAATTTATAATCATTCCATATCTAAAGGCAATAGAAGTCAGTTGAATAAAAAATTCTTAGTAACTTACAGGGAACTTTCTTCCCATGTTAATTCTATGTCGGTTCAGTGTTTTGAAAAAAAAAAATAAGTTCTCATTTAAAGAATACACTGGAGGACACCTGGCTGACTCAGTTGGTAGAACATGCAACTCTTGATCTCAGGGTCGTAAGTACAACCTCACTTTAGGCTTGGAGCCTACTTAAAAAAAAAATAAAGAGTGCATTGGTTTCTGTCAAAAGTTAGGATATTAAATCCATGAGGAATAGGGGTCTAGGCAGCTGGGCTGATTTTGGCAAATATAAATCATCTGACATTAGATAATTAACTATTGATTATTAATTAGCTGACCAAGGTTATAGACTCAACTTCCATGTTCCATAAACTGTATTCACACTGGAGTAGCAACTCATTTCTAATATCAGAAAGATAGTTCAAGTGTACGATAATGAGTTTGTTATAAATCTGTGTAAAAGATTAAGACAAGAAGGAAGAATGAAGTGGTATAACTGATAAAAACAACTGGTGGGACTCTAACCCACGTGTTCTCATGCTCAGTTCCTTACTTCCCTTGGCCTGGTGCAGCAGAGTCAAAGACTGGGCAAGCTTCTGACACTGGGGCTCAAGTTACAGATAAAAATAGGAGACTTGAGGGCAGAAACCAGAAGGGACAGGTGTCTATGTCCCAGAGAACTTTATCACTATGTTTTTACACCTGTGAAGTTTGTATCAAGCAGCTGTCCCAGAGCTGAGCTCTAGGCTTTGGAGAAAGATTATAGTTTATACTCTGTTATAAGTTGGAGATGGAAAGAAGTAATTCTAGTGGAATTTATCCATTAGACATTGTTAGGCTAACACACAAGTAAGACAGGTCCAAGAGAAGGACATGTGATGCAGACACATACGTGACGTAGCCACAGATTGGTTTCCATGATCTGGTTTACTTCATCCTGGGAAGAAGAAATAATATTTTTAGCCTTAAATGAACTTGCTAATAAAGATGGCTCTTAGAACAAGAATTACAACAAAAGAGAGCCAAATCTGAGTTATTCATACTAACAGAGGAAAACAAAGAAGACTAAAAAGGCAACTTATAAAATGCATCCAGAAATATGATATTTTCACATCTGGTTCCAACTCTGTTGACTTTAAAAGAAAATGTGGCTTAAAAAATGTCTTTCAAATCTTAATTAAATCTCACCTCTTCAGTGAAGCCTTTCTGACCACCGCAGCCCATTAGAGGTGTCTGATTCCATGAAAGAAAGGAGGAAGAGAAGGGACAGTAGAAAGGAGACAGGGAAAGTACTGCAGATGGTGATAGGTATCAGAACTTGGTTCTTTGTTTTTACTGTATTCTTCCCCCTTCCTCAAAAACCTCCCTCTTCAACTGTGCTCACCACTCTCTAGGCTCTGAGTCCTGAGCTCAGTTGCCTTTTGAAATGTCAGCCTCTGCTCACCATGGAGTTTTCCAGCTGGAACCTGCCACTCCACTTCAACACATCTCAACTCTCATCTAAGCCATGCTGATTGCTTCAATTATTCATTATTCAAATATTTATTGAGTGTCTACTATGTGCTCTATAAATTCTGGGACTACAGCAGTAAACAGGATTGAAAAAACCTCTACCTTCATGCATCTAAACTGTTAATTTGGGAGACAAAAAAAAAATCAATAATATATATATAATATAATGTGTGATAGTTATAAGTCCCTGTGAAGAAAAATAAAGAGAGATGGAGTGGTGTGTGCATGCATACACACACACACACACACACACACACACACACACATCTTTTTTAGACAGAATAATCAAAGAAAGCTTCTCTGAGGAGATTTAAGCAGGTACCTAAATGACTGAAGAGAGTCATACAGCTATCTGGAGGAAAAACATTTCAGGCCAATATCCCAAATACAATGTGTTCCTAAACAGCTACCAGCCTTCAGTGGGAAAACTACTGAAGACACTCCAGAACCTTCAGCAACCTTACAGCACAGCAGCTTGAAAGCTATTGGGTGTTCCAGTGACCATCAGTGGGTTCCCCAAACTTACCAACGTTGCTTTATAATATACGTGAACACCCTCAGAGTAAATGAACTCAACTGTAGTTGACAGAGCCATGGCCAGGACTGACACCAAACTGCTCTTTTTCACTGAGCTGCTCTGAAGTTCTCCACTCCCCCTGCCAAGCTTCCTCCTTCAAATGTGTTTGTGTCTAGTCATGGTAAACCCCAGGGTTTTAAAAGGTCAACAAAAGGAGTTACAATCATGGTTTCTTATTAGTCAAGAAAAGAAAAATAAATAAATAAATAAAATAAAATAAAAAAGGCTATACTTATCCATTGGCCAAGTATTACCCAAGCCTAAGGTAATTGCCTTCTGCTCATGAGAAGGTGATGCTGTGATCTATAAATTCCAGCAGGGGCCATGTCAATAGATCTGTTAACTGTCAATCAAGAATGGACTAGCTATACAGTCTTATGCATCCTCTTTGTATTCTGTGTTCACAGAACTAGTGTACACTGTTAACTAGTATTCAAAGAATTAAAATCTGTTGGCAATATCATCCTATCAATCTCTCTCTCTTTCCCCAACACTTCCACAGGCTGGTGAGGCTCAATGTGGTGTGGACATTCTTAGGGGTGTCAGCCAGCTTTATGGACCAGGACTTGGTCTGGCAAGTCTTGTTCTCCATGCAATTCTGTACCACACTGATGGTCATGAGCACTACCATCAGACAGCCCAGTTGGAGGAAGCAGGAACCTAAAATACCACTCCACATTCCTGAGACCATTGCTCTGTATCTCTTTCTTGGGAAAATAAATTAGTTGGCACCCTGCCTGTATTAAAGGATTGGAGTTATAATTTCAAAAGGATTAGCTTCTGAAGCAGCAGAGATTGAGATCAGAAAGCCAGGTTGGCTACACTTTATAAGCCTTTAAGTTAGTCACTTCAGATAGTGAGGCCATCAAAACACTACACAGGGGCTTTGTCTTGGATCCCTGTTGGGGGGACAGCAGACATACTCTTACACTGAAAGATCATTCACCCAGAAAACCTTCTGGCCAGAGTCATTCTGTGTGTTTGCAGCACACTTCCATGTAGAGCAGCAAAAAAGGCTTTTGTTAAGGCCTTTGATAAGGGAGTTGGTAATTGCGCATCCTGACTGTCCTGCATCACAGAACCATCCCCAGAGCTCACCATGGCTCAATAACAATGAATATGACCCACAGGGACTTCTGGTGCCCCCCATGAGAACAGGTAGCTTCCAATACACCAATAAGAATAGCTATATTAATATCTGACAAAGTAGACTTCAGAAAAAAAATTACTGTAGACCAAGGACATTATATAATGATGGAAATATAAAATCACCAGGAAGACATAATGATCCTAACTGTATACACACCAAACACTAGTCTTAAATTACATGAAATAAAAATTGATGAAACTGAAAGAAGGAACAAACTCCCAAATATAGTTGGAGACTTCAACACCATCCCCCTCAGCAACCAATAAAACCACTAGGGGGGAAATCAGCAAAATATAGAAGATCTGAAGAACATAATCAACATGATCTAATTGAAATATATAGAGCACTTCTTTCAAAAGCACAGAATACACATATATTTCAAGAATGCATGGGATATTAACTAAGATAAACCATATTCTTACCATGGGCCATAAAACAAACCTCATCAAATTTAAAAGAACTGAAACCATACAGTGTGTTTTCTGACTATAATGGAATCAAACTAGAAACCAACAACAAAAAGACAACAACAGGAAACACTCTAAACCCCTAGGAATTATACAACACACTTCTAAATAATCCATGGGTCAAAGATCAAAATGGGCTTAAATCTCAAAGGAGATTTTTAAAAATACATAGAACTGAATGAAATGAAAACACAACATATTAAAATATGAAGGTCATTGCTAAAAACAATGTTGAAAATAAAATTATAGCATTATATGCTTACATTAGAAATGAGGAAAGGTCTCAAATCAATAATCCAAGTTCTTACTTCAAGAAATTAGAAAAAGAAGCACAAAATGAGCCCACAGCAAGCTTAAGGAAGGAAAAATAAAGATAAGAGTAGAAATCATGGGGCACCTGGCTGGCTTAGTCATTGGAGCATGCAACTCTTGATCTCCAGGTCATGAGTTTGAGCCATATGTTGGGTGTAGAGATTACTTAAATAAATAAATAAATAAATACACTTTAAAAAAAAGAGTAGAAAACAATAAAATTGAAAAAGGAAAACAATAGAAAAAATCAATTAAATAAAAAGCTAATTCTTTGGGATGGGGACCAATAAAACTCACAAAGTTGTCTCAAGATCCACAAAAATAAAAACAGAGATAACACAACTCACCAACATCAGGAATGAAATAGCTATCACTACAGATCCTGTAGCCATTAAAAAGAATAGACAATATATATGATAAACAGCTTTATTATACAATCAAATTTTTAAAAGAAATAGACTAAAACTTCAAAAACCACAAACTATCCAAATTCAAAGAAGATGAAATTGACAATCTAAATAGCCTATAGCCATTTTTAAAAATTGAATTTGTAGTTAAAAACTCCTGGAAAAGAAATCTCTAGGCCTAGTAGGTTTCCCTGGAGAATTCCACCAACTATGAAAGAAGAATCAATATCAATTTTACACAGTCTCTTCCAGAACATAGAAGAAGATGGAACAATTCCAAATATTTTTTTATAAAGCTATATTACCCAGACACAAAATCCAAACAAAGATAATACAAAAGAAGAAAATTACAGATTAATGTCTGTCATGAACTCATCAATAAAATATTAGCAAAGTGAATCCAACAATGTACAAAAAGTTATACACCATGACTAAATGAGATGTAAAGCTGTTCAACATTCAAAAATCAATCAATGTACTTTACCATATCAACAAGGTAAGGAAGAAAAATTATCTGATCATATCAATGGTTACAGAAAAAGCATTTGACAAAAATTCAACATCAATTAATGATAAAAACTCTCTGAAAACTAACGAATAAAGGAGAACTTTCTCAATTTGAAAACCTCTATAAAACACCTACAGCTATCATTATACTAGAAGGTGAAAGACTAAACAATTTTCCTTAAGATTGGGAACAGGGCAGAGATGTCCACTCTCACCACTCTTATTCAAAACAGTACTGATAATTCTAGTCAATACTATGCAATAAGGCAAGAAAAAGGGAAAAAACAGCATAGTTTGGAAAGGAAGAAATAAAACCATCTCTATTCGCATATGACATGGTTGCCTATATAGAAAATCCCATGGAATCTATAAAAATACTGAAACTAATAAATGATTTCAGCAAGATCTCAGGATACATCAACATACAGAAACCGATTGAATTTCTATATACTAATGATGAACATGGAGAAACCAAAATTAAAAGTACAATATTATTTTCAATTGCCTTAAATAAAACAAAGTACACATAATAGTACATGGACAATAAAACAAATATACACATAATAATATATGGACAGGATCTGCATGCTGAAAATTATAATATGCTGATGAAAAAAGAGCTAAATAAATGGACAAATATCCTGCATTCATGGATGGGAACACTCAACATAGTAAAGATGACATTTCTCCCCAAATTGATCTATAGATGAATGCAATTCCTTTCAAAATCCCAGCAAGCCTTTTTGTATACATAGGCAGCTTATTTGAAGGCACAGGCCCCAGAACAGTGAATATAATTTTGACAAAGAAGAATAAGGTGGTAGGATCACTCTGGCCAACATTAAGACTTACTATACAGCTACAGTAATTAAGATTGTGTAGTATTGGTGGAGGGTTCATCACATAGATCAACGGAATAGAATAGAGGACCTGCAATAGACCTGAAATAGACCCATACAAGTATGCTCAACGGATTTTTCACAACAGTGCACAACCAGCTCCATGGAAAAAGGATAGCTTTTTCAACTAATGGTATTGGAGCAATTCGACACCCATAGACCAAAAAAGGAAAAAAGCCCAAGTCTCACATTTTATACAAAAATTAACTCAAAATGGATCATAGTCTCAAATGTAAAACATAAATAAAACTTTTAGAAAACATATATGAGAAAATCTCTAGGATCTGCAATAAAGGCAAGGAATGCTTAGGCTTAACACCAAAAGCACAACACATAAAAGGAAAAAGTGATAAATTGGATCTCGTCAAAATTGAAAAGTTTGAGTGAAGGTCCATGTGAAAAAGATGAAAAGAGAAGCTACACACTAGGGTAAAATACAGCTGACCCTTGAACACACAGGTCTGAGCTGTGTGAGTCCACTTACATGTAGAATTTTTTACACTACAGTGCTGTAAATGTATTTTCCCTTCCTTATGATTTTCTTTTTTAAAAAAATTTTTTTCAACGTTTTATTTATTTTTGGGACAGAGAGAGACAGAGCATGAACGGGGGAGGGGCAGAGAGAGAGGGAGACACAGAATCGGAAACAGGCTCCAGGCTCTGAGCCATCAGCCCAGAGCCCGATGCGGGGCTCGAACTCCCGGACCGCGAGATCGTGACCTGGCTGAAGTTGGACGCCTAACCGACTGCGCCACCCAGGCGCCCCTAATTTTCTTAATGACATTTTATTTTCTTTTACTTTATTGTAAGAGTACAGAATATAACACACGTAACATACAAAATACGTGTTAATCAACTGTTGATGTTATCAGTAAGGCTTCCGCTCAACAGTAGGCTATTAGTAGTTAAGTTTGGGGGGAGTCAAAAGTCACATGCAGAATTTTGACTATGCCGGAGGCCGATGTCCCTAACCCTTGCATTACTTGAGTTAACTGTATTTGCAAACCACATACCTGGCAAAGCATCAGTAACTAGAATATAGTAAGAACTCTCAACACTGAACAGTTAAAAAAAAAAAAAAATCAAACAATCCAATTAGAAAACGGGCACAAAAACATGAGGAAACATTTTACCAAAGAGGATATACAGATGGCAAATAAGCACATGAAAAGATGTTCTATATGATGAGTCATTAGGAAAATGCACATTAAAACTATAATGAGATATTATTATATACCAAACGGAATGGCTAAAATAAAAAAATAGTGACAACAACAAATACTGGTGAAGATGTAGATAAACTGGATCACTTATATATCACTGATAGGAATTTAAAAGGGTACATTCACTCTGGAAAGCATTTTGGCAGTTTCTTAAAAAATTAAACACACAACTACCGTATGACCCAGCAATTGAACACCTGGGGATTTATCCCAGGAAAATAACGATTTACGTTCTCACAAAAACTTGTATCCAAATGTTCACAGCACTTATATTTGCAACAGAACAAAACTGGAATCAATACAAATGTTCTTCAACCAACAAAAAGTAAATAAACTGAGGCACATCAATACCATGGAATACTACTCAGCAACAAGAAGAAATGAGCTATTGATATAATCAACAACTGGGATGAGTCTTTAGAAAATTATACTGAGTGAAGGCACCTGGGTGGCTCAGTAGGTTAAGTGTCTGGCTTTGCTCAAGTCATGATTGCATCTTTCATGAATTCAAGCCCCACATTGGGCTGTCAGCACAGAGCCTGCTTCGGATCCTCTGTCCCTTTCTCTCTCTCCCCCTCTCCAACTCGTGCACACGTGCTCTCTCTCTCTCTCTCTCTCTCTCAAAATAAACATAAAAATTTTTTTTTAATTATGCTGAGTGGAAAAGCCAATCCCACAATGTTACATACTGTATCATTTTTATCTAACTTTCTTGAAACGACAAAATTTTAGAAATTGAAGACATATTAGTAGTTGCCACTGGGAAACTGGGCAAAGTGGGATCTTCCTATTATTTCCTACAACTGCATATGAATCTACAAGTATTTCAATAAACAAAAATTCAACTTAAAAAAACTACATTTCCCAAGTCTCCCTTACAGTTAGAAGTTGTCAATGATATAGGAAGCAGAAGATATTAGTAGGACTTTTAAGAAAACTCCTTAAGGAAGTCACATATGTCTGTTATGTCCCCTCCTCCCTTCCTCCTGCTTCTTACGAAGGATGTGAATATGATGAGTGAAAATCAGCAGTTATCATGGACCATGAGGCAACACTGAGGGAAGAAACCATATGCTGAAATAGAAAGATAGGAACCTTGCTCACTGTCACCATGTATGGTTTATGCTTTTAGCATCGTGGTCCGTGTGATTGGCATCCCCTGGAGTTTTGCAGTGCCCAACCTAAGCAACTGAACACAGTGGTACAATCACCAACACCACAAAGCCACCTGGCGTTAACCTTCTAAACTTTTAACCTTTAGATTTCTGTTACACAAGAAAGAAATCAATTTGTTTTATTCAAGCCATGTTATTTTTAAGTCTCTGATAGCGACCAAATGCAAATGTCAAAATCTGTATTCCATTATGTCCACACACCATCCTCAGAACAATGTCCTGAAAGGGTGTATCAACCAGGAATTTGAAGTGATGCTGTATAGTGAAATAGACTGACTTCAGATGAAACTTACTTTATAATACTCCACAGCAAATTATGGCTCCCAGCCCAGTAGGAGACCAGTAATCAGTACAACACTATTTGGGGGTGAAAGGGATCAGATTAGGTACCAAATAAAATGTTTTTTAAAGAAATGAGTATATCCATCTATACAAAAGAAAACTGTGACTTTTTTATTTTTATTTTTTTTAACCAATATGTACCAGTATATCCAATATGTACCAGTATATACATACTTCCAACCTAGGTCAGAAGCTAGAGGACCAGGCCAGGGTAACCTAGTCCACCAGGAAGCATGGACTGGAGAAACATGGTGAGCCTTGAGTTCACATCTGTAACTAAGGTCTTTCCTCCAGTGAACCTGAAGAACCACCACTGTTTCCTACAGGGCAAGTCTGGAAAGACAGAAGGTTCCTTCCCTATGCATAGGATGGGACTGATAAGATGAAAGGGGCTCCCTTTGTAGTCTCAGGAGCTCTAGCATCTCTCTTTGGAGATGCTTTAGCCTCCCCCTACTTCCTGAGCCTGCCTATTCCTGGAATTTGGTCGGCAAGCCAGCACTGTCCCCTCCTATGCTTTTGAGCCCAAAACCCTGCTCTGTGTTATAAATACCAGGCCCTAATACCTCCTCTCCCGGCAACTAGGGCATGAAGATTATTCAAAGGAAAGAACTGTAGTCACTTGTCCTTGAACATAGTAGCAATAAATTTAAGAACTCCAAATTGCCATCTGTTTTCTCAGGGCTGGATGGAAGCTATATGAAAGCAGGTGATTTTTTTCTTTCTTGCATAACATAGAATATTTAAAGCAGTTCTTTTTCTTTTCTTTTTTTTTTAATTTGTTAATGTTTATTTATTTTTTAGAGAGAGAGAGAGAGAGACAGAGTGTGAGTGGGGGAGGGTCAGAGAGAGAGGGAGACACAGAATCCCAAGCAGGCTCCAGGCTCTGAGCTGTCAGCACAGAGCCTGAACCCATGAACCACTAGATCATGACCTGAGCCGAAGTCGGAGGCTCAAGCGACTGAGTCACCCAGGTGCCCCAAAACAGTTCTTTTTCTATAGAGTAAAAAGAACATGAGCTTTGGAGTTGGACAGGCCTGATTAAGATTTCAGTTCCACCATTTTATAATTGTATGACCTTGGGAAAACTCCTTCCTGAGCTTCCCTTCAGCTATAAAATGCAAATGACAGCCACTAAGTGTAGACACAGTGACTGGTGAATAGGTGCACCATGAAGTTAACTCCCTCTGTATTATCCCTTCAACTTCCCCTTCACCTCTCTGTTTCATAAACTGGTTCTGAAAGCGCTTCCAGAAAGACCCTGCCTTGATGTGAATAATTACAGCATCAATGTCTTCTTCTTAGCAGGAAGGCTTTGAAGAGCCAGCATTCATGGAGATGTGTGTTTGTTCATATTTTAAAATTTCTATATTTGCCACGTGCAATAACTGGGACAGTGTTCAGGAATTGCTCTGCCTGCACCCCCACCCGAGTCAAGGGTTCTCCAGGTACACGTGGTGAACTGGCAGCACTTACCACATTGGCCAGCTGTGTGATGGCCACTTCAAAATGCACCGTGACTGGTTCAGAAACGTTTTCCACAGGCCTAATGAACTGGTTATAATGAGAAAACAGTTTGTGAAAGAGCCTCTCTTCAGATGCACAGCCTGCAGAGCCTGCGTGGCCAAGCAGAGGAAGAGTTAGAGAGGCCAAGAGGGTGTTCACAGATGGGGAGGTTCTGGCAGCTCCCATCGCCAGGCCACTAGGACAGTGGGGTGTCCCAGCCACCTGAGCGCTCCCACCCCTGTGTTCTGTCCACCCACACAGGCTTCCCCTGGTGCCCATTGTACCTAGCCTCTCAGAGCCCTGAAGATAAGAAGAGTAATGCCTACATCCCAGAACTATTATGATATCAAATAAAATACTATTGTAAGAGCACTTTTACAAGTCTAATGCACCACAAATCCAAAGGGACAGCATGAGCTCCAATTTTTGCTTATGTCATTGAAGATAACTCACGATCTTACTGATCTGGTTTTTAAGGAAGAGTCCTGCCTTTTCTGGTCAAAATGCTGATCCAACCACCTGTTTCTACAACCAACAAGGTGTTTAGCTGGGGAACCTCCACCAAGCAAACCGAAATAACTAGTAAGTTCATTAAGACCTTAGCAAGCCATATTTCTTTTTAAAATCTGATTCAGATTCAATTATTTAGGAGGCTTGTGTCAAGTGCAAGGTTTTTAAGGCAAACTTATTTAATTGGTTTTAAAAGAATTCAATACTAGCTCTTAACAGAGTTTTCAGTCACTAAAATTTACACAGTTTAATGTGAATGTCTGTATTTTTCCAAGAATGCATCAAAAGCAAGATACTTGCCTTCCTTTGATATTATTCATTTCATTAATACCCCTCTATATTTTCCCTTATAGAACTCAAATTTGACATCAGAAAAACAATTCTACAAATTTCCAAAAGGGATTTATATCTTGAAAGAAAGAAGATTAAAGGCACTGAAAACTCACTCGGCAAAAATGAACAAAAGGATAGCTGTTATATTACTAAATAAAGAGTCGTTGACAAATGCACTTGGAAACAAACTCTGAGATTTCATCAGGAAAAAGCAATTTTAAATGTGAAATAGTACTCTTGCCACCATAATTAATAATGCTAGAAATATTTCTATGTAAAATAGACAATAAAAAAAATCCTCTCCACTACTCCATTACCATTTCCCCCTCTTTGAGATATTATAGATAAACCCTCTGTGAATCTTGAAGAACAAGTCCCCTGCAAAGCTAACATGGGAATGTGGTTTTCTGCAGCAGAACAGCACTTGTCTATTTCCAAGTCTTAACTTTTAAAATGAATTATCTTACTCTTAGGACACATTCCAGCATAGTAATATGGCATGCTTCCCAAAACAAAGATGATTACCTTCAAAATGGAAGGGTTCATGGACTAAGTCTTTGCTAACAAACAAATCATAGTTGTAAAAAAAAATTAAATACAAATACAGATAAATCAGTTGAATACATCCATACCAGAGATGGATAGAAAACTGCATCACTATTATTACCATATTTTTATTGGAACAATAAAATAAGATATGGTTTACAATGTTTCATTGTCTTCCCTGCACCATCTCCAAAATCTCATGTTCAGTGTTAAAACCTAACCAATAAGAAATAGGTTAATTAACAGTTATAACAGTAGTAATTCCTGTGCAGACCCTCTACATATTTACACAAAGAATATTTCATCTCTGCTCAATCAAACACAACTAGAAAAGAAGAATAAATATATGTAGCTGAAAAGAGAATATGAGATAAAGCAGAAATAAAACCTACCTTTAAAGAAAGGTATGAACATACACAACCAGAGACACAAACCAAAGTGAAGGAATCCCTGGCCCTCGCTGGTCAGCATGATTAAAACACACTTTGATTTCTTTTTCTGGTCAAAGGATTGTGGAAAACAAAGAGCTACCAGACAGCCACACGCATCAGACCTTTAAATCATCAGAGTCCCACTGCAATCCATGTGTGTCTTCCGTGAAATAAAAACATTCACAAACATAACACGGATGTTCCCAATATCAGAGACTGAGGCCAACAAAAGGGCAAATAAAAAGGACTCCATCTGATGTCAGATGAATCATCACTTTCCTGTCACCCTAGATCTCTTTCGTGCAAGAACAGTGAAGAAAAGCAGTGAGAGAACGCTAAGCAGGCAGGACAGAGAGAGGACGGAAAACACTGCCTGCCTTTGATCTTTCTGTAGTACAGTCTCAGCAGTAATTCTTGGGAGAAGGAACACCCATTTTGCGACCTCCAAGTCCAGGTAAAGCACGTGCTAGGTCCCAGACAGTATGGTCTGATTCCCTGAGTTGTCTAGTTAATCAAGGCTTACCCTTGTTATTAGAAAACTTTCTAAAATATGAGTCTCTTTTCCTGTCTTAATAGGTGTGGTTTAGAGAAAAAGCACTCATCTGATTTTGCCTGACTCCAGGGCTTCTAGTGTCTTGTCTTTCCGTGGTCAGAAATCACCATCCAGGATTAGAGATTAAGTGTCAGAATGAGAAGGATGAATACCAAACACAGGATGCCACCTGGACAGCCCTATATTTATTTAAACATCCCTGTCACCAACTGGTTTTCCTAGAAGTTTCTTCTTGCTTCTGTAAGTTCAATGTCAATAGGATTCTGGTAAGATTTTGGTGTTGGTTAAAGAGAAGTCAGACACACAACAAAATGAAAAGGCAACCTGCAGAATGGGAGAAAATATTTGCAGCCATATGTCTGACATGGAATTAATATCCAAAATATATAAGGAACTCAATATCAACTCAATATCAAAAAAAGTCCAATTTAAAAATGGGCAACGGACTTGTATAGACATTTTCTCAAAGAAGACATACATATGGCCTACAAGTATGTTGAAAGTGAGTCACTAATCATCAGGGAAATGCAAATCAATCACAATATGACATTACCTCACACCTATTGGGATGGTTATGGTCAAAAAGACATAAGGTAAAAAGTGTGAGGGTGTAGAGAAAAGGAATCCCTTGTGCACTGTTGGTGGGAATGTAAACTGGTGCAAGTGCTATGGAAAACAACACTGGGGGGGAGGTGTTCCTCAAAACACTACAAAGAGAACTGCCAGGCACACAGGGCCCGCCATTCGCTTGGCTCATGCCTTTGCAGCCACCAGAATTGCCTCTGCACCTGAGAGGAAGATTATGTGGGAGCCAGTGAGAACTCTCTTCCTGCTAAGATGTCTTATAGTGTGCTGATTAAAGTCCTACACGAGGCTGCGGGTCATATCATGACATGTGAGACCAACACTGACAAGATGTATCATGGGAAGCTCAGTGGCAGGGAGGACAACATAAACTGCCGGATGTCCAACATCGCGGTCCCATACAGGGAAGGTCCAGTGGCACAGCTGGAGCAGGTGTACATCCGTGACATCAACATCTGCTTTGTCAGACAGATACCATATGTTTTCACTCTTATGTGGATCCTGAGAAACTTAACAGAAACCCATGGGGGAGGGGAAGGAAAAAAAGAAAAAAAAGAGGTTAGAGTGGGAGAGAGCCAAAGCATAAGAGACTCTTAAAAACTGAGAACAAACTGAGGGTTGATGGGGAGTGGGAGGGAGGGGAGGGTGGGTGATGGGCATTGAAGAGGGCATCTTTTGGGATGAGCACTGGGTGTTGTATAGAAACCAATTTGACAATAAATTTCATATAATAAAAAAATAAAAAAATAAAATAAAAAACAGAAAAAAAAAAAAAAAGATCTGCTTTCTCACTTCGCCTGACATGTTGACAAATGTGCCCATGTTAAAGAGCATGAAAAATAAACACCAAGGCTCAGGGTCTGGCCGAGGAAAAGCTGCTATGCTGAAGGCCCAAGTGGCTGCAAGAGGAAGAGGACGTAGAATGGGGTGTGGAAACGTCTTCCAGAAATAAAGATAAATTTATCTGTTAACAGAACTTTGTGCTATTTTTTCTTTTAGGTTTTCTGGGTTCAGGGGTGTGTGCACTTATGTATATATTCTAGGTTTTCTTTTTGACATCTTTTACTTAAGATCAGATCTAAATATATATGGTGAGGATGGTTGGGTCTTTTTTAATATTTCAAAAACAATAATAAACATTAAAATTTTTAAAAAATTCCACATGATCCAGCAGTTTCATTTCTGGATATATATCCAAAGGAAATCAGTATCTCAAAAAGATATCTGGGGGCGCCTGGGTGGCTCATTTGGTCAGTTGGTTGGGTTTCTGACTCTCAATTTCGGCTCAGGTCATGATCTCAAGGGTCAAGGGTTCGAGGCCAACTCGGACTCCCCACTGACAATGTGGGGCCTGCTTGGGATTCTCTCTTTCTCCCTCTCTCTCTGCTGCCCCCAACCCGCTTGTGCTCTCTCCCTCAAAATAAATAAGCTTAAAAAAAATTTAGAGAGATCTGCACTTCTCTGTTCACTGCAGCATTATTCACAATAATCACCGTATGGAAACAACTTAAGTGTCTGTCCATGGATGAATAGACAAAGATGTGGTGTATATATGTGCATGTGTGTGTGGAATATTGCTCAGCCATGAGAAATTCTGCCACCTGAGACAATGTGGATGAATCTGAAGGACAGTGTGCTAAGTGAAATAAGCCAGACACAGAAAGCCAAAAACCGTATGATCTCACATATGTGTGGAATCTAAAAAAGTCAAACTCATAGAAGCAGAGAGTAGGCTGGTGGATACAAACTTCCAGTTATAAAATTAATCAGTTCTGGTGATCTAATGTGCAGCACAGTGACTATAGTTATTACATATTTTAAATGTGCTAAGAGAGGGGTACCTGGCTTGCTCAGTTGGTAGAGCATGTGACTCTTGACCTTAGGGTTGTGAGTTCGAGACCCCCGTAGGGTGTAGAGTTTACTTAAAACAATAAAATTTAATTTAAAAAAATGTTTTAAGGGGCGCCTGGGTGGCTCAGTCGGTTGAGCATCCGACTTCAGCTCAGGTCACAATCTCGAGGTTTGTAAGTTCGAGCCCCACGTCGGGCTCTGTGCTGATAGCTGGGAGCCTGGAGCTTGCTTCGGATTCTGTGTCTCCCTCTCTCTCTGCCCCTCCCCTGCTCATGCTCTGTCTCTCTCTGTCTCAAAAATAAAAAAATAAATAAATAAAAATAAAAATAATTGAAAAATAAAAAATAAAAAAATGTTTTAATTCTTCTAAGAGAGGGATCTTAAGTTTCCTCAACACACACAAACACAGTTGGTTACTAAGTGAGGCAATGGATACGTTGACAAGCTTGACCGTGGTATCATTTCATAATGCATATGCATATCACATCATCACATTGTGCACGTTAAATATATACAATTTTTATTTGTCATTTGGACCTCAATAAAGCTGGAGAAAAAGAAGAGAAGTTAGACCCAAAGATGATCCCTCAGGGCCTTCCCATCCAAACATTCTGTGACATCATCACAAATGTAGCACATTTTGCCATTGTGCAGAGTTCAGACCAATGACTTTCCTCAAAATTCTATTAACCTCATATCTCTGACAGAATGAAAGAGGAACCAACATTTAGCACCAAACTCAGACCAGGCCAGTGCTGGCTGACTGCTTCAGACATGTCATTTTAAAATGTCACTCAAGCACTTCCTTAGCAGATGGGCTTCTGTCCTTTGCTGAAGTATCCTGTGGAGTTTGGAGAGAATTGAAGGTGATAAAGAGTAGAAGCCTGGACAACACTTTACCATGAGGGATAACGTGCCACATCACACCCCAAAATAGCACAATGCCTCACTCATTTTTAGAGTAAAACCCATATCAAGTTGGCTGTTTTCCAAAACACCAGCAATACCCTCAACCATTTCTATTTCTTAGGCTTTGATTGATTTGTTCTTCACACTTTCTAACAGATGCACATTGCAGTCTGTCAAGAAAACTGTTGTTTTACATCTTTTGTTTTATCCAACAATCCTTCTCTATAGCCATCACCTGTCACTTTAAAGAACCACTCCAGGGGAGCAATCCTCTGGGATGGGCCCCACATCAGCTCTGATTTCTTACAGGAGCAGTCTGTCCGTCCCCATGAACCAAGTGCAGAGTGGGAGGACCAGGGACTTTATGAGTGGAGGTCAAAGAAGAGCCTCACTGGAGGTGAAGAATACAGAGGGAAGAGATTGGACTTTGGAGTCAAACAGACCTGGATTTAGATTCTGGCACTGATACTTGGGGGATATTTAGACAAGTTACTTAAACTCCTTTAGCTCTGTCTTGAGAAAAAATGTGATCAAATTCAGTAATATAAATCATTTAATCTCTCCCTATCCATTTTTTTCATGTAATTTTTGTTTTAAATAATTCATTTAAGTAATCTCTACACCCAGCATGGGGCTTGAACCCAGGACCCCAAGATCAAGAGTCACACACTCTGCCGACTGAGACAGCCAGGTGCCCCTCTTGCCTTTCACCACTACAAACAGATTAACACAATTAAGTAGCTCTTGGGCCTGAACTTGTAGGAAAAATGTGCTGTATTTTAAATGCTTATATAGAATATACATTCTCCTATTCAAAGCAAATTTTATACTATCCTTTATCATCAGAAAAATTTTAAGTTTTGTAATTCAATTATGGATTTGCCTCCTGCTTTAAATTCTTTCTGAAAATTGCAGGGATAGAAGTTAAAACCAAATACACAGGAGAAAAAAAGCACATTTAAAAAAATTTTTTTTTTTATAGAGAGAGAGAATGGAACTTGCATGCATGCACATGAGAGGGAGAGGGGCAGAGGGAAAGAGAGAATCTTAAGCAGGCTCCACACTCAGCATGGAGCCCGATGCAGGGCTCAATCTCATAACCCTGGCATTACGACCTATACCGAAAGTAAGAGTCAGATGGTCTACCAGCTGAGCCACCCAGGAGCCTCCAAAAATTTTTTTAAAATTTAATTCAAGAAACAAAAGAATTAAAGACATTTTATCTTTTCCTGGTGTTCCTGGTTGCCATTTCGTGTTCACATTCCTGTAATTAGTTTAGCTGCATTCTTGAACCAACCAGAAGTTTAATGCCGGTCATGGTTTTTGGAGGTGAAAAGGCTGAGTGAGAGGTTACCCAACATGGGAAGAGTCCTGTCTTGCCCTCCCCACTCTCAGCCCCTTCATTCCTCTTAGCCTGTTCCAAAAGGAAAAAGGAAGAAGCAATGGAACTTTTTTCAAGGTCCATGAAAACTATGGACCCTATGCCTCTCCTCCATCCCCTATGCATACCAAACACAATTTGACATCTAATTCCTAGAGATTCCTAACCCTGGGGAGGGGGGTAACCATAGCCGGTTTTATGGTTTTCCCACTTTCTGTTCCCAGTGACCCCACATCCTCCCTTTATAAAATAACATTCTAAAGAGCTAATGTGTCAGGAAATTGATAAGCTTCAGAGACTAATTGTTGGGTTCCCTTTATTCGGGAGGGAGGTGGGGCACAAAGCCCAACTCAGGGCTTGACCTCACAATCCTGAGATCAAGACCTGAGCTGAGATCCAGAGTTGGACGCTTAACCCACTGAGCCACCCAAGCACCCCTAGTTCCTTTTTCATTTTTATCTGTAGACGCTAACTTCAATTTGGAAGTTTATCTGAGAAAAAACCCAAACAGTGATACTGCTTAATATGAAACTTTTAATTATTAATATTTTTTAAGCACCCCCCAGTTGCTAAATTAAAGTCATTGCTTCGTTCATTCTAAAAACAAGGGCGACTATTTGATAAAACTCTATAAAATTGGTTATGTGCTTATTTGAAGTCTGAAGGGTTTATGGCGTAGAAACTGCACGGATGAACATTTTGTTGACCTTTCTCCAACTGTCAGTTCGCTTTAAACTCAAAACGAGAAGACTCTTCAGTTGTCCCTAAAGAAATGTAAAGGAAATAACACTTTAAACATGTATTATTTATAAATCCATTGCAGCAAAACATCATCAATAATTTAATGATCCCATATGCCGGTTGTTTTTTTTTTTTTTAACTACTGTCATTAAAATTGTCACATGTTCAATATCCTAGTCAGTAGTATTTCACACCCACCTCACTTGACATTTCCCACACAGGAAAAATAAAACAGCAGTAAGGTAAGTATTCAAATTAGATGCTAATTTTTAGACCACGAAGAAACATTTAATAAATAGCTCATAAGAGAGACTCGAATTAATCCTTACGATACCTATGTTTTGTCCACCTGAATTTTTTTTAAAGAGGAAAGCCTTAGAACCTAGGGTGGGGTAAAGCAGTGAAAGAAAGTTGAAACTGGGTTGAAATGCTAAGATCGTGCATAGCAATGATGGATCCTTCTTAGCAGCCTACATGCCAATCAGCAGGCTAAGTAAGCCCTTTACATTCTCTCTTTTAATCCCCACAGTAACTCTAGGAAGTGAGATTCAATGTCATAGGTGAAGACACTGACACTCAAGCAGGTCCTTGCTTAAAGGTCCAATGGCTGAGTTAGGATTCCAATCTCAGTCTGTCTGAATCTACAGTTATGCTTTCACCTTAAAGCTATATTCAAGTGCTTTTAGATCTATGAATACCTTATAAGTTCAATATATTTTTAGAGGGTTGTTATTGAAATGGACCATGGTTAGCACTAACTTCATTTTCATTCTCCATGGATCCCTCACATAAGCCAAAGTTAATATATAAAGGGAGTTGTAGTGGACCACGTAATGCCAAACAGAAATGAAAGACCAGAGATTGCCCCACTTAAGTCACAAGCTGACATCAGGCAAGTTCCCAAACCTGGGAGTGTGGGTGACGGCAGCCACATCACACCTTCAGGGGTGCTGTTGCTGGCTGTGCTGTGAAGGTCAATAGGCCAAGCACTTACTGGTGAAGGGCATGATGGGCCACACTCTTCCAGCCAGAATGATTCCTACACAGACCTTTGGGAATTCTGTAACTTCCCTCCAGGCTTTCCTCTTCACTAAATGGGCAGCAATTATCTCTGGGTTCTTCAACTTAGAACGGAATGTGCTTAACTCATAAATCCCCTAAAAGGAAAAATCAATTCAAGGTTACCATCCTCCCAGAACCCAGCAGTAATAGAATTGTAACAAAATTTATCACACTTACAGTAGACCCAGCTCTATGGTGGTAAATAGGAATAACAATGCCAATTTGTATCCATTTCTGAGGGCTGTTCTAACAAATGACCACAAAGTTGTTGGCTTAATGCAACCGAAGGTTACTCTCTCACAGTTCTAGAGGCTAGAAGTCAAAATCAAGGTGTCAGCAGGACCACGCTCCTTCTGGAAGCCTTCAACTGCGGTCTTATTGGGTAATCCAGGATGAACCCATCTCAAGATCCTTAACTAAGTTACATCTGCAAAGCCCCTTTTTCAAAGAAGGTAACATTTACAGCTACCAGGGGTTAGGGCACAGACACATGTATTTTTTGCCCGGGGTGGGGGGTGGGGGGGCACTATTCAACCCACCACAGAATCTCATGGGATTGTGGTGAAGATTTAATTAGAAAGTGTATGTAATAGCAGCTACTGAAGTGCTATAGGGGCAAATACACATTCATTTTCATTTTCCAGAGAACAGTGCTCTGACATGTCAGACTTTGCGGCCTTTGTGTAATGGACTTTGCGGACCAGTGGGGAGGCCCAGAAAGTATGACTGCTTTTGAGTAGAGTGGGAGATTCCTTGTTCTTTCACAGAAGACATTCTGAAAAGTCCTGATTTTCCTGATTAGTAGTTCAAATGTTAGTGTGCATCAGAATCAAGGGTAGGAGGCAATCTTAAAAGACCAGCAGGTTGGGCGTCCAACTCTTGATTTTGTTTGGGTCATGAGCTCATGGTTCATAAGACTGACCCCCTGAGCTGCATGGGGCTCTGTGCTGACAGCGAGGAGACTGCTTGTGATTCTCTCTCTCTCCCTTTCTCTCTCTCTTTCCCCCTCCCCTGCTCTCTCTGTCTCGCTTAAGATAAATAAATAAACACTAAAAACAAAACAAAACAAAAATAAATTAAAACAAAAACAAAAACAAAAAAACAAAGATCAGATTCTGGGGGACGTCCTCAGAAATCCTGATTCACCAGGTCCGGGATCTGGAAACCGCATTTTTAAAAAGCTCTGTAGTTGATCCTGACACAGGTGGGCAGTGGTACACACGTGAGGAGCTTCTCCAGTGAGCTACGGGATTTCCACACAGTCCATCTACGGTGTGCTTCTGTGATATTATAGAGTTAGACATTTCTAGGACATACGTGTCCCCACAAATGCATAGGTTGTAAAACAGAAATGTTAGAGATATTCTGAAGTTGCTATACAAGCACTGTGTTTTGCGTGGGGAAGCTCATTCAACATAGGTGTTTACTAAGTCCTACTGTGCTTTGGGCACAAGGATAGTTGCTAAAACATAGCTGTAGAAAATACACATTTATGTTTTCAAGTAGCCATGGAATATTTACAAAAATTGACCTCTTATTAGGACCAGAAAAAGTCTCACAAAGTAACAAAGAATCTACCATATGGAACATTCTCTGTCCACAAAAAAGCAAACTAAAAATTCCAAGATAATGCTCCAAACTTCCCTTTCTTGAAGATGTCAAAATGTTGTATCAGTTTTCTCTTTTTCTAGGGTCAGGGAGGTAAGGCTAACAGTGGATGGGAGTCATGTGGCTCAGGTTTCAGTCCGAATATAACAAGGATCATATCAATCCTAAGGTGCTAATCACACCAGTTCTGCAGCATGCAGCCCCTTCCCAAAGACGCCTTGCTATTCAGGCTGCTGCCCAGGCCTCCATGAGGCTTGCCTCTGCCCCCAGGCCTTCTTGCTACTTTGCAGAGCATGGCTGTCTTCCCAACATCAAAGCCTCCCTAAGGTCTGAGAGGTAGAGATGAGGAATGGGGGATGGGAGAGAGGATCTGGGCAGGGAAGAACCACAAAGAGTCACCAACCCCACAAATCGTGAGGCTGTTTGTGCCCAAAGCCTTACCTGGACTTTTATAAACATGACATTAGGGGTGCCCGCTGGGCCCTCAGCTAGGATACAGTCTCCACTAGCTAAACCCTGCACTCTCAATGCACCCTCTCTCCTGGAGCCCCCACACCAGAACACCTCCCTCTTCCTCAAACTAAAAAGACAGAGGCCCGAAGACTTACCTATGGATGTGAATTGCTGGGGAGAAGGTTGGCACCAGGAAGCTCCAACGTCCAGAAGCAGCAAGTGAAAGAAGGGAATGAGGAGAGAGGAGTGAGGCACTCCTCACAGGGGCCACTGGGGTGGCTCACTCTACGTGCTGTTACTCATAAATAGAGTTACACGGGGAGGAGAAAGAAAGTCAAACTTGTGGAAAGGGAAGTGTACTGTTGCCTAGAGCTTTGCCTAGAGCCCCATGGCAAAGCAGAAAGCAGTGTGCCAGAGGCAACCATGGCTGTGTCAAGAGACATGGCTCTGCCTCCCCCAACACCTGTGCCCCGTGCACAGTAAGACCCTGATTTTACCACTCTGGGCAACAACTTCTTCCTTCAAAGGAGGTGAAAGAACCAGAGGAACTCAAGGCCCCAGCTCTTAGTCATACTCAATGAAATATAGCAACATGAGCAGTGGTAGCCTACTGTGGGCAATGTTTTCTTTTTTTATTATTATTATTTTTAATGTTTTTTATTTTTTATTTTTGAGAGAGAGAGACAGAGCGAGAATGGGGGAGGAGCGGAGAGAGAGGGAGACAAGTAGCCTGACGTGGGGCTCAAACTCACAAACTGTGAGATCATGACCTGAGCCGATGTCAGACACTTAACTGACTGAGCCACCCAGGCACCCCACCAATGTTTTAATTTAACAACTAGCCTAATATTAGAAGGTGCAGAGAGGTGCCTTGAAAGAAAGCAAGAAAGCATTCATTTAAATGAGATGAACTAAGGGGAGCAGTCAGGGCAGGGGGAAAAAAGAAGTGAGAAAGCACGGTATCTGGAGATGGTTAGCAGATCAATTTGGCTACTCAACTGAGGAGTGATGATGCCATTGAATGGAGAGCTCGGAGCTAGATTTTGGAGGAACTTGAATGGTAAGCTAACAGATTTAGTCTTTGGGTAATAGGAAACCACTGGAAAGTTTGAATATGGGATTCACATGATGGAAACTGTGTTCTGAGAGCATTAACTTCCACTTTGTAGTGTTTGTTTTGATGTATCAGATTTTTGTTTTCAATAATTTATAAGTATTTTCTCTAGCATATTTCAAGGAATTGAAAAGGATTGAAATGCATTAAACTAATTCTCTTAAGACATCTTAAGACTTTAAAACCCTGTGTTCTTTTCGAGTTCAATGCTCTCATGACTTACAAGAAAAATTTTAGAATCTACTGCAAATACATACACTACTACAGTTTTTACATTTTTGTTTGGACTTAAGGAATTTATAACCTAAGACTTGAATTATATAGTTTCCGTGTGCTCTCTAGAGAGTTCGAAACTAAGCAGGTTAATTTATCTGATATCTTATAGTTCAGTTGAAATGATTGACAAGGCCATTTTTCACTTTCCCTAACAAATATGAGGTTACACCAAAGGAATTCGGCTGTTTTGATCTGTTTTTGAGCTTAATTTTGTATGGCTCAGCCGATTATATTGTTATATGTTCTGTTAGTATACACTTAATGTTCTCTTTTCCTTTAAAAGTGTCCATAGAGTATATAATATATGTATGGCATTGGGGAGAGGGAGAGGTTACTGGGATAAATAGTAATAATCCTTACCCTCATATACCATAAAATCTAGAAGATTCTCAAACTTTCAAGTATATAAGAATTATCTGGAGATATTTTTTGAGGGGGAGATTTTTTTAATTAATGAAAATCCCCAGAGTTTCTAATTTTTACCGAACACATAAAGTCAGAGTTCTCAGACTATCCTCTCTCAAACACTGATCTACAGAGAGAAGCATTTTAATGACTAATATGTGTGGGATGTGGGATAGCTACAAGTCAGAGGAGGACCATTTTCTCCCTGGAACTCTGAGGAATTCACACAACATTTAGAAGCTATTGTCTACTCAATGTCCTCCCAGAAACAGTCAGGGATGACCTTTGGAGAAAAGGATTAGGTAGAAAGAAGAATCAACTTTGCACTGTTAATATCACCTCCCTTGCCAATGGGTCTCCCAAGTTAGTAACAGTCTTGTTTTCAAAAATGGCCCAGAAATAGATCACTAACCTAACTGTCTCAGCTTGGTAAAAGTATTCTAAATGGCCAAACTTCTATTTTCTAAGTAGAAATTTCAGATTAGAATTCAGTAGAAATTCAGAATTTTTATTTCCAGCAATATGACATACACTAAAAGTATCGGAAAGCTTTTGAGAACAGAACACTTAAAATGAGATTTAAAATACAAAAAAAAAAGGGGGGGGCACCTGGCCGGCTCAGTTGGTTGAGCATCGGACTCTTGATTTAGACACAGGTCAAGATCTCATGGATCATGTGTTCAAGCCCCATGTTGGGCTCTGTGCTAACAGTGTGGAGCCTGCTTGGGATTCTCAGTCTTACTCTCTCTCTGTCCTTCCCCCCATCATCTCTTTCTTAAAAATAAATAAACATTTTTTAAATACCAAAAGAAAATCTTTTTAAATTTTTTTTCAATGTTTATTTATTTTTGAGAGAGAGATGGAGACAGAGAATGAGTGGGGGAGGGGCAGAGAGAGAGGGAGACACAGAATCCCAAGCAGGCTCCAGGCTTTAAGCTGTCAACACAGAACCTGAACCCATGAACCTTGAGATCATGACCTGAGCCAAAGTCAGAGGCTTAACTGACTGAGCCACCCAGGTGCCCCGCAAAAAAATTTTTTTAAAAAATGTTTATTTATTTTGAGAGACAGAGAGAGAGAAGGAAAGCATATGTGCATGTGGGGTACGGACAGAGAGAGAGGGGGAGAAAGAGAATCCCAAGCAGGCTCCACGTGGTCAGTGCAGAGTCCCACGGGGGGCTTGATCCCAGGAACCATGAGATCATGACCTGAACCAAAATCAAGAGTCAGATGCTTACTCAACTGAGCCACCCAGGTGCCCCCCCTCAAAATCTTTTTAATTCATGGATGAGATGGCAGGAAAGAGAAAATCATGAAAGTCACTGAAAGAGTGAGAGAAGAAAGGAAAGGAAAGGAAAGGAAAGGAAAGGAAAGGAAAGGAAAGGAAAGGAAAGGAAAGGAAAGAAAGAAAGGAAAGGAAAGGAAAGGAAAGGAAAGGAAAGGAAAGGAAAGGAAAGGAAAGGAAGGAAAGGAAAGGAAAGGAAAGGAAAGGAAAGGAAAGGAAAGGAAAGGAAAGGAAAGGAAAGGAAAGGAAAAACATTACAGGCCCCAAATCCAGATAGGTATACCAGCCAAACAGGTAATGAAGCAATAAAGAGAATATTTGCCCTAAGGTAGCATCTGTTGATCCCTGGTTTCAGAGAGGAGACAAAGCTGTAGAGCCCCCACCCCCTCACACCATGAGTTTAGGGCTGGTGCTCACCCTATTTCAGTTACACAGGAAACCCCAAGGGGAAAATCCAGTTTAAAATGCACAGAGTGCACAGGTTGGCACCTGCCCCCTTCCCTGCAGGTACCTGAAAGAAGCAAAGCGTATCTTTTTTGGATGCACCCTTTGAAGCCCAATCCTCAAAAACTTCAGACAGATAAAACTCTATATAATATGAGGAATAGTTTTTAAAAAATCACAGACACATAAGGGCGACTGGGTAGTTCAGTTGGTTAAGCGTCTGACTTCAGCTCAGGGCACGATCTCGCAGTTTGTGAATTCAACCCTTCACGGGCTCTGTGCTGACAGATCAGAGCCTGGAGCCTGCTTCAGATTCTATGTCTTCTTCTCTGTTCACTCTCTGTCTCTCTCTCAAAAATAAATAAAAAACATTATTAAAAAATCATAGATGCATAAAAAAATAAGCCACTCTGAGTAGAAGTCCAAAGAAACAGTAAACTACAGAATAAAGCTTGCAAAGATTTAGTTAAGAATTATTTATCAGATACAGATTCTGAAATATATTTTACATGTTTAAAGAGAAATAAAAGATGGTTATCATAAATAGGATAAAGGAACAGGAGACTCTCAAAATAACCAAATGACAGATACGAAAAAGAATCATATAGAACTTCTAGAAAAGAAAAACATAATTAAAATTAGAAACTAAATAGATGGCTTAGACTGAAATTAAACATAATGAAATAGTGATTTGAAATATTTCACATAATGACATAGTGATTTGAAAAACTATTTAGAATGCAACACAGAGACAAATAAATGGAAAATATAAAAGATATTAAGAGACATGGAGGAAAGAGAAAGAAGGTCTAAGATTGATACATCTAATTAGAGAGGATAGGCTAGGATCACAAGGGAGTCGGTACGACAGGTGAGATAATAATGGCTAAGGGTTTTCTAGAATTTATTAAAGATATTACATTTATAAATTGGTATAAATACCAAGCAGGACAATTACAATGAAATCCACAGAGCAGTAAAAATACAGAATGCCATAGGAAAAAAAAAATCTCAAAAGAAAGCAGGTAGGAAGACAAATCACATACCAAGATATGATATTTAGACTGAATATAAATTTACCTATAGCAACAATGGAGGTAAGAAGGTGGCGGAATAGTATCTTCAAAGTGCTTAGAGAAAACTATTGTCAACCTACAACTGTGAACCTTATAACACTGTCTTTCAAAACTGGGGTGAAATAAAGACATTTTCAACAGAGATAATACAACCTAAGAGTTAACTAAGAGACCCTCACTGTGGTACCTTCTAAAAGATGTACTTAAGAAAGAAGGAAAGTGGGGCACCTTGGTGGCCTAGTTGTGTAAGTGTCCAACTTTTGATTTCAGCTCAAGACATGATAACACAGTTCAAGGAATCAGGCCCCCCATCTGGCCTTTGGATGACGTCACAGAGCCTGTTTGGGATTCTCTCTCTCCCTCTCTCTCTGCCCCTCTTCCTCTCATTCTCTCTTTCTCTCTCAAAATAAATAAACATTTAAAAAAAAAAGAAGGAAAGAGATCATATTAGATTAGAGAGGAAAGAAGAAATAGCAAGCAGCATCATAAACATGTAGATTGATGTAAACAAACATTACTTGACTATCGAATTTTTTTGATACTCTCTTAAATTTTGCGTCCAAGGCAAGAGCCTCACTCACTTCACTATGCCCTGGGGGGGTCTCATCATTCAATGGGAAGAATTTCACTTTATCTCCCTATTTTCAACATGGTACCTTCCTCCCAGCCTCATCCTTGGGCCAGACTCCCTTTGGTTCAATATCTCAGGATAATGAAACTCTAGCCCTTTGCTTGGAAGAAGAAAGGAGATCTGGGGTCCAGTGTTTATTATCATATATCTTCCTGTATTTGTCATATCCATCTCTCATTTCATAAGTATCCAGTGTTTCCAATTCCTGACCTTTCTGGGGATCTGCCAATCAATCGAGGGCTTTTGCCACTGCTGGCTTAGGTTTCAGCTTTCTTGGGTTCATGAAGTCCATTATTACTCATCTATCTCTCTTCTAGCTTCCGAAATTTTGTCCTTTTCTTCCAACATCTTTACCCTGTGTTTATTCCTAGAATTTTAATGGAGTTTCGGTTGCATGAGAGGCATTTTTCAATCCACCATATTTTAACTACAGCTTTGTCTCCTGTGACTCTTCAGAGAGAGAAGAATCCCCAAAGGCTCCACCAGACTTCCCTGTTCATCTCAACGGTCAGAACTAAGTCACACACCCAATCCTAAACTAGTCACAGGTTAAGAGGAAAGAATTGTCAACGCTAATTCAAACCTTATTATCTGGGGTGGAATGGATGTTTGAGATCAACCACACCCACAAGAACCTTAATCAGGGAGTGGAAATACCAAAGTCCAAACCACTTACCCAAGCCAGAAAATGACCTCTTAAAGGTAGTGGTCATATTTTTACTCTTTACACCTTTAGTAGTGAATGTTGGTGTTTAGTTGACTGAGGGAATGATCTATTTCATAAATACAATGTACAGAGATCATCTTTATGTATACAACCATGAGATGGTGAAGGCAAGATGATAGAGGTTATCCACTCAGAAAAGACCTGGAATCATGGAGTGAGGAAAGTTTTAGAGACTGTGATTACCTGCCTGAATCCTTCCAGGCTAACCAGTAACAGTGACTTCCTGTATAAAGAGGCATTTTAAATGTCAAAGAGCTAAAAGACAGGATTATGGTAGCTCTCAAGCTAAACACAAAATCAAATTACTTCGAGGATTCTAGCCTGAAGGTCATATTTATATAACGATGGCCAAATTAGACTAGACAAAAAGTTTGGACTGTTTTGTTTAATGTGGCTTATGTGTATATACATATGTGCATATCTGGAATACTCCCTGTTCTGCAAGGCATTAACAGTCTCTAACAAATTTTATCAAGTGAAGTTTGGGTCTGAAATTAAACTTTGTCATAATCATAAGGTTTGGGCTTAATATGAAATTTTAAGAGAAAGTCAACAATTTATCAGAAAATAAAAGACACGGTTGTATTGGTTGCAAAAACCATGAGAAGTCATATGTTCTCATAATTCTGAATTGTCTGCTACAAAAATCTTGTAGTTTAAGAAAGAATGTATGAAATTAAAGAGGTTTCATTTTTTGTCTCGTAAATGTCTTGTTAGGAGCTGTTTAAGTGAGGGGTGCTTGGGTGACTCGGTTAAGCATTTGTCTCTTGATTTCAGCTCAGGGCATTATCTCATGGTTTGTGGGTTCAAGCCCCGTGGCTGGCTCAGCACTGACAGTGTGGAGCCTGCTTGGGATTCTCTGTCTCCCTCTCTTGCTGTCCTTCACTCTCTCTCTCAAAAATAAATAAATAGGGGCACCTGGATGGTTCAGTCAGTTAAGTGTCTGCCTTTGGCTCAGATCATGATTTCATAGTTCATGAGTTCAAGACCCACATCTGGCTCTCTGCTATTTTAAAGTCAAAGCCTGAAAAGCCTGCCTCAGATCCTCTGTCCCTCGTTCTCTCTGCCCCTCCCCTGCTTGTGCACGCTTTCTCTTTCTCTCTCAAAAATAAATTAAAATACATACATACATACATAAACTTTAAAAAAAAACTGTTTAAGTGTGTTTGTAAATGCATATTTTGGCAAGATTTGGATGCATATTTGAAAAAGAACCTGGGGGTCTCTGAGAAAGATATTTATCTATACCGTTATTTGAGTTTATTGCTAATGCAGAAATCCAAAAAGTCACTGACCACTTCTAACTTCAAAGCTGCTGAGCCACAAATTTTTGAAAAATGAAGAAATATAGAAACTACACAAGCACCTTTTAAAGGAGAGTACACAGTGGATTACATTCAAATTATATACAAATAAGTAGTGCAAATACTTCAGTACAATTTTTTTAGAAATGTGCTTTATACTGATGATAACATTTCCTACAATATCAGTTTTTATGTGCTATGCATATGTGAAAAAAAACAATACATTTCTAAATATGATGTCCCTTGGGGAGCCTGGGTGGCTCAGTCAGTTGAGCGTCCGACTTCAGGTCAGGTCATGATCTTGCGGTTGGTGAGTTCGAACCCCTCATCGGGCTCTGTACTGACAGCTCAGAGCCTGGAGCCTGTTTCAGATTCTGTGTCTCCCTCTTTCTCTCTCCTCCCCTGCTCATGCTCTGTCTCTCTCTTCTCAAAAATAAATAAACGTTAAAAAAAAATTTTTTTAAATAATAAAAATAAATAAATAAATATGATGTCCCTTTCCAGTAAATTCATGAGTTTATGACATCGTCATGGGGAATTCACTCAGTTTCACAGAAGAAAAAATATATATATATAGGAAATCTTTTAAACTTTTGAAGTCTATGGGTGATATAGCTAAGAAAAGAAGAAAACTGCATCACACTGGTCTCTGATATTTAAAAAAAAAACAAAAACAAAGAAACAGTATCATAAATAAGATTTTTAAAAAGGCAACAGAACTGCAGACGTTTGCAAATACTGATCTGATATTCTCAAGCTGTTCTCATTGTGAATAATTAGGAGAAATAGGAGATGGTGGACAGTGTACATGAAATCCAGCTTCTCCACTGCCAGCCTCTATCCAGAAAGATTCACATGTATGGTGAATACCATACACGGAAATGTATGGTGATGGCGAGAAAATATTTACTATTCTAAAAGCAAGCTGCAGCCTAAGACTGTTGCTCTAAGCAAGACCTGCCAACTCAAACACCTTTAGAGCCCAACAAGCATCAGCCAGGAGTAAAAGGGCAGGTGGGGGAAGTTGCCCCCTGCGGGGCTGCCACAGCCCTGTTTGGCTCCAGCACGTGTGGCCACGTGGAATGGCGTTGCCAGGATGGATTTCTCAAAAGAAACACAAACTTTCCATTATATGTGATTTCTCTTGTTTCTTTCTTCTTCACCTTCTCCTCCTCCCCCTCCTCCCTTTCTCCTTCTTCTTTTTCCTTTGTTCAAGTAATCTGTATGTCCAATCTGGGGCTCAAACTCATGACTCCAGGGGCGCCTGGGTGGCTCAGTTGGTTAAGCATCCGACTTCGGCTCAGGTCATGATATCACAGTCCATGAGTTCGAGCCCGGCATTGGGCTCTGTGCTGACAGCCCAGAGCCTGGAGCCTGTTTCAGATTCTGTGTCTCCCTCTCTCTCTGACCCTCCCCCGTTCATGCTCTGTCTCTCTCTGTCTCAAAAATAAATAAAAACATTAAAAAAAATTTTTTTTTAATTAAAAAAAAAAAACCCTCACGACTCCAAGACCAAGAGTCACGTGTTCTACCAACTGAGCCTGCCAGGTGCCCCTTTCCTGATCCTTAATTTTAACAAATTAAAAAACATTTTATTTTATTTTATTTTTTAAATTTTGTTTAAGAAACATTTTTAATAGCTTGTGGCCCCACAAAATATGTCTGGCTAGATTCAGACCATGACCTAGAATTTTCTAATTCTGCTCTAGAGGAAAAACAATATCTGTAAGTAGAGAATTGCAGTGCCCACTTAGGAAAATATGCAAATGGATCTTTTTGCTGAGCTAGTGTGCATTGCTTAGTTCATCCGCATAACAAAAGTAAGGTAAATGTGTAATTTTGGTGGAATTTGGGGGCCAAACAAAAACAAAATTTCTTGGGAGTGAGTGAGAAAGCAGATGTCAACAGTATGGATGATGGTCTGCACTTAAGCTGAGGGAGATGGCAAGAACCCAGGATAACTGAAAATTTGCCCCGCGCGCTTGAGTTGTGTGTGTGTGTGTGTGTGTGTGTGTGTGTGCGTGTGTGTGTGTGTTAGAGAAAGGGAGAGAGAGAGAGAGAGAAACACTGCATTAACCCTCTACTACCACAGACCTTCAGGTCAAGCCCGGTTCACAAAAGCACAGCAGAGGTGGCACTCAATACAAGCCTGAGTTGCCCCACCGTGAAGTTAAGAAGTTTTGCAAGAAAGATCACAGTATAACTATTAAGGACAATGGCTACCAGAATGCAAGTGTGTATGGAAAAGGAAGACACTAGTTTTGGCTACTTCGTTTTAATTTGGAGAATGACATGTGATCACAAGGACTTTAAAGGAAGCATTATTTTTCTGTGATTAGGGGGACGGAAGAACCTGGGTTTTTCCCTTTTAGACTCTTCAAATACCAAGCTTTCCCTGCCACCTGCTGGTTATTGGTTGCAACTTAAAAAAAATATCTTCTGAGTAAGTCCTAAAGTATAAAAAAACATCACCACAATGTGCCAGCTTAAGAAATAAAATAGTATCAATGAAGTTTAGAATTTCCTGTATTCCTCTCCCTGATTGCATCCCCCTCCTCTTCCTAAGTACATATCTTGAATTATATGCTTATCATCCCAACACACCTCTTTATTTTTCTGTGTATGTATCTCTAAGCTATGCGGTGTTACTTTGCATGTTTTTAAAGTTCACCTAAAGAGTATCATTTTGTATAGAATTTTCTATATGAAATCTGCAGGTTACTTTTTTTTTAAAGTCTATTTATTTAGTTTTGAGACGGCCGGGGGGGGGGGGGGGGCGGGGTAGAGAAAGAGAGAATCCCAAGCAGTCTCTGCACTTTCAACGCAGCTAGTCTAGACCATGAGATCATGACCTGAGCTGAAATCAAGAGTAGAATGCTTAACCAACTGAGCCACCCAGGTGCCCCTGCAAGTTACTTTTTGAATTCACATTGTGTGTATGAGATTCATCCATGTTTGACCAGTGTATTTTCACTGCCATATAGAATTCTGTGTAATGGATATGTCATAAGTTATTTGCCCATACTCTTTTTGATATGTATTTAGATAGCTTCCAATTTTCTTACTAATACAAATGTTGCTGCTCTGATCATTCTAGAATATGTCCTCACATGTAAATGTTGAGTTTCTTAGCAATAATGCAATTGTTTTGTACTTGATATTGATGGGATTTTGGAATGATGGGGGTTCGATGCTGACAGCCAAGAAACAATTCTTAAAGATGTATTTGGTGCAAAAAGGTGATTTTATGAAAGCACAGGGACAGGACCCATGAGCAAGAAGAGCTGCACTGGGCTTGTGAAGAGTGACTGGTTACATACTATGGAGTTGGGGGAGGTAAAGTCAAGAGGAAGTTTCTTAAAGGGATTTCCATATGCTAAAGAAGACTCCTAGGATACTGGAAGCCTTGCTATTGTCAAGCTGAGGTTGTTTTTCCCTCCAGCAAAGCAATAACATTAAGAGGGTAGGGAGTTCCTGGAGATGAGGCTATTGATAAGATTGTTCTTTTTCTTGTAATATTACTAAGATATTTGTAAACTGATGGAGACTATCAGTTTAACCATTTGTTTTCTTTCCCTTTCCTTTGTTCTTGGGCAGGCAGGAGTGCCTGAGGGATGTCACACAGATTCCTGGGGGGGTTGGGGGGGGGCGGTGCTGACTTGTGCTTTGCCCTCAGTTTGCCTTATGCTCCCTCATCAGTATTGTCAGATTTCTGAATTTTTGTAGTTCTAGTGGGTGTGCAGTGATATCTCTTCGTGGTTCTAGTTTCATGTGCTTGATGGCCTTTTGCACAGGATCTGTGAATCAAGTTTTTTAGGGCATCTTGAATAAAGGTTTATAATTGCCTCTGTAAAGATCTTTCATTTCCTTTATTGGATTCATTAAGTATTTCATATTTTTATTGTAAATGTATTGTTTTTATTTTTTTAATTATTATTATTATTTTATTTTAGAGAGAGAGAGCATGAGCAGGAGAGAGGGGCAGAGGTGGAAAGTGAGAGAATCTTAAGCAGGCTCCATGCTCAGCATGGAGTCTGATGCAAGGCTCAATCCCATGACCCTGGGATCATGACCTGAGCTGAAATTGTTAGGAAATAAAGTTTTACACCATAAGATGGCCGACGGGACTAAAACAAGCTCTGGTCTCTAGCTTGGAGACCCCTCTTCCGGGTTCTTCTTGCTCTGTTTGCCAAGCGCGTGAAAACCCCCAGATATGGAAGCTGACAACTATAAATTACACTTCTCACTTGCATTCTGCACTCAGATCTTTGGAGAAACAGTCTCCTCTGAGCCTGCCACTGTTAAATAAATCTCCAATCCACCAAGATCTCTGAGTGCCCCTTGGTTTTTCCACCAGCATTCCAGCCTGGTTCTGTAACAAAATTAAGTCAGATGCTCAACCAACTTAGCCACCCAGGAGCCTCTAAATGGATTATTTTTAAATGACATTTCCTAACAGATTTTCTTTTTTTTTTTGGTACTAGGGTATATTAATGCAACTGATTCTTTATATTGGTTTACTGTCCAGTAACATTGTTAAGTGCTTTCATTAACCCCTAAGACTATATTTGCAGATTCTTCTGGATATTCTATGAAGGCAATTATATTTTCCATGGGTTTTTATTATCTTTTTTCCTTTTTAAATTCTTGTTCTTGTTACCTGTTTTTCTGATCTTATTATACTGTCCTGGGATGTAGTACAGAGTTGAATAGAAATGGTGAAAACCAGCACTTTTGGATAGCCCATGATATTATCAGGAAGTTCTCTTTAGTCCTAGTTTTTAAGAGTTTACTTTTTGTTGTGTTTTTATCATGAATGTGTGTTAAAACTTATCTTTCTAGGGGCAACTGGGGGCTCAGTCGGTTAAGTGTCCAACTTCAGCTCTGGTCATGATCTCACAGTCCTTGGGTTTGAGCCCCACATCAGGCTCTGTGCTGACAGCTCAGAGCCTGGAGCCTGCTTCAGATTCTATGTCTCTCAATCTCTCTCTCTCTCTCTCTCTTAGAAATAAATAATTAACTTAAAAAAAAAAAAACTTATCTTCTTAGCCCTGCATATATGGATAATTCTATTTGGTTTGTCTCTTTTGACAAAATTTGAAGTGGGATTCATGAGCAAACAGCTAAGAAAGAATTCTTGAGATGTCTTTGGTGCAAAAAGGTGATTTTATTAAAGCACGGGGACAGGACCCATGGCAGAAAGAGCTGCACTGGGGTTGTGAGGAGCTACTCATCATATATTTTTAAGTTTGTGGAGGGAGAGAGGGATGGAGATAATGTTATTTTTCAAGGAATTTCTGGATGCTGAAAGCAGGGGCTCACAGGACCCTGAAGATTTAGCTATTATCAAGATAAGATTGCTTGTATTTTTTAAGAAAGTGAACATTAAGGCAGCCATAAATGTCTTGGGGAGTGTTACACGCTGCAGGTCTCTGACATCTCTGAATGGGCTGCAAGCTGGAATTTCATTTAAACTATATTTTTCTTAGCACTACGAGAAATTTATCCTAAGGATACAGGAGTGCTGATGCATAGGGGCACATGTACCCCGATGTTTATAGCAGAACTTTCAACAATAGCCAAATTATGGAAAGAGCTTAAATGTCCATCAACTGATGAATGGATAAAGAAGATGTGGCTTATATATACAATGGAATACTACTTGGCAATGAGAAAGAATGAAATCATGCCATTTGCAGCAACGTGGATGGAACTGGAAGGTATTATGCTAAGTGAAATAAGTCAGTCAGAGAAGGACAGATATCATATGTTTTCACTCATGTGTGGAACTTGAGAAACTTAACAAAAGACGGTGGGGGAAGGGAAGGGGAAAAAATAGTTACAGAGAGGGAGGGAGGGAGGCAAACCATAAGAGACTCTTAAATACAGAGAACAAACTGAGGATTGATGGGGGGTGAGGGGAGAGGGGAAAATGGGTGATGGGCATGGAAGTGGGCACTTGTTGGGATGATCACTGGGTGTTGCATGTAAGTGATGAACCATGGGAATCTACCCCCTAAACCAAGAGCCCACTGTACACACTGTATGTTAGCCAATTTGATAATAAATTATATTTTAAAAAAATTTAAAACTACATTTTTCTTGCCTTTCTTTCCTTCATCATCTTTCATTCTGTTACTCCAGTAAATAACATTAGCAGATTTTTTCAGACTTAAGCCATTCTTGCATTTGGGGGATAAACTTAACTTGAGTTTATCCCAAAATTAATGAACTCAAGCCTGATATGTTATTTTCTTACATTGTCTGGTTCTGGCTTATTGGCCACATAAATTAATTGGGTCACATTCTCTCATTATCTTTTCTCTGCCAATGAATATTAAGACTTAGTAGAAATATTTGTTCCTGAAATCTGAGGCATCAGTGGAAACATTTAAAGAATGCCTCACTTCACTTTGCAAATGTATAGTCTACTGTTAAAAAGAAAGCCACAGGCCCAAAATGGTGTCACTTAGGTTGAGGCCCCAGGTCAGTAAACCAAGACTTAATAGCCAAACTAACTAGAGTTTCAACCCCCCAGAAATGTGACTGTCAACATGGCTGTCAACATGGGAATTTCCTGGTCAGCTCTAGGAAGTTTACTGATAGACCTCTTCCATTCCCCTTAGGGGGAGGGCAACCTTGCCTAAAACAATGCATTCTTTGCTAATAGTTTCCTTTTTACCACTCCTTATCTACCTTTAAAAATCTGTCTTTTTCTGTAGCCCTTTGGGGTTCCTCTCTACCCCATCTAGCAGATACTGCCAGATTCATGAGTCGATTAATAAAGCCAGTTAGATCTTTAAAATTTATTCAGTTGAATTTTTGTTATTTTTAAAAATATTTGTTATTTAACAGAGCATATGTCAAAGATTCATTTAACTCCTTCACGAAGGAATCAGCAGCATAACAAAGCTGGTTCAGTGTTTGAAAGAATGAATAGGTACTGAAGCCAGATGTTGGAATATGATGGCTAGATTAGATTCAAAACAGGTTAATGTCTACACAGGGAAATAAAACTATAACCTTTGGGGTTATCTCTTCTACCAGATAGAAGTCTCGTGCATCCTTATTGGGCAAAAAATGTACAGGTTAGCCTGCAACTTCAAAGAGTCTTAGTCCTAATCACTACTACATAGTCAATCAGACAAAGGTATAGTTTTTTAGAGAATGAAATAGTCTTTGGTGAGCCTGTTAGATAATGCTCTAGTAAGACACTGAAGAGACTTGCAGGCATCCTTTGCCCTACTTCCATGTTTTGGCTTTGATTTCTTAACCATTGAATGCCCATGGCGGGCTGAACACCCTATTGGGGACTAAGGTGAATGACTTCAGACTTGTTTTCAGATATCTTACAGTCTAGCAGAGAAAGACAGCCATGTAAATGACTAAGTTCAATACTGTATTATAGGTTCTATAATAAAAAGTCTCCCAGGACACAGGAGAGACAGTAAGAAGGAATAGTCCTGTGTTAGTAGGAGAGCAAAAAGGCCAGAGGCATTGCCCAGGTGCTGGGGAGGGGAGTCCATTCCAGGGAAGAACAAAGTCAAGAAGGTGTAAAAAAACAGTCATTTTTCTCGTCATAACCATTGTTTATAGCCTCTAATTACATGCTGCCCTGAATTGTCATTCAGCTGCTTTCTGTAACAGCAACATTTCAGCAGTATCATATCCTCCTCATGGGGAAACACTGGACAGAGATGGTCATATACTTTTTGAAAAAAGTCAGAAGTCATGGGTAGATGATGAGATTTGTAAAAATCAGGAAAGTTGACATTTGAAACCCAGGTTCAAATCCCAGCACAACCACTTACGAATGCGAGACCTTGGGTAAATTAATGAAGTTCTTTCTGTGATTGCTTTGTGCAAAAGGGTCCCCAAACCACCTGACGCTAGCACCACGAGGTATAAATGAAGGAGAGCATTTCCTTGGAAGCTCACAGGTAGAAAAGCAGCAGAGTCCACTCCAAAATAACAATCTAGCTATGTTCAGGGGAGGGGGGAGAGTGAGGGGGAACATTTAGGTGAAGCCATAATTACAAGAACTTCCTAGAGGAGGAAATGACCTTTTTAGAAGGATGAACCTCCAGAGGCGGCCTCTGGTTTCTGCCTATTGGATGTGTGTTCAAAAGTTATACCTGCAGGGGCGCCTGGGTGGCTCAGTTGGTTAAGCGTCTGACTCTTGATTAGGGCTCAGGTCATGATCTCATGGTTTGTGAGTTTGAGCCTGGCATAGGGCTCTGTGCTGGCAGTGCAGAGCCTGCTTGGGATTCTCTCTCTCTCTCTCTCTCTCTCTCTCTCTCTCTCTCTCTCTCTGTTCCTCTCCCACTTGTTCTTTCTGTCTCTCTGTCTCTCTCTCTCAAACTTTTAAGTTAAAAAAAAAATTACACCTGCAGGATTTTAATTCATGAAGGGCAGGACCAAGTGCCAACAGGAGAGGGCAATGCCACTGAGAGAATTTATCACTTATATTTCCCAAGAGAAGGGGACACACAAGGCCACACAGGGCCACAGGGGAAAGCCAATTTTGGTCAGGTGGGAGAAGACAGGAGAGAGGGGAAAGCTGAGGCCAGAGGTTCTGTTAGGGTTTAGGCAGAAAAGGCAAGGCAGGGCTGGGTTTACAGGTTAGGCTTGGCTAGTTCAGACATGGTCTCCAGTTGTCCTATTTCTGGCCCGGGGGGATTTGGGGCTGGGGAGATACTGGTGTGCAAGAGTCAGAGAAGGGTCTTGGTCTTATGTCTGCCAGTCTGCACATGAAATGTGTCTCCTAGGCAAGCTACTCGCGGTACCCAGGAAGTTGCTAACCCCGGGAAGGGCAGTGTCTCTCCAGGACTGAAAGGTCCCCAAGAGATATCAAAACATAAGATACAGAAAATTAAAAAAGCATAATGAATAACCTGCTGGGACAGCTTCCTGCTAAACTACTCATGCACCTTCAGCATCACCTGGACTTGTCTGTCCTCACCTCATCTACCATACGGGAGCATTCATGTTAACCAACCTCGCAAGGTTATTATGAGACTTACGTGTGGTAGCAGACACTTCATAAATGGCAGCTCTGTGACCTGTCTCACCAGCCTGAGCTTCCATATTGCACATCACTTTTTTATTGTAACAAAATATATGTAACATGATTTCTTTTTTACTTTCTGTAATTTATTTATTTTTTATGATTTACATCCAAGTTAGTTAGCACATGGTACAACAACGATTTCAGGAGTAGATTTTTAAGCTCCTTACCCATTTACCCCATCCCCCCTTCCACAACCTCTCCAGCAACCCTCTGTTTGTTCTCCATATTTAAGAGTCTCTTATGTTTTGTCCCCTTCCCTGTTTTTATTTTATTTTTGTTTCCCTTCCCTTATGTTCATCTGTTTTATCTCTTAAGTCCTCATGTGAGTGAAGTTGTATATTTGTCTTGCTCTGACTAATTTCACTTAGCATAATACCCTCTGGTTCCATCCACGTAGTTGCAAATGGCAAGATTTCATTCTTTTTGATTGCCGAGTAATACTCCATTATATATATATATGTGTATATATATACGTATATATATATATGTATATATATATATATATGTATATATATATATGTATATATATATATATGTATATATATACACATATATATATGTATATATGTATATATATATATATATATATATATATACATATATATATATATATATACACACACACCACGTCTTCTTTATCCATTCATCCATCGATGGACATTTGGGCTCTTTCCATACTTTGGCTATTGTCGATAGTGCTGCTATAAACATGGGGGTGCATGTGTCCCTTTGAAACAGCATACCTGTATCCCTTGGATAAATATATAGTAGTGCAATTACTGGGTTGTAGGGTAGTTCTGTTTTTAATTTTTTGAGGAACTGCCATACTGTTTTCCAGAGTGGCTGCACAAGTTTGCATTCCCACCAGCAGTGGAAAAGAGATCCTCTTTCTCCGCATCCTTGCCAACATCTGTTGTTGCCTGAGTTGTTAATGTTAGCCATTCTGACAGGTGTAAGGTGGTATCATTGTGGTTTTGATTTGTATTTCCTGGATGATGAGTGATATTGAGCATTTTTTTCATGTGTCGGTTGGCCATCTGGATGTCTTCTTTGGAGAAGTGTCTATTCATGTCTTTTGCCCATTTCTTCACTGGATTCTTTGTTTTTTGGGTGGGGAGTTTGATAAGTTCTTTATAGATTTTGGATACTAACCCTTCATCTGATATGTTGTTTGCAAATATCTTCTCCCATTCTGTCGGTTGCCTTTTAGTTTTGCTGATTGTTTCCTTCACTGTACAGAAGCTTTTTATTTTGATGATGTCCCAATAGTTCATTTTTGCTTTTGTTTCCCTTGTCTTCAGAGACATGTTGAGTAAGAAGTTGCTGCGGCCAAGGTCAAAGAGGTTGTTGCCTGCTTTCTCCTGTAGGATTTTGATGGCTTCCTGTCTTATGTTTAGGTCTTTCATGCATTTTTGAGTTTTTTTGTATGGTATAAGAAAGTGGTCCAGATTCATTTTTCTGCATGTCACTGTCCAGTTTTCCCATTTGCTGAAGAGACTGTCTTTATTCCATTGGATATTCTTTCCTGCTTTGTCAAAGATTAATTGCATGTAACATAAAATTTACTGCCTTAACCATTTTTAAAAATTTTTAATTTTTTTGTTTTAGAAAGAGAGAGAAAGAGAGCACGAGCAGGGGAGGGGCAAAGAGAAAGGGAGACATAGGATCCAAAGCAGGCTCTAGACTCTGAGTTGTCAGCATATAGCCCAACGCAGGGCTCAAGCTCACCAACTGTGAGATCATGACCTGAGCCGAACTTGGCACTTAACTGAGTGAGCCACCCAGGCACCCCTACTACCTTAACCATTTTTAGTGTCGTTAAGTGGTACAAATATATTCATCTTGTATAGGCATCACCACCATCCATCCACAGATGTCTTTTCATGTTGTAAAACTGAAACTACCTATTAAACAATAATGCCTCATTCTCCCCTCCCACCAGCTCCTGGCAACTACTGTCACACTTTGTCTTTTTTATTTTAACTACTTTAAAATACCTCATATAACTGGTATCATACAGTATTTGTCTTTATCTGACAGGCTTATTTTACTTAGCATAATGGAACAAGACTCATCCATATTGTAGCATATTGCAGAATATCCTTTCTTTCCAAGGCCAAATAGTCGTATGTCCATATCCCATTTGCTTCTCCATTCATACGTCAGTGGACACTTGGATTGTTTCTACCTTTTGCCTACTGTGAATAATACTGCTGTGAACATGGGTGTACAAATATCTCTTTGAGACTCTACTTCTAGTTCTTTTGGATAATAACCCAAAAGTGGGATTGCTGAAATATACAACAGTTCTATTTTTAATTTTTTGAGGAACTGCCATATTGTTTTCCACAGCAGTGTTACCATTTACATTCCCCCTGACAGTGTGCAAGTTCCGCATTTTCTCCACATCTTTACCAACACTTGATTTCTGGTAGCCATGCCAATGTGAGGTTATGTTTATTGTTGTAGTTTTGATTCGCATTTCCCTAATAATTAGAGATGTTGAGCACCTTTTCATGTGCATAGTGGCCATTCCTATATCTTCTTTGGAGAAATATCTATTCAGGTCTTTGCCTATTTTTGAATTGTGTTGTTTATTTTTTTGTTATTGGGTTTTAGGAGCTGTCTATATATTCTGAATATTAATCACCAATAAGATACATGATCTGCAAACATTTTTTCCCATTCTGTGGGTTGACTTTTCACTCTGTAACTTGTGTCTTTTGATCCACAAAATTTCTGAATTGTCATGAAATCCAATTTGTCTATTTTTCTTGTGTTAACTGTGCCTTTGATGTCATAGTCAAGAAATCATTGCCAAATCCAGAGTCATGATTAGGTCTTACATTCAGGTTCTTAATGCATTTGGAGTTAATTTTGTATAAAGTGTTAGGTAAGGGTCCAACTTTATTATTTTGCATGCATCTAGTTTTCCCAGTACCATTTGTTGAAAAGACTGTCCTTCATTGAATGGTCTTGGTACCTTTGTCAAGAGTCATTTGACCATCTATGTGAGGGTTTATTTCTGGGCTTTATCTTCATCCTATTAGTCTATATGTCTGTCTTTATGGCAGTACCATACTGTTTCTAATACTGTAACTTTGTAGTCACTTTTAAAATAAGGAAGTGTGTGTCTTCCGGTATTGTTCTTTTTCAAGATTGTTTTGGCTATTCAGGGTCCCTTGAGATTCTTTATGAATTTTAGGATGGGTTTTTCTATTTCTGCAAAAAAAAAAAAAAAAATCATTGTTTTGAGAGGGATTACATTTAATCTGTAGACTGCTTTGAGCAGTAATGACATTATAACAATATGAAGTCTTCCAATCCATGAGCATGGGATGTGTTTCCATTTGTTTATATTTTCTTTAATTTCTTTCTGTAATGTTTTGAAGTTTTCATTATACATGTCTTTTATCTCCTTGGTTAAGTTAATTCCTAAGTATTTTTTTATGGTATTGTAAATGAAATTGCTCAACTGTAGCTTCCTGATCAAAGTGTTTATTGTTCATGTATACAGATATACAACTGATTTTTGCATATTGATTTTGTATCCTGCTGCTTTTCTGAATTCATGGATTAGGGTTTCTTAAATGTTTTTTTATTTTTGAGAGACAGAGCATGAGTGGAGGAGGGACAGAGAGAAAGAGAGGGAGACACAGAATTTGAAGCAGGCTCCAGGCTCTGAGCTGTCAGCACAGAACCCAACATAGGGCTCAAACCTATAAGCCATGAGATCATGACCAGAGCCGAAGTCAGATGGTCAACTGACTGAGTCACCCAGGTGCCCCATAGTTCTTTTTTTTTTTTTTTTTTAGTTTTTTTAAAAAATGTTGTTTGTAGTTTATATATTTATTTTGAGAGAGAGGGTGAACGTGAGTGGGGGAGGGACAGAGAAAGAGGGATAGAGAGAGAATCTCATGAACCATGGGGCTCAAACTCATGAACCATGAGCTCATGACCTGAGCCAAAGTCAGACACTTAACTGACTAAGCCACCCAGGCGCCCCAAGTTCTAACAGGGTTTTGTGTGTGTGTGTGTGTGTGTGTGTGTGTGTGTGTGTGTGTGTAGTCTTTAGGGTTTTCTACACATAAAATCATAGCATCTGTAAACAGATAATTTTACTTCTTTCTCTCTAATTTGGATGCCTTTTATTTCTTGCCTAATTGTTCTGGCTAGCACTTCCAGTACTATCTTAAATACAAATGATGAAAGCAGACATTCTTGTCTTGTTCCTGTTCTTAGGGGGAAAAGCTTTCAGTCTTTATATATATATATATATATAGGTATATATATATATAGGTATAGTATATATATATATAGATATATAGATAGATAGATAGATAGATAGATAGATAGATAGATAGATAGTATATATATATAGGTAGGTATAAAAGCTACCATGCTTTTTATTATGTTGAGGTAGTTTCCTTCCATTCTTATTTTGTTGAGTATTTTTATCATGTAATGTTGAATTCCACATCACTTTTATTTCTGAAAGCAGTCAAATCCACCTTGACCAGATTAGCAGAAAGCTCATTATCTCTTTCTTGTGCTGTCCTGCAAAAGCAAGAACTGGATGCAGGCCCTTGGAAGATAAGGCAGGCCATTACTAGCAGTGAAAATAGACCGCAGGGTAAAGGATGGTAATGGGCACTGCCAGAACAACATCTGCCAACAAACTGCTGTTGGAAGAGTCATGTCCAAAGCAAACTGTGGTGTCTACCCCTTTGCAGCCCCCCACAGGTAGTACAAATCCTGTCCCAGTCCCAGTGGTTCTTCACATGGACAATCCTCTCACTCATCTGGTCAAGGCTGCCCCCACGCACTTTCCTTTTTGCTCATGTGCCAGGCATTGCTGCCTGGGCACACCCACTGTGAGTTGAGGAGGATAGACCAGGCATTTCACACCCTGCCCTGGGCTTCCAGTCACCAGTCCAGATGAACTATTTCTTCATACTTGGTTCCTCTGGTTGGGGGGGGGAGGGGGGGTTCCTTAGGGCCTTCCCTGCTAGTAGACATCACTTGGGCTCTCAGAAAGGTTCTAATAATATTAAAGCTTCAAAGGGGAGTGCAATGTATTCCTTGAAACTGTCCAGGTCATGAATAACAAAGGCTAAGAAACTGCTACAGACCTGAGGATAGTAAGGAAACATGACAACTAAATGCAGTGTGGATCCTGGAACAGAAAAGGACATTAGTGGAAAAACTGGTGAAATCTGATTAAGTTTGGAGTTTAGTTAATGGCAACATACTAATGGTGGTTTCTTAGTTGGGCAAAGGTGCCATAGACTATGTAAGATGAAAACAGGGGAAGCTGAAACTGGGCAAGCCTATGTGGGAACTTTGCAACTTTTCTAGAAATCTGAAATTATTCCAAAGTAAAAAATTTATTTTAAAAAACGGGAATGGCTGGGGTCCCTGAGTGGCTCAGTTGTTTAGACGACTGACTCTTGATTTCAGTTCAGGTCATGGTCTCGCAGTTCATGAGATTGAGCCCCATGTTGGGCTCTGTGCTGGCAGTGTGGAGCCTGCTTGGGATTCTCTCTTTCTCTCTCTTCCTGCCCATCCCCACTATCTCTCTCAAAATAAATAAACATTTTAAAAATAGAGGGGGTAGGGGATGGGGAAGAGTCAGGTCTTAGTCCCATTTCTCCCAGATGACTCCCTGGTTCTTACACAAATTTATTCACCTCTTTCTTACCCACAAGTTTCTCTTGAAAATAAAATTCTCGGGGTGCCTGCATGACTCAATTGGTTAAGGGTCTGACTTTGGTTCAGGTCATTATGTTGCAGTTCATAAGTTCGAGTCCTGAGTCAGGTTCTGTGTTGACAGCTCAGAGACTGGAACCTGCTTCCGACTCTGTGTCTCCCTCTCTCTCTGTCCCTCCTCCCCTCTCAAAAATAAACAAACATTAAAAAAAATTATAAATAAATAAATAAATAGTTCTTTTGAGGCGCCTGGGTGACTCAGTTGGTTAAGCATCCGACTCTTGATTTTGGCTCAGGTCATGATCTCACAGTTCGTGAGATCAAGCCCTGCGACAGCTCTGCACTGACCACATGGAGCCAGCTTGGGATTTTCTCTCCCTCTCTATGCCCCTCCCCCCAAAGCATGTGAGCATCTCTCTCAAAATAAATAAAAAACATTTTTAAAAATCTTTAAAAATAAAATAACAATAAAATTCTTTTCTGGCAGGGCAACCTGGTCAAACCAAAAACATGGATATGTTCATCTTTTGCATACAGTAATTATTTTTCTACTAAACGATGCATGATTCTTCACAGATCATGGAAAATCTGCTCTGAGAGGACTAAGTAGCTGAAAACTCCTAAATGGCTCCTTTGACTAAGAAAATGTAATGTCTGGTAATCCCTCCTTACAGTAACTACTCTTATTGTTGATATTAACCAATGAGAATAAGATAATCACCATATATTTTAAAAATATTAGTAAATGAATCAAGCTACTTATTTACAAGTAGTCTATTTACATCTTGGCCTATGGTGAAGTATCATTAGTATCTTCTAATTGGAAGACATTATCTAGATATTTCTTAGGATAAAATGACCCCAAAATGAGTTCCCCCATGCAGTGCACATGCATTATTTACATTCCGTGTTGGTGTCCTTTTATTGGTGGGAAACATCAAATGACTTAGCTGTAGGTGAGCATGTTAATAAAATGTTAAACGCGCAAAAAAATAAATGAATAAATAAATAAATAAATAAATAAATAAAAATAAAATGTTAAACAGCTGTCAACTTGACTGCCAACAGCTTATATCATAAGAGTGTGTTCAGTTGCCCCATGGTGGCCAAACTTGTAAATACGAAGGCATATTGTTTCAACTGAATGAATGAATGAATGAATGAATGTGAACAGAGACCTAGGTCCTCCAAAGTCTTACACTGACCTAATAGGGAATCCTGTGCCAAGTATACCACAGGTTCCCTAATGACAAATGCTAAGGGGAGGAGAGAAAATATTTTTTCTGGACATACATGAAAAACAAAGTTTCCAAAAGATTAAAAAGTAAAAATAAAATAAATAAATAAATAAATAAATCAGAGATTTCAAATAAACGACAGAGGGGCTGGCCAATAACCATAACTCTTGGTACGCTGAAGTCGTCCCAGGCCAGAAGCTGATCAGTTACTGAACTTTTCCCCATGTCTCAGCAAAATTTAAGCAAGAAGCCTAAATTCCTATACCTGTTCAACAGACAGGACTATTTTGATGCTTCTGCTTTAGCCCTTGCTCATCATGGTTCCCCCAAGATGGAGAGTCGGGGCCCAGCTGACAGCCAGGCATCCTACACTAGATGGTGAAATGAGAAAGGGATGGGGGGTGGTGCACATTAATTCCTTCTGAGCACCATATTCCCAAGAGCTCTATTTGAAGGCCCTAGCTATTATGAATGTCTAATTTGAATGTGTGAGTTAGGGAGTGTATCTGTTAAGGCTCTTTGTTTTAAACAAAGAGAAATCAATTCTGGTGAACTTAAGCAGAGATAAAATGACCATATTTCATTGATTCCTATACACATATTGTTTACTTTTAACATCTCTTGAAATCAGGAATATCTTTCAATAGATGGTGCCTTGTAAGTGCTGTTGGCCAGGTGGTAGTTATGATATAGTTGTCACTGCCTGAACACTGATGTTTCCATTGACATGATGGAAAAGTGCAATCCTGGACATTTCTGTCAACAAGCCATTTAAGGTCCATGTGAGGGAAGAACGTGAGCCTGCTTTTGTCCGACAATCTTCTATTAACATCTGTGGTGAGATCAAGAAAGTGTGAGCATTGCAGCTTGAACAACTGGTATAAGGGACGTGGAAGAACCTTGAGTGGACAATAATAGGGCACTCTTTTATTAAATCACCTAAGCTCTTGGTGACATAGAGTGTGCTGTTTTTTAAGGATTCTAAAATGTCAGACTCTGAATGAGAAGATGTTTTAGGGGTACTGTAAGCCATTTGATCTGCTAATATTTTCCTTTTCATGTATCCACAGGTGATATATAAGGAACTATGTCTAAATACATCTTTAAAAAAACACCTTTGATGAGTATATAGATTTAACATTCCTGGTGACAAGAGGACATTGTGTCATCATGGAATTGGCAACCGCTATGAAAGATAGTGGTACATGAACTGCTTGTTCACTGATCATTTGAAGGTTTCTTAGATTTGGTGACAGTTGAGATGGTATTGTAAATAGGAATTATGGAGAGAACCAGAAAACCAAATTGAGGTTAGAAGTCAAGAATAATGCTGAAAATCATTCCAGAAAAATGGTATGGTGTGAACACCGTTACTCCCACTCCCAAGCATGGATACCACAGCTCATACAACCAATAACCTTAGCGCTACAACATCACAGCCAATGCTGACCAGAACTCAACACTGCTCTATTATAATCCCTACTAGAGACCATGTCTCACTTTTTTTTCCCCACCCCTCCCTTCCCTATGTCTCACCTTTTTGCATTATTAGCTTCTGGTACAAAGACTGAGGTGGGTATTAATGCCCTTACCACAGAAACTGGGAAAACAAGTATCTGGCATTTTGGTCCTTCCTAGTAGAAAGTGGACTTGGTTTCTGGCCAGTACTTATAGATAAGAGAATTCTCCAACTGTAAAAAGGGGATTCAGATGTGGGGCAGCCAGAAAGAATGACAAATATCCATACAGGGAGGATTGGGATAAGATCTACTGGTGAAATCAAAATGCCCTTCTATGGAAACCCATGGTGAAAAGAAAATCATGCTTAATGCTAGGGAGAGGCCAGAACCACAAAAACTCTGATCCCACCCCAAAATCAAAGTCCCAGGGACACCAAGGATCCCCAGGGACTGCAGTTCATGTTTCAGCTTCATTGGTCCTGGTTCTTCCCTCCAAGATAGTAATAGAGAAATTATTTCCACTTTTACTTTTGGAAAGCCTTTCATATATTTGAAGATAGTAGCTCCTTAGAAAACATTTCAACAATTTAAAATTTTAAGTTATGAGAAAATAGAAATTGAAAAACCCCAAGCTGGTACCCTCAGACTAAGACATTTTTTTGCCTTGTATAAAACTTATTATTGCATATCAAGAAAAAAATAAAATTTATTATAGGGCTAAAAACTACCTTTCCAAGTTAAGTGAGAATTACATAGAGAAGAATAACATAAAATCTTTGTGATGATCTTTATTCACCATTACCTGAATCAGAATTTAACTTTGTATTTAGAATAATGTAAATCAAGGGGCGCCTGGGTGGCGCAGTCGGTTAAGCGTCCGACTTCAGCCAGGTCACGATCTCACGGTCCGGGAGTTCGAGCCCCGCGTCGGGCTCTGGGCTGATGGCTCAGAGCCTGGAGCCTGTTTCCTATTCTGTGTCTCCCTCTCTCTCTGCCCCTCCCCCGTTCATGCTCTGTCTCTCTCTGTCCCAAAAATAAATAAACGTTGAAAAAAAAAAACTTAAAAAAAAATAAAAAAAAGAATAATGTAAATCAAAATAGCCAAAACTTTAAATGAAAAAGATCTGACTGTATGGAAGTGCTTTCTGCGTGAATAACAATAATAATGATAATAATTTTTAAAGTATTTATGCTGACTTAAATTCATTATCATGCATTCTTTTTTTCCAGCTTTATGGAAACATAGCTGACATCTAATAGCTTGTAAGTTCAAAGTGTACAACATTGATTTGATACATTTATATATTGCAAACTGATTTCTGTGGTAGCATTATCTAACACCTCCATCAGGTCATGCAGATACATTTTTTTTTAAATGAAAACATTTAAGATCTCTTAGCTTTCAAGTATATGATATAGTATTATTAACTATAATCACCATGCTGTACAAAAGATCCCCACACCTTATTGGTCTTATAACTTGAAGTTTGTTACCTTTGACCAACATCTTCCCATTTACTCTACTCCTCAGTTTTTGGTAACCACCGCTCCACTCTATGAGTTCAGCATTTTTAGATTCCATATACAAGTGAGATCATACGATATTTCTCTTTCTCCCTCTGACTTCCTTCACTTAACGTAATACCCTTAAGTTTTATCCATGTTGTTGCAACTGGCAACAAATATTCATAAGCATATGAATTTCATGTCCTGAAATATGTGCAAGTAAGTCTCTGAGGTCATCTCCAAATTGCTTTTAGTATTTAAAATACTTCCTCATGAGAGGCTAGAATTCAGAATGTTCAAAATGTGTAACCATTTATTTTTCTTAAGACTCTAGAACACTAGTCAAGCCCTGGTTTTTCAGATTCTTTGCTTTGAAAGGAATAGAAACATCTCTAAATAGGTGTGGATTTCTTTACCATACACTCCTCTCATCCAAAATTAGGACCACTTTTTTACTTCTTAGGGAAGGCAATATATCATGATGGCTAAGGGTGCCCATTTTTGAGTCAGCTGCTAGAGTTCAAATCCTAGTCCTGCTTCTTTCTAACTGTGGGATTTCTCTGTCCCTTTGTGGTCCCATGTGTAATGTGAGGATAATAATAGTATCTCCGTGACTCATTGAGGTGTCCTGAGGATCAAATGGTATGAAGTGTTTAGTAAGGTGTCTAATGCACATTAACTGCTAATAGAGTAGCTATTTGTTGCTATTTTTTGTGTGTGTTTGGAACCTCAGGTTACAAAATTAACTGGTTGATCCTTTATTCATAACCCACTGTCATCATTAGTCCACATACAGTACTCTTGTTTTAGTCATTTTATTTCATTTGTCGTCATTTTTAATTTTTCTACATTAGCTTGTTTAATAGTATATTAGATACATACCAACCCACTCAACCCCAGAACTATATTATTATCAATAACTTGCATCTACTTAAAGGTTCTTACCTTGTCCTCTCCTTTAGCCTCCCTCCTCCCAGAGATAACCACCATCTTGAATTTTGTGTTACTCCTAAATACCTCTGTATTTATTTTATTTTATTTTTTTAAGTTTATTTATTTTGATAGAAGAAAGAGAGAGAGAGAGCACTTGAGCAGGGGAGAGAGAATCCCAAGCAGGCTCTGCACTATCAGCATGGAGTCTGACACAGGGCTTAAACTCAGGTACCATAAGATCATGACCTGAGCCAAAACCAAGAGCCAGCCACCTAATTGACTGAGCCACCGCCCAGGCATTCCTCTTAAATACCTTTTGAAGAAATAAGTTATATACCTGTATGGCTCAACAATATATTATTTAATTTTGTTGGCTTTGTACTTTAGAATAAGGATACAAACTATACATTGTGTCCTAAGATTTGCTTTTATCACACATTATTTTACTACAACAATTCATCCATGTTATTTCATGAGCCCTAATTCATTCATTTTCACTGTTATATGATATTCCAGTGTGTGACTAAACCACAGTTTATCCATTCTCCTATCAATGGGAATTCAGACACTTCCTTTTTCTTTTCTAACACTGCTTCTATGACCATTCTGGTGGATGCCTCTGGTGCATTATGTGCAACAATTTCTCTTGTGCATATAAATATAATGAATGTGCTAGTTTATATGCCAAATTGTTTCCCAAAATGGGTGTACCAGTTTACAGTCTCACTAGCAATATGTAAAATATCACATTGGTCCACATGCTCTCTAAAACCAAGTATTGTCAGACTTTTTTTTCAGTGACACATTTATTTGGTGGCCTTGTTTGAGAATTATACAAAAAAGCAGTTGATTTTCTGTTAATTTGTTAAAAATAGAGAAGGATAGGGACGTCTGAGTGGCTCAGGCGGTTAAGTGGCTGACTCTTGGTTTCTGCTCGGGTCATGATCTAGCTGTTTCTGAGTTCAAGCCTTGCCTCAGGCTCTGTACTGATAGTGGGGACCCTGTCTGAGATTCTCTTTGTCTCTCTGCCCCTCCCCTGTTTGTGGTCTTCTCAAAACTAATAAAATAAACACTTTTTAAAAAATCATATTTAAAAAAATAGAGAAGGATATTTGAAAATACATATATGGCATTTCAGTTGCTGAGCATCAAAGTTGATCTTGTATTCAACTCAAAAAGAATAGAATGGAAGCTGTTTTGTCTCAGCATGCTTAATTTTATGTTTGTTCATTCATGGGCTATAATTATACATTATGATTAAAATGTTAGGTTAAAAATACTAAATAATATTAATTGAATGAAAGTTGAATAAGTAACGTCAACTCCATGTTTTTGTTTCTTGTAAGTTATGATTCAGATTGCTATTCAGTTAATTGACTATTCATTTAACAGATTTGTTTTTGTTTTTACCTTTCACTTCTTAATTCTTAACCATCAAATGAGTATGAAATTATATTTCCTTATGGTCTCTATTTCCATTTCTCTAGTTATTGATGGGACTAAATATTTTCTTATATGGTTATTAGCCAAATGTGTTTCCAGTTCTGTGAAATTCCTTTAAGCAGGCAGTCATATTGGCATTTAATTATTGTTGGTTAGTCTAGCTAAAGTTTGTCCATTTTGTTGATTTTCCCCTACAATAATTTTTAGTTTTTTCTATTTTCTCTCTCATTTTTCTATTTCATTAATTTCTACTTTAATATTTATTATTTTCCTCCTTTTGCATACTTTAGGTTTAGGTTGTTCTTTTCTCAATGTCTTTAGGTGGAAGGTTAGGTTATTGAGTTGAAATCTTTTTTTTTTTTTAATTTTTAAAATGTTTTTATTTTTGAAGGAGAGAGAGACAGAGCATGAGCGGAGGAGCAGCACAGAGAGAGGGAGACACAGAATCCGAAGCAGGCTCCAGGCTCCGAGCTGTCAGCACAGAGCCCGACACGGGGCTCGAACTCACCAACCGTGAGATCATGACCCAAGCTGAAGTTGGGCGCTTAACCGACTGAGCCACCCAGGTGCCCCGAGATCTTCTTTTTTTATTTTTATTTATTTATTTAATTTTTATTATTTATTAATTTTTTTGAGATCTTCTTTTTTTAAATATAGGTTATAAATTTCCCTCTAAGCACTGCTTGGGCTGCATCCAATAAGTATTGATGTTATTTATTTTTATCTATCCCACAGCATTTTTAAATTTCTCTTGTGATTTCCCCTTTGTTCCATTGGTGGCATAAGAACATGCTTTATAATTTTTACATTCTTGTGAGTTTATCAAATTTCTTTGTTAGTGATTTCTCATTTAATTCCACTGTGGTTAGAAAATATACATTGTATGATTTCAATACTTCAAAACTTATTGAGACTTTTTATGGCCCATCATATGTTCTATGTGATTTGAAAAGAATATGTACTCTGCAGTGGTTGGGTGCAGTGTTTTATGGAGGTCCGTTAAGTCTAATTTGTTTATAGTGCTGTTAAAATCTTCCATATTCTTGCCAATTATCTGCTTAATTGTTCTACTGATTATTGAAGTCTTCAACTATTATTGTTGCATTGTCTATTTCTCAATTTCTGTCACTTTTCACTTCATGTATTTTGGGGCTCTGTTGTTAGGTGGATGTATGTTTCTAATAGGTATCTTTCTGATGGATTGACTTTTTATCATTACCAAATATCCTTTTATATCTAGTAATATATATATAATACACATTTTCTGTTTTGTCTAATATTAGCATAGCCACTGCAGCTCTGCTGTGGTTGCTGTCTGCCTGGTATGTCATTTCCATCTTTTTACTTTCAACCTATTTTTATCTTTTTTTTTTTTTACATTTTTTAATGTTTATTTATTTACTTATTTTTTTAAATATGAAATTTATTGTCAAATTGGTTTCCATACAACACTCAGTGCTCATCCCAAAAGGTGAGCTCAATACCCATCACCCACCCTCCCCTCCCTCCCACCCCCCATCAGCCCTCAGTTTGTTCTCAGTAACCTATTTTTATCTTTAATGTTAACTGTGTCTCTTGTAGACAGCATATGGTTGGAGCTTGTTTTTCTTATCTAGTCTGACAATCTCTGCGTTGTGATTGGATAGCTTAATCTATTCACATTTAATGCTATTACTGATATAGCTGGATTTATGTCTGGCATTTTGATTTTTGTTTTCTATATGTCTCAAGTATTTTTTCACTATTCCTCCTTTATTGCTTTCTTTTGCATGAAGTGAAGGTGTCTCATTTAAAGTTTTAATTCCTTTAATGATTCTCCCCTCTACACTTTGGAGTTATTTTCTTATTGGTTGCTATAGGGCTTGCCATATACATCTTAATTTATCATAATTTACTTCAAAGGTATACCAACTTAATTCCAGTGAGATATAGAAGCATTACTTTTATGTAGCTCTATTACCTCTTCTCCTATTTGTCTATTATTATGCATATCACCTCTATATGTGTTACAAACCCAACAATATATTTTTATAATTACTAAAATGTATATATAATTTTATATCTTCAAAGAAAGCTGAGAGAAAAAAGGAGAGCAAGTGTATATTTACAGTTTATTAACCTTTTAGTTATCATTTCTGTTTCTCTACATGTCTTCTTATAGATTCAAGTTACCAACTGGTTATTTCCTTACTTCAATATAGCTTTCTTCCCACCCACTTCTTATTGTAAAATTGATTACATTTCTCTATGTTATAGGCTAACAATTGTACACATAGATTTATGCAATTGTTTTTTTTTTTTAACGTTTACTTATTTTTGAGAAAGAGAGAGACATAGCATGAACAGGGAGGGTCAGAGAGAGAGGGAGACACAGAATCTGAAGCAGGCTCCAGACTCTGAGCTGTCAGCGCTGAGCTCGACAAGGGGATTGAACTCATGGACCTCGAAATCATGACCTGAGCCGGTGTCAGATGCTCAACCGAATGAGCCACCCAGGCGCCCCTATGCAATTGCTTTTTAAATCAGAGTGAAAAATGCAGTTATGTTGTCTTTTATCATTACACTATTACCTTTACTGGCAATCTTTTTATTATTCAAATTACTGTTGGGTGTCATTTGCTTTCAGTGTGAAAAGCTTCCTCTGGTATTTATTTTAAGGTGGGTTGGCTAGCAACAGATTCAGTTTTTGTTTACCTGAGAATCTTTTTACTTTATCTTCATTTTTGTAGAATTATTTCTCCTTTCAGTTGTGCCAAATCTTTCTTTATATTTTGGTAGTCTATTAATAGGTATGTGAATGTTTATAATTGTTATATATCTTATTGCTGTGTTGAAACTTTTGTTAAGATAAAATGTTCTTTTTTGTCTCTTCTGAACTTTTTTATCCAAAGCCTATTTTGTCTGATAGCCACCCTTGCTTTCTTTTGGTTACTGTTTGTAGTGACTCTCTTTCTCCCATCCTTTCATGTTTAACCTATTTGTGTCTTTGAATCTAAAGTGAGTCTCTTAGGGACAAGCATATAGTTTGATCATGTTTGTTTAACAAAATTTTTTTAACCTTTATTTATTTTGAGAGACAGAGTGTGAGTGGGGGAGGGGCAGAGAACGAGGGAGACAGAATCCAAAGCAGGCTCCAGGCTCTGAGCTGTCACCACAGAGCCTGATGCAGGGCTCGAACCTATAAACTGTGAGATCATGACCTGAGCCGAAGTTGGACGCTTAACCGACTGAGCCACCCAGGTGCTCCTGTTTGTTTTTTAGTTTGTTTTTTTTTAATGTTTATTTATTTTTGAGAGAGAGAGAGAGACACAGAGTGTGAGTAGGAAGGGGCAGAGAGAGAGGGAGGCACAGAATCTGAAGTGGGGTCCAGGCTCTGAGCTGTCTGCACACAGCCTGACTCGAGACTATAACCAATGAATGGCAAGATCATGACCTGAGCCAAAGTGGATTCTTAACTGACTGAGCCACCCAGGCACCCTTGTTTGTTTGTTTTTTAATCCATTCTGCCAATCTCTGTCTTTTGATTGGAGAGTTATTCCATTTACTTTTAAAGTAATTACTGATAGGGGCACCTGGGTGACTCAGTAGGCTAAGCAGCTGACTTGGGCTCAGGTCATGATCTGGCTGTTTGTGGGTTCAAGCCCCATGTCAGGTTCTGTGTTGACAGCTCAGAGCCTGGAGTCTGCTTCAGATTCTGTGTCTCCCTCTTTGCCACTCCACTGCTCATGCTCTGTCTCTCTCTCTCTCTCTCTCCAAATAAATAAACATTAAAAAAAAAAAGTAATTACTGATAAGGAGGGACTTACTTTTGTCATTTAGCTACTTAATTTCAATATGCTTTACAGCTTTTTTTTGTCTATTTCTTGTACTGTTGTCTTTTGTGTTACATTGAATTTTTTTATAGTGAAATATTCAAATTCCTTTCTCATTTCCTTTTGTGTGTATGCTTTAACTATTTTCTTTGCAGTTACCATGGTGATTACATTTCACATCTTAAAGTTATAACACTATAATTTTAATTTATACTATTTTAACTTCAGTGACACAGAAAAACTGCTCCTTTACTGTTTCATTCCTACACCTTTCAATATTGATGTCACAAAATTACACTGTGTGAGTAAAAACAAACTAATACTTTTGTTAATGTATTAGTCTCTTAAATTATGTGGAAAACAACATGTGGAATTACAAGCCAAAGTTACAATACCATCTTTTTCGCTAATTGTGTTTTTTTGTTTTTGTTTTTGTTTTTATGTTTTCAGCATTTCTTGCAGGCAGGACTAGCAGTAATGAAGTCCCTCAGCTTTTGTTTATCTGGGAGTGTCATAATTTCCTTCTCACTTTTGGAAGACAATTTTGCCAGCTGCATAATTCTTATTTACAGGTGATTTTTGTTTTTGGTTTTGGTTTTTTCTTTTAGCACTTCGAATTTATCAGCCCACTGCCTTCTGGCCACTAAAGCTTCACCTGAGAAATCTGCTGATAATTTATTGAGGATTCCTTATATGCAGTGATTAACGTCTCTCCTGCTGCCTTCAATATTCTCTTTGTCTCTTGACAGTTTGGTTATAATGTGTCTTACTATGAGTCTTTTTGAGTTTGTCCTATTTGGAGTTTGTTGACTTTCCTGGGTATTTATATTCATGTCTTTCATCAAACTTGGGGGAATTTTCAACCATCATTTCCTCAAATACTCTCTCCAAACTTCCTCTCTCTTTTCTCCTTCTGGGACTCCCACGATGCACATGTTGGTCTACTGATTTCTGTCCCACATGTCTCTTAGGTTCTGTTCACTTTTTTCCTATCTTTTTTCTTTCTCTTCTTCAGATTCAACAATTTGAATTTCCCAGGCTTCATGTTTGTTGATTCTTTTGCCTGTTCAAATCTGCCTCTGAACCTCTCTAGTGAATTTCTCACTTCTGTTTCTTTTCAGATCCAAAATTTCTTTTTAATTCCTTTTTTGCTTTCTGTCTCTATTTTGTTCATACATCATTTTCTTGACTTTCTCCATGTCTTTCTTTAGTTCTTGAGCTCACATCTTTATTAAAGTTGTTTTAATAGTAAAGTTGTCTAGTAGGTCTGCCAACTATTCTTTCTCAGGAATTTGCTTTCGATTTATTTTCTTCCTTTGAATGGGTCATATGTTCCCTTTTTTTTGGTATGCTTTATGACTCCTTTGTTGAAAACTGGAAATTTGAATCTAATAATGTGGCAACTGAGGAAATCTGATTTTCTCCCCTCTTCAGGGTTTGCTGGGTTTTGTTTTACTTTTTTTGTTGTTGTTGTTATTGTTGTTGTTGTTGTTTATTGCTTTAGCCTATCTACTAAGACTCTACCAAGGGTCAGCATAAAGTGTGAACTTAACATCTTCTCAGGTCTTCCTCAAGATTTTATTTTCCCCTGAGTATGCACAATGACTAATTGTGTGGATGTTTTAATGCCTTGGCCCCCAAAGGGGAGGGGAAAAAATGAAGTAGGGAGGGGAAGGTACCAGCCTTTTAAATTCCCTGAAGTCACTTAGGTCAGAGGAGAGGGCTTGGAGAGTGAGGGGGATGCAACAATGACTGCCTATTCTGTGTTTTCACCTTTAGGATAAAAACAGTAGTCACCTTTTAGAACACAGATCTCTGATATTTGGAGGACAGGATCCTTATCGTTCATCATAGGTCTCACCAGCTGCATACAAATTTCTCCTGCAACTCCTCCACTGCCTGCATTGGGGCTGGGGGTGGTAAATGGGTCCTTGCCACTGAGCTGATAGTTGAAATTCACTGATATTAACCACAGTTTACCATCCAAACTTTCTTCTGGAAGTTGCAGGCCCTCAATAGATTCCAGAGTTCCAAATATTTATATCAGATAGATTATGTCAGTGCCAGCGTGGCCTAGGTAAGGAGACAGATTTCCTGGTGGTTTCTACTTCACCTTCTTAGAAACCTCCTTCATTTTTGATAGTTTTGCTACATATAATATTCTTGGTTAACAAGTTTTTCTTTCAGGACTTTGAATGTCATCTCACTGCCCCCTGGTCTTCATTATTTCTGATGAGAAATCAGATGTTAATCTTTTTAGGGTTCCCTTGCATATAATGTCATTTTTCTCTGGTTTTGATCTTGATAACTTTACTATGATATGTCTGGGTATGAATCTCTTTATCTTCCTTAGTACTTGGTGAGCTTCTTGAATTTGTAGATTCATATTTCAACTGAGCCAGCTAGGCACTCCTCTTCAAATATTTTTCTGCTCCTTTCTCCCTCTCCCTGTCATTTCTATTCTACTCTCCCTTCTTCTGGTACTTCCATTATGCATATATTGATGAGTTTAGATGTATTATTTTTCTCTTGGGGCTTCTGGGTGACTCAGTCGGTTGAGTGTCCAACTTTCAGCTCAGGTTGTGATCTTGTGATTCACAAGTTGGAGACCTGCATTACACTCTGGGCTGACAGCTCAGAGCCTGCTTCAAATTCTGTATCTCCTTCTTGCTCTCTGCTCCTCCTCCGCTGATGCTCTATCTCTCAAAAATAAAAACATTAAAAAATATATTAAAATATATATTTAAAAAATAGAGGTATTATGTTTCTCTGAGCTTCTGTTTATTTTCTCCATTCCATTTTGTCTCTGTCTCTTGATCTATCTTCAAGTTCATTAATATTTCTTCTGAAAGTTCAAACAATTGTTGAGCTTCTCAGGGCTCCTGGCTGGCTCAGTTGGGGGATTGTGTGACTCTTGATCTTGGGGTTGTGAGTTTGAGCCCCACGTTGAGTGTAGAGATTACTTAAAAATAAAATCTTTAAAACACAGAAATGTTATGCTTCTCTAGCAATTTTTTTGTTTTGATTGTTGTACTTTAAAACTCCAGAATATCCTTTAAAAACAAAATTGTATCTCCTTGATATTTTATTTTTGATGAGATATTGTCATCATTCCTTCATTTCTTTAAGCATGGTTTCCATTAGTTCTTTGGAACTAATATTTATATAGCTTATTTATAATGGCTGCTTTGAAGTCTTTGTTAATTCTGATATCTGCCCCTCTGTTTCTCTTGCTTGCTCCCTGCCCAACCCCTTCCCCATGTATGAATTACACTATCATGTTTCTTTGCATATCTCATAACTTCTTTTTTATAACTGGACATTTTAGGGGTGCCTTGGTGGCTCTGTTGGTTAAGTGTCCAACTCTAGATTTTGGCCCCAGTCATCATCTCATGGTTTGAGATCCCCTTATGGTTTGAGATCAAGCCTCATGTTGGGCTCCATGCTGACAGCATGGAGCCTACTTGGGATTTTCTCTCCCTCTGTCACTCTCCCCCACTCTCTCTCTCTCAAACGAAATGAATTTTAAAAACTTAGAAACAAAACACACAACATTTTAGATTATATCTGTTGTAGGATCTTTGGACCTTGACCCACCCACAACCCCCTCCCAGGCTTGGATTTTTTTTTTTTAATTATTTGAGTTATTAGTGAAGTTTATTTCCTCTCCAGGGTGAAGTCTCTGATTTCATTTCTTAGAAAGTGCAGCCTTGGGCATGAACATTGTCACTTGGAGTGACAGAGCTTTTAACAGGTCCTTCTCTATCTTCCTGATATCTTTGTTAAACTACCTAGCCTTTGCTGGTACCAAACTCAGATGTTAGTTCCAACTGCCAGTTAATGGCTTTTTGAAGATGTCCTAGAGCTTATATTGCTCTGTAGCCTGATCCACTTAGATTCAGGCCTTTTGCAAGGTAGGTTTTGAGGTTGGTCTTCAAGGCTTGTTATGACCCCAGGAGGGCTCTTCTTCTTTCCCTGTTCTCTCTGGTAAATTAGCTAGCCTAAAAATAACAGCTTATTACTCTGGTGGAGCTATTAGCCTCCTTTAATTTTTTTACCATTAAATTTTCCATTGTCCTTGAGAGTTCCCTTAGTCTTGAACTTCCCCAAACTCTTCCAAGTAAAATTAGTTCTTTTGGGGTGAGCTTCAGAGCTCTCTTCTTATGGCCTTCTCTCCCATGGGAAAAAAGTCTATGCCACTCCACTGTAGTTACAGGTAGTAGATGACATGATCTGCTTCTTTAGGATTGATATGCTTGCTTTATGAGCAGAACTCAGTTGGGATGGTAGCTTCTGGTCTTCTTGGCTTACTTCTCCTGGCATGAAAACCTTGCCCTATGAGCATCTAGGATGAAGGTGATCAGAGTCCTGGTATTCTTGGCCTGCTGCACCTAGGGTAAAGTTCCACCTTGTGAGTGGGAGCTGGGTGGAGGGAGTCCTGACCGTTTGGCTGCACTTACCTGTAGTTTAGCCTTTGCAACACAGATCTAGGGGTGTATGAGAAATATTGGCTGTCTGCTCTCCCTTGGGAAATACCACAGGACTTAATTGGGTACTGGGAGGAGAGTGACCATTGTCTTCTTGGCTGTATCCACTCAGAATGGAGTTCTGTAGCACTGTGCTGTGTGTGTGAGAGAGTGGTGGTGGACAGGTGGTTTAGGGCAAGAATAAGTTGTGGCATAAATGCCACAGACTCTCTTTTTTTAATGTTTATTTATTTTTGAGAGACAGAGAGAGAGAGAAAGAGAGAGGGAGACAGGATATGAAGCAGGTTTGGCACGGATGGCAGACAGCCTGACATGCAGTTCGAACCCATAAACCATTGAGATCAGGACCTGGGCCAAAGTTGGACGCTTAACTGACTGAGCCACCTAGGCGCCTCAATGCCACAGACTCTTAACACTCTTTCAGAGATTTAGATGTTCTTGAATGTTTCTTCATTTGCTGTATGCCCCTAAGACAACATGCAGAGAACTTAAATGGTTGTTTAAAAAAATTTTTTTAACCAATCATGGTAGTTAGGGTGAACATGTAGCCAGTCCAGAAGTCATTTGTCTATTTATTATTAATATTGTACAGTTTGTCTCATGAAAAACAGTTTAAAGCAAAGGAAGTTTATTCATATCCCTTAGGATATTTTAAAAATGAAAATTTAATAATCTCAAAACACCAAATAATATGAATTTAGAAAAGAATAAAAATTCCCAATATATTTTTTGAGCTTAAAAAATATTTATCATTCAGAAAAAAAATCCCAATAGAATAAAACAACATCCCAGGTTAAAAAAAAAAAAAAAAGTTATCAAGACATGGAATTGTAACTTTTTCTGTTATTTTAAGTACAATAATTATAACTGCTTTTTTGCTTGTTTGTAAATCATTGTTTGCTTTTTGATCACACCAAGAATTGTATTTTAATGCACAATATAAAAACATAATGCCCAGAAACACCAGTTAACATCATCAATGCTCTTCATTCATTGGTTATCTAATTCACATGGTTGCCAGTATCAGGAAGAGTAATAGCCAAGCAGATTTGTAAGCCTGCTGTGATTCTTTGTTATTCATCGATGGCTGTCTTTTAAAAATCCTAGAACATAAACGGGAATTTTCTTTTTATAGATCATATGGACTTTTACTAATTTATGTTGCTTACCACTGACTTTATAAAAGTCATAGGTGTTGAGTATGTGTATGTGTGTATAATTTTGTAATAACTAAAGATGGCCAGAGAATATTAATTTCACCAGAAAACCCCATATCAAGTGAAACTTTCATTTGCTTTCACCCTTACTATTACACTTCTAAAAAAGAGGAAAAAAAAAAATCTTACGTACTTGGACTTCCAAGTAAAAGTTTTGCTAATAATTTTAAACACCCCTGTTTCTTTACTGCAACAACAGAATTATTTTTAGTTCACAGAACAGGTATACAATTACTAAACATTTAAATTATTTTACAAAATTTTAAAACTTCTTTAACTTGGAATGTGATGGTTCAAACTATGCAGCAGTTCAAAGTGAAGTTTGTATTTCCACTATAAACAAGTATAAAAAGAGTGGTAACTAATTCTTTCCTAATCCAGAAGCCCATTTTAAAGAATCTAATAAGAATAACTGCTTAAACAGAATAGATGACCACTTATCACGGATATTTTACAAACAGATTTCTGTAGGGTTTGGAGGTTAGGCTAGTGTTTAATCATGTCTAAGTCCCTTCTAATTCTAAAATTTTATGAGTCTATAGTTTTCCTAACAGTTCTATTAAAGAAGTTATTTCTTCTCACCATTATCACCAGATTATGTCATTACATAGGTGGAAATTTTAGTATGTTACTGTATGTGCTTAAATGTCACCTTTCAGAATATGCTGCAGTTCACATGAGTCTTCCCCCTATTTGTTCCAGATTGAGACTGTCCATTTGTTTCAGACTGAGTTTGACTATACTTGAACAGGACCTATTTTAAGGACCAGTTTTCCTTTACTTGGCAATGTAATAAACAATATGGTAGACAGAATGAATTTTGAAAGCATTCACCAAATGTTACATCTCATATTCAGAAATAACTACTTGTAACCTCAAACTCCCTATGTTAAACTATGGTAATTTATTGAAATGCAAACAGTTAGTATACATGCTGCTTGCTCAGTTCTCTCCAAATAGGGATTTACGTTTGTTAGGAAAAGAATGTAACTCCAGGTTAAATCATAATGGTAAGATGCTAAGTAATTAGGATTGCTACTTTTACAATTCAGTGTTGGATTCTTGACTGTGGGAATACACACGTACACACACACACACACATACACACCCACACACACTTCCTTTTATGTAGATGACAATTTACATAGATTTATACTTTGCAAGATGTTTACCCATATATCCTCCAGGAATTGCTAGTGAGATGGAATGTAAAAACAAACTACTTGGAGATTTCATGGGTTTCCAAACCAGGGATGAGATTCATGAATAACTAGAGAAAGTCTTCTGATTCATTAGAGCTAGTTCTAAATGTTATCAGACAACATAAGGTCAAGTAATCTTTTGATCATAATTTTCTATTTTTGAAATACTGGTTCATAAAAAATCACGGTATTATCCACTGGCAGGACAGTAGTAAATTACATTGGAATCCACATCTACAAAAGACACTTCTGAATGTCATTGTTTCAGATTTTTAATACTGCCTTAAAAAGGCCTGTTACTCTTCAACTATCTCAGTATACTTTTAAATATAAAATAATTATAATTGGAACAGTTATTGTAAATCTAAGTAGATAATTCCTAAGGCAGTATTTGTTTAATCAGAACATATTTTCATTTCAAATATATAACTAAAACATCTCACAAAGTCAGAACACAACTCATAGTTTGAACAGAAACTTCAGTGTTTAAATCTCAACATTCAGTAAAATAAACACTACACATTAAGTTCCTCTGGAATACAAATCACTCATTTAAGTAAATGGGATATAATTTCTAACTTGTGTTAAAAGTGAAGAAATCCTTTTTTATGTGAAGACTTGACCAAAATCAATTAGTCCTATTACGGCACAAATCAAACTCTACTGACACAACACATTTATTAGAGATTTGGATATGGATATAACTACAGTTGGAAACTAGATCCTCCTTAGCTTGGGGGTAGTGAAAGAAAAAGGCATACTATGGATCAGGCCCCCGTTTTTATTACTTTATTAACAACAATGCTTACTTTATTTAATGAAGAATGTCTCTTCCACTGGAAATACACTTCTAATTTAATAATGCTAGACAGTGGGGAAAAAAAAGATGGACCCACTTTTTAAAAAATTCATCCTTTATAAAGTTATGTAACAATATTGATTAGGTATAGAATGATTCTTCATTTTATGCTCTGAAGACAAGCAATTTTTTTAAGTATTGACTTGTCAATTTATCTTTGACAAGTGATTAAGAAAGATAAACAAATCTTCTGACTTTACAAATAAGAATATGTGAATAAGAATATATATATTCTGAGAAGTTATGTCCCGTGATCTGACTTATACTTCTGATTTATAATGTAACTAAATTCTTTTAATAAACTGCATTAATTTTACATTTTAAACTTAAATCATCCTTGCTGTACTGTTCTCATTCACTTTACTTTCAATTTTTGCATTTCTATAAATACTCAAAAAACAAAACTCCTCAATTTGAAACCAACTTACATTGGAGTTCTGAGGTTAGATTATAACTTTTAAGATATTTTGTTAAAATGTAAAAACCCTGAAATTACAAACAAAAAATTTACAATTTTACAGTATATATCTAATTTATTTTTTTAAAAAAATATTCTGAATTGTTTTTATACAAGTAATCAAGTGTTATTTTTTCAAATTAAACTCCTTTATAGGCTAGAAGAAGGTATGTGGTTTTGCCCCATTAAAAACCAATACAAATATCATTTTTTTATGCTGGCACTTCAACTATTTCAAAGTAGTCATTTGGTAGAATCACATAACCTCTCTCTGATATGTCGTCCTTCTCCTTCTGGAAGTGAACAACCTCCTTTAATTTTTCAAGTTGTCGTTCTTGTCTTCTGCATCGCTGCTGTGCGGTCTTAAGCTTCTTTCGGAGTTTTTCAACTTGTTGTTCTAGCTGATGAATCCTTTTTCTCTGGTGCATTGTATCCTCCACAGTATAGTTGTGGTCACAGAAAACTGAGAGATTATCAGGGGTCTGAAGGGGAGGCATTAGTAATCCAATAGCAGCATCAACCTGGGAAATGGGAGGTGTTAAAGGAGGCGGGGGAAGCTGTTCTTGTGGCTCCAGAAGATCTTCCTTCTACAACGATAATGAAGAGTATGTTCAAGTTTAGTAACTACAAATAACAGTTTAAAAGAATCTACCCAGGGTGCCTGGGTGGCTCAGTTGGTTAAGCGTCCGAATTCAGCTCAGGTCATGATCTTATGGTTCGTGGGTTTGAGCCCTGCAACGAGCTCTGTGCTGGCAGCTGGGAGCCTGGAGCCTGCTTCGGACTCTGTGTCTCTCTCTGTCTCTCTGCCCCTGCCCCACACATGCTTTGTCTTCTCTTTCTCTCAAAAATAAATCAACATTAAATAAATAAATACATACATACATAAATACATAAATAAATAAATGAATCCACTTGTGGTATTTAAGAATGACTTTTTACAAACTGGACAACCTAGAAGAAATAGGTATGTTTCCAGAAACATACAGCCTTCCAAGAACAAATCAGAAGACATAGAAAATCTGAAAAGACCAATCATTAGTGACAAAATTGAAAAGGTAATCAAAAAATTCCCAAAAGACAAAAAGTCCAGGACCAGATGGCTTCACAGGTGAATTCTATCAAATACTTAGAGTTAATATCTATTCTCCTCAAACTATTCCAAAAAATACAAGAGAAAGAAAAGCTTCCAAATACATTCTATAAGGCCAGCATTACCCTGATATCAAAATCAAAGACACTACAACAAAAGAAAACTATAGGGACAATATCCCTGATGAACACAGATGCAAAAATCCTCAATAAAATGAGCATATTAGATAATACATTAAATATTCAATATACATTAAAAGGATCATTCACCAAGATCAAGTGGAATTTATTCCAGGGATGCAAGGATGGTTCAATATTCATAAATCAATGTGAAACACTACATCATCAAAATAAAGGATAAACCCATATGATCATTTAGGGGTGCCTGTGTGGCTCAGTTGGTTGAGCGTGTGACTTGACTTCAGCTCAGGTCATGATCCCAGGGTCAAGGGATCAAGCCCTGCATCCGGCTCTGTGCTGAGCGTGGAGCCTGCTTAAGATTCATTCTCTCTCTCTCTCTCTCTCTCTCCCCCTCTGTCCCTGTCACCCTGCTCATGCTCTCCCTCTCTAAAATAAAATAAAATAAAATAAAATCATATGATCATCTCCATAAATGCAAAAACAGCACTGGACAGAATTCAATATCCATTCATGATAAAAAGTCTCAATAAAGTTGCTTTAGAGGGAACATACCTCAGGGCAACTGGGTGGGTCAGCTGGTTAAGCATCCGACTCTTTGTTTCATCTCAGGTCATGATCTCACAGTTCACGAGTTTGAGTCCCACATTGGGCTCCAGGCTGACAGTGTGGAACCTGCTTGAGTCTCTCCCTCTCTCTGCCCCTCCCCTACTCACTCTGTCTCTCGCAAAATAAATAAGTTAATTTAAAAAAAAAAAGAGGGAACATACTTCAAAATAATAAAGGCCATATATGAAAAAGATACAGTTGCTATCACACTCAGTGGTGAAAAACTGAGAGCTTTTCCTCCAAGATCAGAAACAAGACAAGATGTCCACTCTTGCTACTTTCATTCAACATAGTACTGGAAGTGCTTGCCATTGCAATCAAGCAAGAAAAACAAAAGGCATCTAAACTGATTAGAAAGAAGTAAAATTGTCACTATTTGCAGATGGCATGATAATACATACAGGAAACCCTAAAAACTCCAACAGAATACTACTAGGAATAATAAATGAATCCAGTAAAGTTGCAGAATACAAAATTAATATATGAAATCAGTCGTTTCTATACACTAATAATGAAGTAGCAGAAAGAGAAATTAAGACAACAATTCCATTTATAATTACACCAAAAAGAATTAAATATCTAGGAATGAATTTAACCAAGAGGGTGAAAGACCTGTATTCTGAAAACTATAAAACACTGATATAACAAATTGAAGATGATGCAAATAAATGGGAAGATATACCATTCTCATGGATTGGATGAAGTAACATTGTTACAATGTTTATACTACCCAAAGCAATCTACAGACTCAATGCAATCCCTATGAAAATACTGAAGCATTTTTCACAGAACTAGAACAAATAATCTTAGAATTTGTATGGAACCACTAAAGACCCTGAATAACAAAGCATGCCTAAGAAAGAACAAAGCAGGAGGTATCACAATCCCAGTGTTCAAGATATACTACAAAGCTGTAGTAATCAAAACAGTACAGTACTGGCACAAAAACAGACACATTGATCAATGGAACAGAACAGAGAGCCCAGAAATAAACCCATGATTACATGGTCAATTAATCTACAACAAAGAGAGTAAGAATATATAATGGGGAAAAGACAGACTCTTCAATAAATGGTGCTGGAGAAATTGCACAGTTACATGAAAAAAAAATGAAACTAGACCATTTTCTTATGCCATACATAAAACTAAATTCAAAATGGATTAAAGACCTAAGTGTTAGACCTTAAACTATAAAAATCCTAGAAGAAAACATAGGCAGTAGTTTCTTTCACATCAGCCTTAGGAACATTTTTCTTTTTTTTTTTAATTTTTATGTTTATTTATTTTTGAGAGAGAGAGAGACAGAGAGAGCGGGGAAGGGACAGAGAGACAGGGGGACACAGAATCTGAAGCAGGATCCAGGCTCTGAGCTGCCAGCACAGAGCCTGCCGCAGGGCTTGAACTCACCAACCAGTGAGATCATGACCTGAGCCGAAGTCAGACATTTAACCACCTAGGTGCCCCAGCAACATTTTTCTAGATACGTCTCCTCAGGCAAGGGAAACAAAAGCAAAACAAACAATTGGAATTAAACCAAAAGCTTCTGCACAGTGAAGGAAATCACCAACAAAATTAAAATGCAACCTACTGAATATGAAAAGATATCTGCAAATGATATATCTGATAAGGAGCTAATAATCAAAATATATAAAGAACTTATACAAGGCACATCTGAGTGGTTCAGTTGGTTAAGCGTCTGACTCTTGATTTTGGCTTAGGTCATGATATCACAGTGGGATCGAGCCTGTCAGGCACTGCACTGACAGTATGGAGCCTGCTTGGGATTCTCTTTCTGCCCTTTCCCCACTCATGTGCTCTCCCTTTTTCTCTCTCAAAATAAATAAATAAACTTAAAAAAAAAAAAAGAATTAAAAAAAAACCTTATACAACACCAAACAAACAATCCAATTAAAAAATGGGCAGAGGACATGAATAGACATTTTCCAAAGACATACAGATGGCCAACAGACACATGGAAAGATGCTCAACATCACTAATCATCGGGGAAATGAAAATCAAAACCACAATGAGTTATCACTGTATCTGCCAGAGTGACTATTATCAAAAGACAAGAAATAACAAGTGTGGAGAAAAGGGAACCCTTATGTACTGCTGGTGAGAATGCAAACGGATGCAGCAACTGTGGAAAACAGCATGGCATTTTCTCAAAAACTTAAAAATAGAATTACCATATGATCCAATAATTCCACTACTGGGTATTTACCCAAAGAAAATGAAAACACTAATTTGAAAAGATATATGCACCCCTATGTTTACTGCATAAACATATTTTTTTTTACAATAGCCCAGATATGAAAGCAACCCAAATGTCCATTAATAGATGAATGGATACAGAAAATGTTGTGTGTGTTTACATATATATCTATACATACATATATATGTACACCCACACACACATATGCACAATACAATATTACTCACTGTAAAAAAGAATGAGATCTTGCCATTTTGTGACAACATGCATGGACCTAGAGGGTATTATGCTAAGTGAAACAATTCAGATAAAGATAAATACCATGTGATTCCACTTATATGTGAAATCTAAAAAACAAATGAAAAAAAAACAAACAAAAAAGCAGAAACAGATCCATAAATACAGAGAACAAAGTGATGGTTGCCTGAGCGGAGGGGATAGGGGGAATGGCAAAACGGTAGAGGGGAGTGGGGAGATACAGGCTTCCAGTTATGGAATGAACAAGTCGCAAGTATGAAAGGTACAGCATAGGGACAATGGTCAGTGGTATTTTAATAGCCTTGAATGGTGACCGATGGTAGTTACACTTGTGGTGAGTGTAGCATAATATATAGATCAGTCTATTTAGTATGCTTACATTTGAAACTAATGTAACATCATCATGTGTCAACTACACTTGGATTAAAAACAAAAGAATATTAGATTTTTGTAAATCCTTGATATGGAAATATTCTAAAATAAGAAAAAAATTTAAGTTCTAATAATTACACTTTTCCACCTGGAGTAGAAATGGGATCCAAGAAAGAGAAAGAATGACTGGTGAGATTTAATAAAATACTAAGCACTTAAAACTGAGGGGGAAAAACTTTGAAACTGAACTGTCACTGATAAAGGAAACCCAAAACTTATTAACATATATGTAGGGGTAGAAAGTGATCTTCAAGTAAGTTACAAAACTAAATTGACTTTCTTAGTGTGAGGATGTTTAACTTTTAATAAACTGCATTTTGTATTTTTAAATAGTATATCGTTGTTAACAGTGGTTATGTACAAGTGATGGCTTCCAGGTAACATTTATTTTCTTAACACTGATCTGAATTTTCCACAATAAAAACAAATTAATTTTATAAATAGAAAACCCAGTATTTTAAAACACATATTACCTTGTCATGTGGCTCAGTACAGAGAAATATCGTGGGCACTGCATTCTCTTTCAGCAACTTGTTGTTGCACTCCCTCTTAAAGCAGTCTGGAGTAAAGTGTTCTGAACAAATACTGCTATACTTGGTGGGTTTAAAGTTTTTTCTTCTGACAGCTGCCTCCCATTTTTTACAAAGACTGGGTCTTGTAAGAGGAAACCTAAGAAGAAGAGATAATTCAGTTCTCTGACTTTATTTTAAAAGAAAAAAAAAGGCACATCTCGACTTTCCTGCTTAGAAAAAAACTATCTTACATTGGCATTAACAAACTAAGGGGTATTTGATTAAAACACTAGCTCTGCTATCTTTTCTTTTTTTTTTTTTTTTTTTTGACAGTTTTTAGTTGTGCTTTTATTCACCTTAGTTAAGAATGTACTTGTTTTAAAGATCCTATAAATAAAGTGACCATCCACTAATGTGGGATGTAAACCACCCCTCCCAGCATGGAATTTTTGTTTTTTTTAAAAGCAGTATTTGTTAGGGGTGCCTGGGTGGCTCAGTGGGTTAAGCACCTGACTTTGGCTCAGGTCATGATCTTAGGGTTAGGGAGTTCGAGCCCAGTGTCAGGCTCTTTGCTGACAGCTCAGAGCCTGGAGCCCGCCTCAGATTCTGTCTTCCTCTCTCTCTGCCCCTTCCCTGCTCGCATTCTATCTCTCTCTCTCTCAAAAATAAATAAGCATTTTAAAAAATTAAAAACAAAAAGAAATACTGCTTTAAAAAGAACTTTTTTAAATGTTTTTATTTGTTTTTGACAGAGAGAGAGAGAGAGAGAGAGAGAGCGAGCGAGCATGAGTTGGGAAGGGACAGAGAGACAGAGAGGCAGACACAGAATCTGAAGCATGCTCCAGGCTCTGAGCTGTCAGCACAGAGTCCGACGCAGGGCGCAGACTTGGGGCTCAAACTCGTGACATGCGAGATCATGCCCTGAGCCAAAGTCACACGTTTAATCAACTGAGCCACCCAGGCGCCCCCAAAAAGCAGTATTTTTTATAGGAATCTTTTGATCACAGAGTAGTTACGAGAATGTCAGATACAATGATGTATACAATTTGAACAAGATAGGCTGATAAAAATTTACAAAATGTAAAAAGATGCATATTAAAAGTTAGCCATGCAATGGGAGGAGGAGATGATGGGAGGTCGGGGGTCAAGAGAAATATGTAGTAATATTGCTTGTCTCTCTCTGTTACAGTAAATGACTTTCACTAATTGATACAGATATTACACACACATCTAAATACACAAAGATAAATCATGTAGCTCCTCTCTCATTTATTAATGTTTAACTTTTTATGTCAAAGACACTAAGAGTTTCAAGTAAAATACATACTATGGGGTGAATTTGTTATTAATTTTTTTTAACCAATAAAAATAAAATTGCATGTTTATATCTACATACTGCAAAAAAGGTTTTAGTTCTCTTAGGATCAGTCTGACGTAATGAATTAACCAAATCATAGTCAAATCATAATGATAAATACAAGATTTTATGTATGTATATATGTATGTATGTACGTATGTATGTATGCATTTGGAGAAGACTGGAACTGAAATGGGGTGGTCTATTAGTGTCATGAACTTGGATATCCAAGTTTCTCCCCAGGTTTGGGAAGTCTTTATTTTTTAATTTTTAAAATTTGTATTTATTTTAGTCTTCCAATTTGTTTTTAATTCCAGCATACGAATATTATTTATCTGAATTTACCTTGAACTCAACTGGAATATGTCTCTTAGGCCCAAATAAGGAGGGTTAAGAAGAGTTTAAATTTATTGTGATTTTACTTTTCCAAGTCAAGTATTTAGTGAACTGGGGAGACTGGAAAGAAGCCAAAAGATGTTTCAACTATATGTTCCAGTTTCTCTTCCATGTAAGGTATGCTACAGCCTGACTCTGCTATATTCTGAAGACCTAACCAATCCTGGGACAGTTCTTGTCTTCGCCCAGCATAGTTGCTGCCACTGGGCCACTGTGTAGAAACTGGGAAAATAAGTACTCCTAGAAGATCCTGCTGGAAATGGCCTACAGAAATACAAACTATGTTAGCAATTACTGGCACAATTCAGCACCTTGGGCCTCCTGTCTCAAGGACTACAATGCTCAGGCTGTTTATGAGATTCTGTCAAGGTATTCCCATCTACTCTCAAAAAACCGTTCTTTATAGGTAAGAATGGGAGGCAGATCAGCCCTTCTTCTGATTCAATCAATTGTTTGACAGCCAGAAGAAACTATTTCTGATGTGTGAATGCCATCCTTAGTTTCCAGTACCAATGAAAGGTTTTCCATATTTTTAGATTTCTTTAGATTTTAGATTCCTCGCATATTAAGAGGACTTTGTCTTACTTAGCCTTGTAACCCCAGCAGCTTGCAGTGTTTGGCATAAATTAGAAATGTGGTTGGGGGGAGCAAACTGTATGTAATCATGTCACCATCTTCTGACTTATTCCAACACTTTCAAAGAACCGGAAGTCAATTCATCAGCTTTCAGAAATTCCAATAAATCAATTAAGTAATACCAGGAAATACTGAAGTAAATCTTGCAAGTGTTAGTGTTCTAGCTCCTCCTGGAGGTGGGGGGCCAGGGGTGTTGGTGGTGGTGGTACATCAACACTCAAGATCTATGCTGCAAAGCACTCATTTCTATAGGGTCCCTCTCATATGAAACATAAAAATGCATCTACGCTCTGTTAAACACAAAACGAATCCCACCAAAAATTGAAGGAATACTTAATTTTGCTTTTGTAATTATTTACCTATGAATAATTCCTATAATTGACCACTGGTTCTAGTTTCTTAGCTACCATCTTTTCAGGGTGGGGAATTTTCGCAAAACAAAGTAACGTAAATGTAATAAAATTTGTATTTGGCTGAATAAAAATACCATCGTGTCACATTTTGCAGACATCTGATTATCAGTAAGTCGTTTCCATTTTGCAGTTTTCTCTTCGTATTTTCAAAAGAACATTTTCCCCTCTAGGCCTCTAACTGCAGCGCTTTTTGGATAAAACAGCCCTGAAAGTTGTGGGGCAGGTTCTTTTCCAAGGGCTTCCTATAGGTGCCCATAAGAACTCATATTGACCTCTATTATGACACTTCATTATGACCTGTGTTATTATTGTCCAAGTTATCATTATCGTCCGCTGAAAACATTAAGTATTCATCCTGGTAGTACCAGAAGCTTTCTCTAAAACTTAGGGGTCCTTAAAAGTTAGTTCCTAGAAACTGGGTGAAGACATCCTCCCTGAAATTCTGGCCAAAATCAATCCTTAATTTCTGTGATGCCGGCCTCCCATCCACAGCAAGAACGAAAAAGAGTGACTTCGGGATTTTAAAGGTTTTTGTTTCTATTTCAAATTTACTTCTAAGGCGTTATTACCACCTGGTTTCTCTATTACCCCAGGAGTGAAATCCAGATGCCTCTCGGCTTGGAGGACCTCACGACCTGCGCTGGGCCGTGAGACATAGCTCCGAGGTCCCGAACACTCCAACCGCAGGAGGCGGGCGAACCTCACGCAGGGGTTCCAACCCTCGAGCGCGCGAAACGGTCGCCACGGCGACCTGCGCCGAGAACGCGCAGCCCAGGGCGACATTGCTTGAACTTCTACCAGAGGCTGGCACACCCCCGCTCGCGGCCGGGACCGACTGTGAGGAAGATCCGGTCGTGCCCCGCCCCTGCCCCGCCCCCCTTATTAGTCTCGCGCGGACACGCGCCTGGCTCCGCCCCCGAGCCTAACCGGCCGCGCGCCCCCAGACCCAGCTGGGGCCAGCCCCGCGAGAGGCGCAGGGTACTTACTTGTGGAAAGAAACGGGCTTATCCTTATCATATCGGTTCTTGCAGCCGTAGGCGGAACAGGACTGCACCATCCTTCCGGTTTTCAGTCACTTCACTTCTGCCTCTCCAGCAGGCAGGAGAAGCTATCAGTGTCGCCGCGCTGGGCTTTGACACGCTCGCTTCTTGTGTAGCTTTGGTCACCAGATACAGTGATGATAACCTCTTTCGGGTTGACTAATGTGCCCGTTTTGTTGTTTGCATTAGCAGAAGAACCACAGCCATCGCCCGTCTCCCATCTCCAAGATGGCGGAGGCAGCTTCAACCTCACCTCTCGCGAGGAGTTTGTCCCACTGTCTCTGATTAGCCCCGAGGTCAGAGGTAACGTTCCTTGGGAAGCAGGCCATTGGCTAAAGCCCGGCGTTGCGGAAGTGGGTGGGGCCTCCTAGCTTCCGGAAAGGAGAAAGGAGGTGCTTGGGCGAAGGGAGACATGCGTGCGGAGGAGTGGGGAGGGGAGAGCAGCGTGATTGTAGGGCCAGGTTTTGCAACGTGTTGGGTTTTCTTGTGTAATATTTTCTGGGACGGTTTAGGGTGAGGAACAGTACGGTCTTTGGATCTGGTGGCCTAAAGGAGGACAGATGTAAAACTGAGGTCGTTGGGTAATTCTTCCCATTTCTTTAAAAGGGCAGCCACAGATGGTACATGATTTGTGAAACTTTGTGGATCCCTTTCCCACATCGCTAGTCTTCATCCCATTACCTGTCGTTCAGGTATCACAGGCTTTGTGAGAACTCAGCTGCCAGAATTTTAACAATGAGAGAAAACATTCATTCTCACTTCTGAAGGCTTTCATTGCTGTAATGATCTCCAGGTGCTGCTGTGTTGGAACTCTAGAACTGGTGCAAGCTATTTTCACACCATTTGCCTCCTGTTGCGTGCCCTTCCTCTCTATGCAGATCAGAGTCTGGAAATCCGGATAGCGGGATGTTGACAAATTCCAGTGCTCTATTAAACTTTTTTCTCCCTCCTCCCACCCCCGCCAAATCTTGTTGCTTCCCCAGGGTTCCATCCTCTGTCTTCCTCTCACTCAACACCCTGCTGCTTGAATTCAGTAAAATGCTATGATCTACCAAGTCTTCTATTTCTTATGTAAATTTTTCTGCCTTCGGATTATTGTCTGAATTATCTATTCAGTTGCTTAAACCGGAACCTTAGTTTTCTCACCCTCTACATCCGTTTGATGACGAGGATAATATAGAATAAGTAAATAGTTATTAAATCCATCCCTTTCCGTCTCTCTTATTGTTCTTGATCAGGCCCTCATGGCCTCTTACCCTCAAAGGCAGTAATTTCCTCCATGGTTTGCTGTGCAGGAAGTATCAGAATGTGATAAGTGCTTGTGAACTGAAGTCTATTTTAAGAGTTCATTGAAATTCTTTACTCATCAGTTGATTCCCACAAATATTTACTGAACACTTGTTTTATGCACAAAGGGCTTGGGATACATTAGTGAACAAGACAAAGATTTCTGCCCTCATGAAGCTAATATTCTAGTGGAGGTTGGAGGAGGCAGAGAAGTCTGACCATATAAAATGTTGTAAGGTGAAGGGAGCTAGGTGGCGATGAGGGGATTGCAATTTAAATACAATGGATGGGACAGGCCTAATAGAAGAAGGGACTATTGAGCAAAGATGTGGAATGGGTAAGAGTTAGCTCTGAGGACATCTGGGGGAAGGGCCTTGCAGGCAGAGGGAATGGCTAAGGCAAAACTCTTGAGGCTCAGTGTCCCCAGCCTATACAAAGAACAGTAAAGGGTCAGTGTGGCTGGAGCAGAGTGAGCTAGGGGGACAAATATAAGGTCAGAGGAAACAGGATGCAGTCCTATGGGGACTTGTACGCGAGGGTAACAAGGCTTTGACTTTTACTCTGAGATGGAGAACATGCTTTAAGCAGAGGAGTAGTGACCCAGTCTTTTAAAACGATCACTCTACTGTGTTGTATATAGATATCAGGGGGCAACTTAGAGGCGAGGACACTGGTAGGCAGGCTTCTGTAGTAACCTAGGTGAGAGATGATGGTGGCTTACACCTGGGTGGTAACAGTGAAGGAGTAAGAAGTGATCTTGTTATCTCTTCCTTATTCCCTTCCATTTCTTTATTAACCTTTATTTATTGAGTACCTATTATGGTGACAGGCATTATGCTAGGTCTGGGAATATACTGGTGAGCAAGACTAACATTACCTATCTTCATAGAGCTTATCCTAGTGAGGGGAAGCCATACAATAAAAATGTGAATAAAATAACATTGTGCTGAGACGCCTGAATACATTACAATGTTATAAAGGTGAATGAGGTTAGAGGAGGGGTCACTACCTACTTTAGCTGGGGTAGTTAGGTAGTCTTTCTGAGAAGGGAACATTTTACTGAAAACCAAAGAATAGAAAAAAATCTAGTAATGTGAAGAATGAAAATAGGGAGGATGGGAAGAGCATTCTCCAGACAGGGAGTGTGTACTGGGGCCTGAGGCAGTTGTGAGTTCAGTATTTCCTGGGAACTGAATGGAGGCTATGGTGTGAGCCAGGGGAAGAAGGGTATAAAATGAGGTTGAAGAAGTAAGTGACGTGTTAGTTTGGATTTTAAGTGCAGCAGGACGTCAACAAACCTTTTTAGGCATGGTAGAGACCTGATCTAAACATTTTTAAAGGCCATTCTATTATGTGAAGAGTTTATCAGTGCAAGTGAGTAGCAGACCAGTAAAGAGGCCATTGCAGGCAAGTAAGATAAATTGGTAATTTGGACTTAGGTAGTGGCAGCGGAGAAAGAATGACCAGGATTTGAGAATATGTTGCAGGTAGAAACATCAAAACTTGCTCACAGATGGATATGAGAATGAGGAAAAGAATCAAGGTATTAAGGTTGACTTGTACTTGAATTTCTTCTGGCTTGAGCATTTACTGAGATGTGGATGGCCTTTAAGAAAGAGAACAAAAACTGCCAAACTACAAAAAATAAAAATAAATATATATTAAAAAAAGAAGAAGAGAGCAGTGTAACCCCCACAAAACAGGAATTGTGAGATGGGAGCAATTTAGGAAGCAGGGTCATCAGCCATGGGGTTGTAGGACTGGGGAGTGCCAGAAGAGAAAGAATGTATAGTTCTCAAAGGTTGGTAATGCAAGTTACTAAAGAAGCAAGAAGGATCACCAGCCAGTGCAGAGTGCCCTTCTGAGGTTTGTGATTTTTTAAAGTTTATTTATTTATTTTTGGGGGGAGGGGTAGAGAGAGCAAATCCCTGAACCCAAGAACCACGAGACCACGACCTGAGCCGAAATCAGGAGTCTAATGCTTAACTGACTGAGATACCACACACCCTGGTTTGTGATCATTTTTAATCAGTGTAGAGTGAAACTAGTCAATTAATTATTTGGTTAGATTTCCTTCCATGAAGTTCTCCTTTACTCCCCATTTTTTCTGTTTTCTTTCTTCTAGCTATCTATAATTTGGAAGTGAAATCTACATTTTTATTATTGAATATAATCCTCATTTTTCCTTACTTCAAAATGGTAAATTGATCATGTAAATTGTATATAATTTTTAAAATATTAATTGAACTGAATGTTGAATTTTTCTTTCTAAAATACCCCCCCAAATTAAATTTTCACTCTGCATGGCTTAAAAATTATTTACTTAATACAACAATAATTTTCACTTTTTCTAAACTAATTTACAACCATTGTCTGGTTTTCTTCTCTCCTTTATCCAGTTCTTCTCAACATTTCCTAAGGCTCACATAACTGTTCTCAACTTGTCAAAGGGTGACTGTGAGGAAACATTTTTACTTTCAAAGATGACCATCTGCCTTTTTAAAAAGTTGATAGAAACTATCCAAATGCCTGTTAATAGTTGAATGAATAAATTGTGGTATAGTCATATAAAGGAATACTATACAACAGTCAAAGTAAAGCTATGGCCCACAACAATATGGATAGTTTTTACACCCATAATATTGAAGTCACACAAAAGTAAATATGGGATCCTATTTTTTTGTAGAGTAAAAAAGGTAGGTAAAAGTCAGTAAGTTGTTATTTGGGGGAGAGAGGCAATGAAAGGGGGGCTTACTGGATGGTGGTAATGTGTGTTTTGACTGAAGTGGTGGCTAAATAGTGTGTTCACTTTATGATACTTCATCATCTGACCCTGATGATTTAGAAAATCTCTGGTGTTTATTCTACTTTAATAAACTAAAAGTTTATTAAGCAAACAAGGGCTATGTAAAATATGTAAAATTGCCTTTCTTTTAGAGAATGGGAGATATTTATATGCTCATGTGATGTCTTCATTTGGCTCCTTACGTAAGTATCAAAAATGAATTTATGTCTTAGCTTTATATGACCATTTAAGGGAATGAGAATAAATACAGGTAAGTTGAGGAAGGTTGGTTAGAAGTTTGATGTTTTTCAAAGTCTTAAAGGCCAAGAGCTGGTTCACTTACTAATAGGCTTTTTAAGGAAATAGATAAATACAGTTTTGTTTTTTTTTTAAATGTTTATTTATTTTGAGATTGGAAGAGAGAGAGAGAAAGCAAGCCAAGGGACAAAGAGAGAGAGAGAGAGAGAGAGAGAGAGAGAGAGAGAGAGAGAGAGAGAGATGGAGGGAGAGAATCCCAAGCAGGACCCGTGCTGTCAGCACAGAGCCTAACATGGGGCTCGAACTCACAAACTGAGATCATGACCTGAGCCGAAATCAAGAGTCAGACGCTCAACTGACTGAGCCACCCAGGCGCCCCGATAAATACAGTTTTTAAGGAAAAAAGAAAACCCTTGACATTAAAAGGATAAGTTGTGTCACAATTATTGTAGAAGGCTTAACTTTGTCTTCTTGTTTGGTAAACTGGAAAGAAGTAAGCCACTTGTTTTTTGTTTTTTGTTTTATAAATTTTTTTTTTCAACGTTTATTTATTTTTGGGACAGAGAGAGACAGAGCATGAACGGGGGAGGGGCAGAGAGAGAGGGAGACACAGAATCGGAAACAGGCTCCAGGCTCCGAGCCATCAGCCCAGAGCCCGACGTGGGGCTCGAACTCACGGACCGCGAGATCGTGACCTGGCTGAAGTCGGACACTTAACCGACTGCGCCACCCAGGTGCCCCATAAGCCACTTGTTTTGACATAAGGACTGAACATGTTTTAAACTCACTGATCTCAAACAGTTTAGATTTTAATTTCTATCTAACTATGCTTTCCTTTTCTATAAACTTTTATTAAAAATACCTAGCATTCATTCTCTCTGGTTCTCATTATCCTTATCTGTAGAATAAAAGCTATGGGACTAAATGAAGAATTTTTAATTTGAAATCCATGAATGCCAAGGTCTTTGAATCCTCTGAAAATGAAAGAAAATCATACATAGGTGTGTATATATGCATTTTTCTAGGGAGCTATCAGTAGCTTTCATCTGTTTTTGTAAGGTCCCTTCCACTCTGGTATTCTAGAATTAGTGAAACAAAGATTAATTTTCATGTAGATACACAGATTTTCTCTAAGACTGATTAGAAGGGTTATTAGTGTTTTGATCTGAATATCAGGTATTTCAAAAATTTGTTTTTAAACAAATTGAAATGTAAACTATTAGATACACGTTAATTTTTTTTAATGTTCATTTATTTTTGAGAGAGAGAGAGAGAGAGACAGAGAGAGGGAGTGGGGGAGGGGCAGAGAGGGAGTCACAGAATCTGAAGCAGTCTCCAGGCTCCCAACTGTCAGCACACAGCCTGATGCAGGACTCAAACCCATGAATCATGAGATCATGACCTGAGCCAAAGTTGGATGCTTAACCAACTGAGCCACCCAGGTGCCCCTATACCAGTAAGTTTAAAACATCATTAGCCCTTAGCCCTCTCCTACATCACATAAACTATATTCCCCTCAAAAGGCCTACTACAGCTATGGGTGCCTGGGTGGCTCAGTCAGTTAAGCATCTGACTTTGACTCAGGTCATGATCTGGTGGTTTACAAGTTTGAGTCCACTTCGAGCTCTGTGCTGACAGCCTGCTTCAGATTCTGTGTCTCCCTCTCACTGCTCCTCCCCCACTTGTGGTCTCTCACTCTCTCGCTCTAAAAAAAAAAAAAAAAAAAAAAAGGCCTACAGCTGAATACCACTAGTCTGAAAGAATAGGGACAGTGTCCAAACACATTCAGTGTTTCTAACAAGGTGTTTACTCCTCTCGTGCACCCTTCTGGGACATAGAACAAGTCAGGAGATGCAGGTGGATGAAGAGGACAGCAACTGATAACACTTCAAATTTGCTTGCAGTCAGTATCTCAATGCTTAAAACAAATAATAATGCCATGAAGATGGTCTGGTTTGGGGAGAATAACAAAAGCTCAGTGATATGGATCGTTTCAATAAATGTACAAAAACCATCTGGCAAAGTACAACATCCATTCATGATAAAAACCCTCAACATAATAAAGGCCATATATGAAAAACCCACAGCAACATACTTAATGGTGAAAAACTGAGAGCTTTCCCCCTAAGGTCTGGAACATGACAACGATGTCCACTCCCACCACTTTTATTCAAAATAGTACTGAAGTCCTAGCCATAGCAATCAGACAATAAAAAGAAATAAAAGGCATCTGAATTGAAAAGAAAGAAAACTGTCACTTTTTGTAGATGACATATTACATATAGAAAACCCTAAAGACTCCAATATACTACTAGAACTGATAAATGAATATAATAAGGTTGTAGGATACAAAATCAATATACAGAAATCTGTAGCATTTTTATGTACTAATAATGAGGTAGCGGAAAGAAATTAAGAAAGCAATTCCATTTATAATGGCATCACAAAGAATGAAATACCTAGGGATAAATTTAACCAAGGAGGTAAAGATCTATACTCTGAAAACTATAAAACATGGATGAAACAAACTGAAGATAACAAGTAAATGAAAAGGTACACCATTCATGGATTGGAAGAATTAACATTGTTACAATGTCTGTACTACCCAAAGCAATCTACAGACTCCATGCAATCCCTGTGAAAATACCAACATCAGTTTTCACAGAACTAGAACAAATAATACTAAAATTTGTATGGAACCACAAAAGGCCCAGAATAGCCAAACCATGCTTGAGAAAGAAGAACAAGGCAGGAGGTATCACAATCCCAGACTTTAAGATATACTACAAAGCTGTAATACTCAAACAGTATGATACTGGCATAAAAATAGACACATAGATTAGTGGAATAGACAGCCCAGAAATAAACACATGATTATATGGTCAATCTTCAACAAAAGAGGCAAGAATATGCAATGGGGAAAAGAGAGTCTTTTTTTTTTTTTTTTAGTATTTATTTTGAGAGAGAGAGAGCGTGGGGGAGGGGCACAGGAGGGAGAGAAAGAGAGACCCCCAAGTAGGCCCTGTGTTGTCAGTGCAGAGCCCAATGTGGGCTTAATCTCAGGAACTGTGAGATCATGACCTGAGCCAAAATGAAGAGTCAGATGCTTAACTGATTGAGCCACTCAGGTGCCCCAAGACAGTCTCTTCAACAAATGGTGTTAGGAAAACTGGACAGCTACATGCGACAGAATGCAACTGGACTACTTTATGTCAATATATACAAAAACAAATTCAAAATGGATTAAAGACCTAAACACGAGACCTGAAACCATAAAAATCCTTAAAGAGAGTGTAGGCAGTATTCTCTCTGACATGAGCTACAGCAACATTTTTCTAGATATGTTCCCTGAAGCAAGTAAAATAAAAGCAAAAAAAAAACCAAAAAAATTATTGGGACTATATCAAAATAAAAAGGTTTTTCTCTTTAAAAATAAATCTAACAAAATAATGCCCCTCTCCCCTGCTTACACTCTTTAAAAATAATAATAAAAAGCTGCTTCTGTACTGCAAAGGAAACAACCAACAAGAAAAAAAACCTACTGAATGGGAGAAGATATTTGCAAATCATCTATCCAATAAGGAGTTAGTACCCAAAATATATAAAGAATTTATACAACTCAACACCACAAAAGCAAATAATACAATTACAAAATGGGCAGAAGGCATGAACAGACATTTCTCCAAAGAAGACATACAGATCGCCAATAGACATGTGAAAAAATGTTCAACATCACTAAACATCAGGAAAATGCAAATCAAAACTGCAATGAGACATTACCTGTCTCATACCTGTCTCATACCTGACATTACCTGTCAGAATGGCTAAAATCAAAAGCCTGAGAAACAAGTGTTGATGGGAAGGTGGAGAAAAATGAACCCTCTTGCACTGTTGGTGGGAATGCAAACTGATGCAGCCGCTATGAAAAACAGTATGGAGGTTCCTCAGAAAATTAATAGAATTACCATGTGATCCAGCAATTCCACTACTGGGTCTTTACCCAAAGAAAATGAAAATACTAATTCAAAAAGATATAGGCACCCCTATGTTTAATGCAGCATTATTTACAATGGCTAAGATATGAAAATAACCCAAATGTCCACTGATAGATGAAGAAGTTGCAGTGTGTGTGTGCGTGTATACATATATATATATGTATACACACATATATGTATACACGCACACACACACACCAACTTCTTCAGTGTGTGTGTGCATATATATATATATAGTGTATATATATGTACATATATATATGTACACACACACACACACACACACACACACACACACACACACAATGGAATATTACCCAGCCATAAAAAAGAATGAAACCTTTCCATTTGCAACAATATGGATAGATCTAGAGGGTATAATGGTATGTGAAGTTAAGTCAGAGAAAGACAAATACCATATGATTTCACTCCTATGGAAGTTAAGAAACATCTAAGAAAGATATAGGCATCCCTATTTAACCAGAACTCTTAAATATTACATATCTATATAAAATATAGAGAACTGGTGGGGAGATGGGTGGGGGGATGGGTAGAATAGGTGAAGGGGATTAAGAGTACAGTTATAATGTTGAGCCCTGAGTAATGTATAGAATTGTTGAATCACTGTATTGTATACCTGCAACTAATATAATATTAACTGTATGTTAATTATACTGGAATTAAAGTTAAAAAAATAAGTTAAAAAAAAGAACCTTTCAGTTATCAAATATATACTCAAAAGAAACAGGAGTGGGGAATCAGGGTACAGGCCTAATTTCTAATTCACCTGTATTGTCCAGAATAGATTGTCCAGATTAAAGAATTTTCCTCAAGAACAAAACATTTCTGCTTTTTCAATTTAACAATATCTAAGCATAATTAATTAGAAATGTGATGAGGTACACTTGCATGGCTCAGTCTTAACTCTTGATTTTGGCTCAGGCCATCATCTCTTAGATGGTGAGATCCAGTCCTGCATCGGGCTCTATGCTGACATTGCAGAGCCTGTTTAAGACTAGCTGCCACCCCCCCCCCCCACACCTCCCCTCCCTGCTCTCTGTCCCTCCCTCACTTGTGCATGTGCACTCTTTCTCAGAATAAACATTTAATTTTTTTTAATGCTTATTCATTTTTGAGAGACAGAGACAGGGCATGAGCTGGTGAGGGGCAGAGAGAAAGAGAGAGGAAGACACAGAATTGGAAGCAGGCTCCAGGCTCTGAGCTGTCTGCACACAGCCCAATATAGGGCTCAAACTCACGGACTGTGAGATCATGACCTGAGCTCAACCAACTGAGCCACGCAGGCACCCCAACAAATAAACATTAAAAAAAATAGAAGAAATGTGATGAGACATCAGACGTCCATTAGTGGAAAAGGAATGCTATTTCAGGAGTTCTGAATTTTAAAGCAAATATTAGAAGAAAGGAATATAACACAAGTTTTTAATTTTAGATATGTTGCTTTTATTCAAAAGAATATCTGCTTGACAAGTTAAATCACAAAGTTTGGACCAAACCACGAGTCCGCTGAAATAGTCCTGTGAGGTATGTATCTGCACAGCCACAGGGACTGACAAAGTCTTTTCGTCTCTTGTTGCTCTCAAATGCTGAGAACTGTGGTAGCTGAAACCACTGTTCTAGTGGACAGTTATAATAATTATTTCTTCATCTTGTTCCCTACAGAGCTGCCCAAAGTTATCTTCTGCTCCTGGGGTTGGACCGTGTTTTTGTGAAAGTTACAATATTGCTATTTACAAAAATCCAAATAGTTCTTTTGATTTATATGATCTAACTCTGAATCATAGAAGTATTACTATGATGTTTAAAACACTGATTGACTACTTACTTTAAATACTCTCTCAGATCCCTTACATGTTTATTACCAGTGATCAGTAAAGAGGACATAATAAGCAGGTCTAAAATTCTGAGATGTCTACATGTTCCCTTTTTAGTTTAATAAGACTTCACTTTATATAGTGTTTTTGTATGTTACAAAGTTGGTACAATACACCTCTACCAGGAAAGTCTTAGAAGGAATTCCAAATATTACAATAAAATTGTAACTAGAAACATGACACGCGAAGCAGAATACATGCACAGAAAATTAAATCCTTTCCAAAAAATGACACTGCTGTAGCCCTACACCAAATCTGTAATTGGTGAAAAATCCATTTCTAGTCTGGTAAATGGTAGTATAGCAACCTCTTAACTCATTAGCTTTTCAACTTGTGACTGCCGCTGAAATGTTTTCTATGAAGCATGCCACTGTCTGTATTAGACATTTGATTTGGAAGTGTAGAATTAGGATTCATGAAGTCTTGGTATATAAGCTTTCTAGACCTTTCCTTTAGGATCACCTAAGTTATGGTACTCCAATGTGTTCTGAAAGACTTCCCAAGGATCCCACTTTCTCTCCTGCTTCCCCTCTGCATAACCTTCAGATCTACTTGAACCCATACTAGGGAGTCTACTAAGAGTATAATACCTGCTCAGTCCCTTATTTGTGTGTGGCTTCACGCAAAAAAACTTTGACCTGTAACATATGGGTTTCATCTGTGAAAAGGAAGGCCTTCACATAACTATCCTAACGATAAAAGTATGCAAGAAATGCTTTAATTATAATGTGCTATATTTAAGCACTTTTTCTCTATGACAAGCAGCTTTGTCCTAGGCCCAAATTAGAAAACACTGTTACTGATACTTCATTCAGCATCTCATTAATTGATGACTAATTAGTCTGATGAACTTGAGAGAATGTGATAGATTTGGTTTTCCTCTCCCTATCACTACATAATGAGGCTCACTAATACATGAACGGACAGTATGACTATCAGTGACTGCAGGTAACAGATCCAACACTAACCCTTAGCATCAAGGACTAGTTCACAAATGAGCAGTTCACAAATGAGCAGTGCCACCTGAGGGAGTTACGATTTCATAACACTTGTGGTTTTGAATATTCTAAACCAGAAAATTGCAGATGAGAGCACTGGGGACTTAAGCTGTAGCTATCAAAAAAGCAAGATAACTTTCTTATGGAATTGCCTCAGACATTTGCGCATTCGGTTAGACCTGAGGAATCTGGGCTCTATGCTGCCATCTAGGGACAGTATTACAAAAGTTTTCTGACCAGAGAAAAGCAAATTTGGCCGTTTTGTTGGTATAGCTCACCAGTAATTTCTCTTATCAAATTTAAATAGTGTTCCTTTACCCTCCTAATGTCTTTAATGCTCATTGCCATGAAAATCTACTTTCCTTAGAAATGCATCAAACTACTATGTGTTTGCAGTATTATAGAGGTTCCTGAAAAAAATTTCCCTTTACAGTTACTTGTATATACTATTCTTATAAAAGGACCAAACTCTTGTTTAAATGTCATAAGTGAGAAAATCAAGAGTGCTGACTGGAGATAAACGTCTTATATCTTATTAATTCTTCTATTGATTAAGAAGTGTCTTATAAGCTAGTATATGAAATCAAATTATAAACTTCAAGTTTCTTCTTTCACTTTTAGCTGTTAGCAAACAATTATATCAGAATGGAAAAGCACAGCTGCTCCAAGTACATAAAACTTAGCTAGTACTGAAAGAAACACTGACTTTCCCCCAATATTGTACAATATTTTATTGTAACAAAAATATTTAAACGTATCTCATACCAATATATTACCATATAGGTACTCACTGAGAAGGATAAATTGGATAAACTGTAAAACAATATCTTACTATATACATCCAATTAATCTGAGTAATTTTTGGAAAAAAAAGATATAAAAATCATCCCTTTTTTATAATTCCATATTTTTTCCAGACACTTCATAGACAACATAGAATCAGCATATAATTGTAAACTATTATTATAATTCTAACCTTAATATTAGAACCTGTACATGTAAAAATTCCAGTCATATATTGCTAGACATTTGCCAAATGAAATCAAATGTTTGTCATACAGTGGTTTTACGCTCGTATAATAATATTCAAATGCCATATGCTGCCATGGGTCCTTCTGTTTGATTTCACGTATTAGCTGAAATATTTTAGTAAACTCACATTTATTCACCTGTTTAGTCTCTGTGTTATCACCTCTCGATACATAATAGAGATGTAGATGAGCAACAAAAAGATGACAAAGAAATCATCTAGAAAGCCTAGAATTCCAAACAAGGCTTCAGGTACAAAATCTAGAGGTGATATAAGATAGAAAAAAGCTCCCATTAAACAAAGTATTATCCTGATGCGGAACATCCAGAAAAGGCCCCCGACTGAAAACATTTCCCTGAATGCATGCCTCAGTAAAGTAGGTAGATCCATAATTCTTTCCATAATCTGGCAGAGGAAAGAACAAATATGATTTGTCATCTAATATGTCAGACTTCAAAATAATATAATTTTCTTACAATGTGCAAACTCTGTTAACATGAGTTAGGAGTTTCATATATTTTCTAGTTACACATTTTACTTCAAACAGATCTTTCATTACTAGGTTCTTATAAAATAGATCTTATTGCAGATAACTGAAAGGCAACTAAAATGTCCACAAACTTGAAAATAGAGGATACAGTGAGGCAAAACTCAAGTCCTCTATTATTTGAATTAATAAAATAAACGAAATGAAGAACTTATCAAGTCTCAGCTCTAAAGTCAGGTCTGGGTTTAAACTCCAAGTCAATCACCTTGGGGGAAGTTGTTTAACCTACTAGAGATCCAGCAACAACTAATGGAGTATGATATGCCACAAGGACTAGTAAGAACTAAAAGAGATATTGTATACAAAAGATCTTTATAAATTGCTAGACAATATATAAGTAGTATACGTTAAAAACACGGTAACTCGGAGGACTCTGACAGTCTAAGAACAGCAATGAAAGGGACTCCATCTTAGGATGTTTATTCGGCTTAACTTGAGTTTAAGTGAATTACTAACTACCACGGTGATTTTTGGAAAGCCAGACCCTACCTTTCTGAAAATGATTAAGTTTCTGAATATGTACAGAAACATCAATTACTGGGATTTTACATAAGTGAGCATAATTTTCACAGCTGAAATTTTACAAATTATATAAATTTTTGAAAATTGAGGGATTCAGAGAAATTAGAACCCTCATACACTACTGGTGGGAATGGATGGCCTCCTTGGAAACAATCTGGCAGTTCCTCTAAATGTTAAACATAGAGTTATAATATCAAGCAATTCCATAATGAAGTATATACCCAGGAGAAATGAAAACATATGTCCACAGAAAAACTGGTACACAAATGTTAATGGAAACATTATCCATAATAGCCAAAAAACAGAAACAATTCACATGTCCATCAACTGAATGGATAAACAAAATGTGATATATTTGGCCACAAAAAGCAATGAAGTTCTGATAGATGTATTACAACATGGATGAACCTTGAAAACACTAAGTGAAACAAGCCAAAGACAAAAGGCCAAATACTATATGATCCCATTTCAATGAAATGACGAAATATTCAAAGTAGCCAAATCTATAGAGACAGAAAGTAAATTAGTGGTTGCCAAGGGCTGGGGGTAGCGAACAGGAAAGGGGACAATGGGAAAGGATGGCTAAAGCTTTTGGAATGATGAAAATATTCTAAAATTAATTATGGTGATAATCCAATTATATTTACTCTGAATACATAAAAGACCATTGAACTGTATACAGGTTGCACTTTATGACATGTAAAATACATCTAAATAAAGGTGTTAAAATAAGTACTAGTATCTATTTGTATTGCTTCGAGCGAGTTAGTTTATCCTCTGACTGCAAACTTCTCATTTGTTTTGTGTAGTTTGTTTGTTGACTACATGATCTAGAAGGTCCTGTGTGGTAATGAACTACCATGACTTCTCAATATAACTTCTTTCTTTATCTCATTTCTCAGGGGCTAGGAGATGCAGAGAAACTCACCAAAGGAAGAAAGTCACTTCCTGTGGTCATTCCACTGTAACAGTTCAGCTATTTTTTTTTTTTTTTAATTTTTTTTTTTCAATGTTTATTTATTTTTGGGACAGAGACAGAGCATGAACGGGGGAGGGGCAGAGAGAGAGGGAGACACAGAATCGGAAACAGGCTCCAGGCTCTGAGCCATCAGCCCAGAGCCTGACGCGGGGCTCGAACTCCCAGACCGTGAGATCGTGACCTGGCTGAAGTCGGACGCTTAACCGACTGCGCCACCCAGGCGCCCCAAGTTCAGCTATTTTTAATAATCTGTATAATTCCTATATGTCCAAGTCTAGGTATGTATCTTGTGTGTTTAACAAGTACCAAATGAGAGGGAGGGGGAGATTAAAATGGGAAGAACTATTTTCTAAGGAAACAGTTTTATAAACTCCACCAGATTATCTTATAAATCCTTTTTGGAAAACTGGTCACAAAAAACAAAATGGTCTTTTTAGAATCATTCTAAATGTTAATTTCCTATTCTTTATTGGAGAAACTAATATTGAAAGCAAGACAGGTGCACAACTTTCACAAAGTCTATAGTCAGTTACTTTAAATATTCTAGTGACCAGATAGGATATCTTTTGAATATTTTTCTGTCTTTTATCAGAGCTATTTGTTCACTTCTCAGATGGTGTCATTTATATAAAATCTATAATAAATAGATAAGAAGTATGAAATGGGTTATTAAAAAATGTTTATATATTAATCACAATCTTACTTCAACTTTGGAGGTGACAGAATATCAAACTAAGAGCTAAATGTTTCTATTACACTATAATTTCATAACCTACAAAGATTTCTTATTTATTAAATATCTGATATGTACCAAAAAAATAATAATTGAGCAATGGTATGCTTCACACTTACAAATATTAATAGATATCTTAAAATGATTTATTTTTAAGGTCAGTGGTAGTCTTGAATTTGGAACATGTGAATTTTCAAAGAATCATCCTATAGATGTTACTGCAGAATATGTAAAAAAAAAATTGCTGGATGAAAAATAGCAGAAGAGGCTCCCAGATAACTGTGGATTAAATTTTCTTTCTGTTTAAACATCTAGAATATTTACCCTTTATTCACATGGGTATGCCTTTAAAGGTATATGACATCACAGTATAAGGAACATGTGCAAGGGTGCACAAGAGCACACAAGTGTTTAATACTGAAGCATTTTAACAGCTTATATTCTTGATGGAAAGTAGTAGTATCAATTCTTAAGGATAGCTTATTAATCTATTCAACAAATATTAAGGGCCTACTGTATACCAGGGCACTGAAATTGGCAATGAGAATATAACAGTGAATATATAAACATGGTCGTTGCCCTTATGAAGCTTTTAGTTTACTGAGAAAAGGATACTGAACAAGATTTGAGTACTGTTTGTAATAAATGCTACAAAGGGAAATGTATAGAGGACAATAATAGAGAATACCTTAGCTGATCAGGGCAACCCTCTTTGAAGAAGGTTTATTTAAGAGCGACCTAAAGGATAACAAGAGCAGAGGGACAAGCACCCCAAACCAAGGGGTCACATGTGAAAGTATTAGATGGAAAGACTTGGAGTGTATTTTGAGAGCTGAAAAGTGACTGGTGGAGGTGAAACATTTTGGGTGAGGGGAAGGGAGGGACCAGGTCATACAGGGCTGTGTAAGCACAGTAAGGAGTTGGAACATTATTCCACAACATTGGAAGTTTTAAAATATAAGAATATCATGGTCTTACTTATGTTTTCAAAATATCACTTGGGCTGCTGTGCAGAGAAAAAAGTCACAGTGAAGAGGCCACTTGCAGTTATTCTAAGCAAGAGATGATGGTGGCTTGGGCTAGTATGATGGCTATAGACACAGGACATTTTTATGAAATTAAAATGACAGGATCTCCCAAAAAGAGAGAAAAAAATGATACAACTTATTTATAGATGAAGGGAATGAGGGATAGGAAATCAAAACAATTAAGACTGAAAAAAGAGTAAACTGAGTTGAGGAGACAAGAAATTCAATACTGTACATGTCACGTTTGAGGTGCCTATGGAACATCCAAGTGGATATGGAAATGTATAGTCTAGAGCTCAGAGGACAAGTCTAGGCCCTCCATATAAATCTGTACTTAGAATATTCTGATTTTTGAAGTACATAGTCATGCACATGTTTCTAGAATTGTTAGATTTTGAAAAAACTGGAATGAGTCAGTAAAATGTGACAGTATATAATCTATCAAACGCCTTTTTTGGGAGGAGGAGGTAAACTGTAAAATGAACGTGTTCTTTAAAAATCAAATGTTTTTGAGTAGCTAAAATGATATACCAAAAAAACTGCCTAACACCGAGGGTTACTTAGGAAAACATTTCAAACAGGAAACCAGGGTAAGTAAAAAAGAGGAAAACACAACTGTAAAACTTTTCAGAAGATCCCAAGTTATAAGCCTCTTTTATAAAGACTTTTATAATCCTTTTTTTTTTTTTTTTTTTTTTTTTTTTAGACAGAAAACTGTAGTTCTTGGGAAAGCTGTAACTCAGTGATTGACAACAACGATGAAGTTTGTTAAAACTTTACCTAAACACATAAACAATGAGATTCTTTTACAGTCAAAGAATACTTGTTGGTAAATCTCACCTTATCAAAGAGAAGTATCATTATACTGTAACTTTGCACTTGCTATAACATTACTTACAGATCTGGGCTGCCCTGAGAATCTCCGGTTATAATCATTAATATCTTGACGCAATGATACAACATCCTGAGACTGGTCATTTTCACCAAATACTGTTAGCAGTAAAGTTACCTGTATATTACAAAAAACAAACAAAAAAACACTGTTAAACCTTTCTACAGCAATAATTTTTTCATTTTGTGTTATTCAACAGAATGAGAAAAGCTTCTAAATTTATATTTCACTCATTTCCTTTAATAAAGGCAACATGGGGAAGAAAGTAAGTTATCATTGCCTTACAATAAAATCCAATGCAAAATGTAATCTGAATTCCTATAAAATCAAATGCGTACCTTAACCAAACACGGGTTCTAATATGTTCCAGTTCACACCAGGGATAAAGCCAGTAGTTCTCTGTTTGAACTAACAAATATTTGAAGATACAAGAACTGAAAAAAATATTCAGGGGCAAAGTGACATAAAAATATATATCACTCTGAGAGAGAAAAATTAGGGAAGTTGGTTTTTTTTTTGTTTTTTTGGGGAGGGGGAGTTCGCATGCAGGGGAGGGGCAGAGAGAGACAGAGAGAGACAGAGAGAGAGAGAATCCCAAGCAGGTTCCGTGCTGTCAGTACAGAGCCCAACATGGGGCTCGATCCTATGAATGGTGAGATCATGACCTGAGCTGAAATCAAGAGCAGGACACTCAACCAACTGAGCCACCCAGGTGCCCCTGGAATTTCTTTTTTTGATCAAAATTATTCTTCAACCTCACTGGTATTTGAAATATCTTTGAATGCTACCAAACAGAATACAGAGATTAAGTTATTGCAGGGACCCACTCTCAAGCACCCATCCCTACTATAATCAAAAAGGGTAGGGGCACCTGGGTGGCTCAGTTGGTTGAGTGTCCAACTTCGGCTCAGGTCATGATCTCGTGGCCTGTGAGTTTGAGCCCCGCGTCAGGCTCTGTGTCTCCCTCTCTCTGCCCCTCCCCAGCTCATGCTCTGTCTCTCTCTCTCTCTCTGTCAAAAATAAATAAACATTAAAAAAAAGGTTTTTTTTAAAAAAAAGATAATCTGTGACACTGTAATATAACACAATATTTTTAGCCTGGTTTCCTCCATGGTAGAGGTGAGTATACACAAATATCACAGGAACATAACTGGGGTAATCTGAAGATGACAGTACCTTGAAAAATCAGTATATTTAAAAATATAACAATGTCTATAGAAATGCTAAATGTATGATGAGATACAAATGGGAAGGAGCAGTAACAGATTTAGGTTTAAATCATCTAGGTGTTTTTATCCTTCATCAGTTCAGCTTTCCAAACAGATGCTTTCCAAACTCAGATGCTTTCTAAACAAAGGACTGACAAAGAACTGTAGGTGGTAGGAAAGCAGGTACAGCCTGTTTTCACAAATATGTTAATAAAAATGCATCTTTCAGTAAATAATAATTGAGTATCTATTGTGGGCCAGGCACTGTATTAAGGGCTACATGTACCCCCAAAATGAAGACATAGCCCTGCCCCTTGCTAACCACAACACCCAAGATAGAAGGGGAGGCAGACCTGTTCAACAGCCTGTTACAAGGCACTATGATGGAGGTTATAATGATGCTTCAGAGGAAGGACTTCTGCTTGGGGTGCTCAGAATACTGGAAACATAAGCTGGCCCTTGAAGTGCAGGTAGGACTATTGGTATGTTAGCGTATACATTCAGGAAGAGAAGTGGTGAGTATGTTACAGTCGGAAGCAGCAGCCTATGCACTATTTCCAGTGAAACAGGATGGGGAGCAGGTATCTGCCACCTGTCTTGCTTCTAGGATGAATTATTCTACAGTTAGGGAACCAAAAGCTATTATATAAAAACAATTTTATCTCCACCTTTTTAGCCTCTAGCAATTTATGGGTGATCCAAAGGATATCACCTGCTAATACATATATACCCTATGAAAAGCCATGGATAGAGCCAAGAAGGGGACAGGTGGTGGAACTAGCTCTTTAATGCTAGACCTATGGCCTGGTCTCAGTGTTGCTGGCAGATAGCTAAAGATTATGAGAGGTGGTACTGGCAAATAAACTTCAGTGTTGACTGCTTGTGTCACATATTAAATCAGCCACAGAGGCAGTGCCAAAAACAAAAACAAAAACAAAAACTATTTTCCTCCTGCCATGTGCTACAAAGTCAAATGTGAAAGACGCAGAATTTGGGAATGTACAAGCAAGGAGGAAAAAAGATAAAGCCCTGAACCTCTCTCTCTACACCAAAAAGGGAGGCAGTAATGGGGGTAAGTGGATGGCCAGAACAAAGGTTGAAAGTATCTGTGCATGTGCATTCATATAACAATAAGTCCAAAAATCAGACAAAATTAAACAATAATCTTAGAGATGCATGCTAAGGTAATAAACCTATAAAGAAAATCAAGGAAATGCTTATCATAAAAGTCAAGAGTAATTGCCTCTAGAAGATATAGGAGAGAGTAGAGATTTGGAAGAGGTCCCGAAGAAATTTCTGGGGGCTGTTGGCCAGTTTCTACTTCATCTGAGTGGTGATTATTGAAGTGTTGCTTTGTGATAATTCAATAAGCAGTACTTCTTTGTTTTGTGTATGTCTGTTATATTCTACCAAGAATTTTTCAAAAATTGTCACCTCTTCTATCATTTTGTTTATTTTCTGATCTCTGTGGGTTTATGCCTTTACAAAATGTCTTGTTCTTTTAGTGGGGTGGCAAGCAATAGTAAATATATGTGTTCAATTTGACATCTTGGAAGCTCTCTATCCTTTTTAGGACTTCATTTTGCACTTTGGAAGACTTCCTAAGGAGCTGCTGTCTTTTTCATGTTCATAACTCATTACTAGAAAGGTATTTTAATTTTCTTAATGTTTATTTATTTTGAGAAAGAGAGAAAGAGTGTGAGCAGGGGAGGGGCAGAGAGACAGGGAGACACAGAATCCAAAGCAGGCTTCAGGCTCTGAGCTGTTAGCACAGAGCCCTATGCGGGGCTTGAACCCACAAACCATGAGATCAGGACCTGAGCTGAAGTCAGACACTTAACTGAGCCACCCAGATGCCCCAATATTATTTTAAATGAGAAACAAGTATATAGGAAATTATGAAAAAATAGTATACAACTGTTAGAATGTTCTGTTTTACTACATTTGCTAATTAAAAAACTAAGACTTAATTTTCTCGGGTTTTTCAGTATTTTGTTTTTCCAGTTTGTCAAAGAAATTGAGAAAATGTGGCACATATCATCTGTGCTAACATTTCAGTCTTCAATATATGTTTATAAAAACTGTCTCCCTCCTGAAGTAGCTTCTGTACTAACTATAACGGTCTGATCTGTTCTGGATAATGTAATGTGGTTATGTCTCCAAAAGAGACATTTTATGAGACTGACGCACTGCCCGCTGTGCTAAGAAGGCACCTTAAAACAGACATTTTAAAAAATTATTATCCATCATAGAAAGCTACCTACACCCTCACTGGAGAAGGGCAGATTAAAAATAAATAAAAAAGGAAAAATATTTTTTTCAAAAGAAGTATATGTAGGGGAAATATCTGTTTAAGCTTGATTAGCTAGTTCAGTTATTCCTTTGCTAGTATTATAATAAAGACTTACTAGAATTTTAGGGAGGATTCATTTAGCAGCTGTTTTTTATTACAACTAAAGGATTTCAAAGGGAATTTCTTTCTTTTTTTTTTTAGTGTCTGTAAGACACTAAAAAAAAATAATGGAGGGATGCCTGGGTGGCTCAGTCAATTGAGTGTCCGACTTGGTTTTGGCTTAGCTCATGATCCCAGGGTTGTGGAATTGAGCCCTGCATCAGGCTCTGCACTGAGTGTGGAGCATACTTGAGATTCTCTCTCTCCCTCTGTGCTTCTCCCCCACTAGTGCTCTCTCTCTCTCTAAAATAAAAAAAATAAAAATAAAAATAAATAAGGGGGTAACATTATAGAAGTTTGGAAAAATAGAACTACCCTATGATCCAGCATCTGCACTGCTAGGTATTTACCCAAAGGATACAAAAATACTCTAATAGCCAAATTACAGAAATAGCCCAAATGTCCATCGACTGATGAATGGATAAAGAAGATGTGGTATGTATGTACAGTGGAGTATTACTAAGCCATAATAAAAAATGAAATCTTGGCCATTTACAATGATGTGGATGGGGCTAGAAAGTATTATCTATGTGAAATAAGTCAGTCAGAGAAAGACAAATATATGATTTCACTCATATGTGGAATTTAAGAAACAAATGAGCAAAGCGGAAGAAAAAAGAGAGAGAGGCAAACCAAGAAACAGACCCTTAACTATAGAGAACAAACTGATGGTTGCAAGGGGGGGGGGGGGGGGGCGGGTAGGGATGGGTTAAATACATGATGGGATTAAGGAGTGCACTTAATCCCGGATGAGCGCAGGGTGATATATCCAAGTGTTGAATCATTATATCGTACACCTGAAACTAATATTACACTATATGTTAATTAACTGGAATTTAAATAAAAACTTTAATAAAAATAATTCAAAATTTAGATACAGAAATTATAAAAATTTACAAAATAAACTAGCATAAATGATGCTTTCTGGATACGAACATTACCGTTTGTCTACAGATTGGACAACTGATTGCCCCAAGCCATGAACCGTATCGCCAGTATGCAATAATGCAGGTACCTAATGAGAAAAAAAAACCATTAATACTGATGTTTTAAATTTTAAAGCCCATGAGTCCTCAGAAAGTTTCAAATCTGAAATATTTTTATAGCATCATCTTATTTTAAAATATTTTTATTTCATTTCATTTCAGGCAAATTCAAATCTGGTAATAATTCCCAGCCATTAAAAAATATTTTTATTTGAACTACCAATTAAGATAAAATTATACAATCCAAAGCAAGAATACATTAACTGCTTCAATACTGTGAGGCTTAATAGAAAATACTGCATTTCCTATGTAAAATAAATGAACATCACTGCAAATATGATAACCAACAAATCACAGCATAAATTTTCTGTTCCAAATGGTATATATGTTACAAAAACATAGCTTCTATTTTTTTAAAAATTTAGAATGCCAAATTACAGTAGTATCAATAATAATAATAAAGTACTATGAATAAGGAACCAAAGGATACAAAAATTACATGCTATCTGACCTAATAAAGTTTATAATCTAGTTCAATAATTCAACCAACTTTTGTACTGGATAGATCTGATTTTTCTGCCTGAAGCTGTTCATGAGCAGCAAAACAACTAAACACAGCTTAAAGGAAGAGTTTATAGACCTCAAAATTAGCAGGTAAGCTAAGTGTATAAGCACTAAAGTTCAGACCAGTAACAAATGAAGAAGGAATATTTATTTTATTTTATTTTATTTATTTATTTATGAAGAAGAAGAAAGAGGAGGAGGAATACTTTAAAATCCTATCTGATGTTTAAGGGCCCAATTCATTTCTTCTCTGCAGGACGCCTGTTTCTCAGACCATTCAGGTCCCATTGTGAATCTGAACTAAGTGCTTCCAGTCTCACTTCTACCTCCAAGATCTTTTCTGTATTCTTTAAAAAAAATTTTTTTAAGAAGAGTTTTTTTCTAATGTTTATTGATTTTTGAGAGAGAGAGAGAGAGAGAGAGAGAGCGAGAGCGAGCAAGGGGCAGAGAGAGGGAGGGAGACACAGAATCTGAAGCAGGCTCCGGGCTCTGAGCTGTCAAGATAGAGCCCAGTGCGGGGCTTGAACTCACGAACCATGAGATCGTGACCTGAGCCAAAGTCGGATGCTTAACAGACTGAGCCACACAGGCGCCCCATCTGTCTTCTTATCCTTGTCTTAGCAACCTAGGTTAGCCCTTCTGCGTACCTTATTCTGATTCTTCCAGATCAAATAAATGTCTAGAATTTGGAATAAGCAATGACAGTCAAAGTGAGAAGTCCAAGGTGACATACTGAAATCAATCAGAAGGTAGTTAAATCTCAAACTATGTAATATTAACTTTAAGTACAAAAGGTATGTAGGAGAGAGAATTCTGGGATATATCAGAGAGTCATTTGTAGATGAGAAAGGATTTGAACTGAACTTTGTAGGATAGGTAAGACTTAGAAATAGAAAACAGGAGGGAGGATGCTCCAAGCTTTATGAATAGCAAAGAGCAAATACCAGAAGTAGAACTAAGTGGTATGTAAAGAGACTGGTGAGCATCCAACAGGCTAAGCAAAGGCTATCCAAACTGGACATTACAGTGACTGTGGGGAAAAACTGGTTCAGTGCTTTAAAGATGAATTTAAAAGCTAAAGAATTTTTATCTGATATCTTTTCCTACTTTCAGAGTGCTGTGTTAGCTAATATTTATTAATTTGAGCAATCTAATTTCATATAGAAACTATATGAAAGCAAAACTTATAAATCTTGTCAGTATTAACATCTGTAATGATGCCTTAGTTTTATCTATGACCTTTTCACTCAAAAGTTCAATGTGTTTTGACATATGTTAACTTATTTAATCCCACATCTCTTTTCTACAAATTGGGGAACAGATGTCCTTGTTTTGCAAATTATGTAATGGCCACTGCCTGCACAGAAAAACTATGGTCCAGCAAATCAAACACTTCAGTTCACACACATCTGCTGTGATATGCTTAATGTTTTCCCTTTTCTTCAACCTTCCCCCTGTATAAAAAGAGAGATCCACCTAAATAAGATGGTGGGAGAGACAATGACATTAATCTGGGTCACAATCTCTCTCAATCTATTTATTTGTAAAATGGGAAAAACACCTCATAAGACTGCTGGAGAATTAAATAAAACAATGTGGGTTACAAATGCAAGTAAGATGAAGTCTGTTGCTGTTATTATTTTTAACACACTGTAAAGGAACAGAACTGTAGTTCCATATATAGGAACCAAGCTAAGGTGCTCTGGATATATACGGTATCAATATACTTGAACTACCATTCAAAGAAACACATTTCTGTTTGAGAAGCTGAGTAACAACTTTTTTGAATCTTTGAACCTAGAGACAGTAAATAAGTGTCTAGCAAGTACAGCAGGATATCAGAAGCAATCTACCCAATTACGTCAGACCCAGAAACCAAGAACACAATACAGCCATCTTTGAATTGACTAGGTTATCCACTCAGTGAATTACCTAAGCCTGGGCTGGCAAATAGAGTTCATCTAGCCTGCCAAACCGCACTGATTCTTAACACCTGTCCAAAGTATTGTGTTAAAGGATGGCCATTTAGGCCATATCCAGACTCAGAAAGAATGTCCAATTGATTAGGAATATCTACCAGAGGTTCGAGAGGGGGAAAAGTATCTGCTTTCTCTGTGGTCATTTAATTCCCTGTAGCTGATCTTTCATAATTTTGCTGCTCATTAGCATTCCCAACAAAGACACTGAAATAAGTGTTTTATAACTTGTTAGCTAATTTAGGCAAAACCTTTAGGGAAGACAATGAAATTAATGGATGATGCAATAATAGGACTGGTCAGGTATAGAAAAGGTATAGAAAACCCTGCATTGCATGATATGGATTTCAAAGTATTTATGCCATCCCTGAGAGCATAAATAATAGCACTATATACCTAATAATTCTATATAATCCCAAACAAAAGATACAATAGGGAGAAAGAAACTTAAAGGATCATTGTATGCTGTATTTTAAATTAGTCTTAAAATGGAAAATGGGTACATTTTGGGAACAATTAGAACCCTATCTTGAATATAGCCATTGGAACAAGAAAGAAATACTACAAATAAAACAACAGGTCTAGTGAATGGATAAATGTTAAGTAGAGAGTAGTTATGTAAGCCACTAATCACGTAATAGAATTGACCACAGGGTTTGAAGTAGACCTACATTTAAAATCTGGCTCTTTCTCTGGCTGGGTTACCCTTTATAAAATTTCTTAGCTCAGTTTCAGTTTCCTCGTATCTGGAGTTTGACACAATGAAGTAACTTAAATGTCCAGCACATAGCAGGTATGTAGTAACTGACTCTCCTCAATCTCATAGGAGCACAATAAGCAATGACTATATGATACCTCGTTCTCTATGAAATCTTTCTGGAGGAAAGAAATGCCCAGAGGTAGAAAGCACCCCTTACTGATACTAAGTAAGTGTGAAATTGGTGTTCCCTTCTTGTCCTACTATATGCTCTGTGTTCTTATTCTCTCTTACAAACCCTCCTAAGGTCACACACACACACACACACACACACACAACAGGCTAATAACTTTTGTGCTGACGCAGGATAAAAAGGAGGTAGGAGAGCTAAGGGAAGGTCTTGGGCAGGGTCCTTGAGAGAACCTTCCTGCCTCGGGAAGGACTACCAAAAAGTGATAAACAATGAAGGATTCAATGAATCCCTCATGGTATTCATATACTTGAATTACCATTCAAAGAAACACATTTCTGTTTATTGAGAAGTTGAATAATTAGGTTTCTTTTAATCTTTGAGCTCACAGATACTAAATAAAAGTGGCTAACAGGATATCAGAAGCAACCTACCCCACTTGTGAAATATAAAATGTAAATTAGGAATAATTTAATAATAAATAAAAAGTAAATTAGGAATCCAGCCCATGTACATTTATGGGTCTTGGTCTAAATAGTCACTTTTACCAAATATAGTATTGTTTGCTTACCACAAAAAAGATGTCCACAGTTTGTTTCAACAGGGAAGGAGGCTTGATGTAAACAGATTGGACAATACATGTCAGTGTAGAACTGCTGTCGAGCAGCAGCAGGGGCATCCTGAGGAGAAAACAGGGATTCATAATTACACAATGCACACAGGCTTTCAAAGTTATCTCTTAATTATACTTAAGAACACAGTCAACAGTGTATAATCCTCATCAAGTTTTAGATGTGCATTAGCTTAAAATCTTATAAGTTTGATAAAATTATGAAGCCAAATTGTTGTTTTATTAAGCTCCACGGTCTCTACCTTCCTTCCTGAGCACATTTTAAAGACAAAAACCTACATTGACTCAGGAGTTTCTCTTTCACTGTTAGAATGACTATGTTATTCTGAGAAACACAGGCTGAGCTAATGCAAAAGCTAAAGATATATCAAGCGGTTTCCCAAGTAATAGCTTTTAATCATTTCTTACATCTTTTTCATTCATACATTCCTGGTAAGTGTTGCACGTGTGCCGTGCCTCACAAAGGAACCAGAATTAAACTTGCAAAGAATATTGGTCATTTTGGAAGAAGGAAATTTAATACCATTGGTACCTTGAACTTAATCTTCCACATAGTCAGATTAGTAAAATTTAATGTTCCCCAGTTACATCACTGTTATGAGATTGTAATAGGAATGTTGAATAGAATCATCACTACAAGAAGCATCCAGATATCAAAGAACCCATCAGAATGTAAGTGCTATGAAGGAGCACTTTACCTATAGGACTTGCTGCAGTGACCCAGGCACTGGAAGGAATCTAGCACAGTATGTAATGTGTATCTTTGAAGATACTTATAAAAAACTATATTCACAGCACCCAGCACACCTCTTATAAAGTAGCCAGCATTAAAAACGTCAAATACAAAAAAAAAAAAAAAAATTATAGAATTCACTAAATATGAACTATTCTTAGTTGTAAACCAAATCAAAGATTTTTGTCACCTGGGTGGCTCAGTCGGTTGAGCATCCGACTTTGGCTCAGGTCATGATCTCACAGTTTGTGAGTTTGAGCCCTGCGTCAGGCTCTGTGCTGACAGCTGGGAGCCGGGAGCCTGCTTCAGATTCTGTGTCTCTTTCTCTCTCTGCCCCTCCCCCACTTGTGCTCTCTCAAAAATAAATAAACGTAAAAAAAAAAAAAAAGATTTGTCACCTAAAACTAATAAACATAACCAAAATCTCCTATTTCTTATCAGTCCTAAAATACTAGAATATTCTAGAAGCTATGGTCACACCTTGATGTTATAGTCTTTTATATTATTTAAAACAGAAAAACAGAAAAACACATAGCACTTAATTAAGTCTCCCTCTCTACCTTTTATCTTATTATTCTTTGTAAATTAACTAAAACAAAACAAAAACAATTACCAGTTACCAGTGCTGTCCAACAAAACTTTTTGCAGTAACGGATATCTCCTTTATATCTTTGAGTATTGAGTCCTTGAAAGGTGACTAGTGTAATTAAAACATACTGAAATTTAAATTGTATTTAATTTTGGTCAATTTAAAATTAAATGGCTACATATAGATAGTGGTTACCATACAGACCCGCACAGGAAGGGCTAAGTCACTAGCTTTATTCTAACTAAAGCTACATGCCAGGTGTGAGGTAGGTGAACTGGAAAGTGGTGCAAAGAAATCTGGAATATCCAGCTCAGTGTAGGACTTCTGGATAGCCAGATCTATTCATGTAATTCCAGTGTGCATTTAAGTAAATCTTAGTGATCTAACATGTTAGATGGGAATGATACTTGTTGCCTTACTTGTGTTTGCAGATTAAATAAGATAGTTGTAATGTGAAAGCACTCTGTAAATTATAAAACACTATCCCAGTATGAATTATTAATAACAACAGCCCTTGAACAGAGTACTATTAACATGCTTAAGCTATTTTTACATCAGTGAATTGAAATTTTATGAAGGCAGGAATTCTTGTTTGTTTAGCTCACAACTGAATCCTCAATGCCCACAACAATGTCTGACATATGGTAGATGTTTAATAAATATTTGGTGAATGGATAAATTATAAAACCCTCTTTGGAATTAAAATTTAATTGGTGGGAAATCAACTTTTAAGGGTTGTTTTTTTTTGATATTAGCTATCTTGGCATGCAGGTGTATAATATCCTACTTATTCCAGCCTTCATGAAATACATTTCTGGTTCGTAGAGAGTCCATTTGGTTAAAAGCAAAGAAGAGGTAGAAAAGTTTTCTTTTTTTGCCTCACTAGTTTTATTAACTTTGACCACTGAAGAAAAACAAGAGGAAAAAAAAAAGCCACCCCTTACAGTCATTTCTTTGTAGGTCTTAGATATTAGAAAAATAGCTTATCTAGGGTGCCTGGGTGGCTCAGTCAGTTAAGCATCTCACTCATTTCAGCTCAGGTCATGATCTCATGGTTTGTGAGACTGAGCCCCTTGTCAGGCTCTGTGCTGACCGCATGGGGCCTCCTTGGGATTCTCTCTCCCTCTCTGACCCTCCTTTGCTTGCATGTGCACATGTGGTCTCTCTCTCAAAATAAATAAATAAACTTAAAAAAGAAAAATAGTTTTTCCATTACATTTCATTAAAGCCCAATTAGATAGCTATTATTTCCTCACAAATAACTAATAGGAAAACTGCCGGGTTTTTTTTGTTGTTGTTGTTGTTTTTAATGTTTATTTTTGAGAGTGAGAGTGTAAGCAGGGGAGGGGCAGAGACACAGGAAGACAGAGAATCCAAAATGGGCTCCAAGTTGTCAGGGCAAAGACTATGTGGGGCTTGAACCCACAAGCCGTGAGATCATGACCTGAGGCAATGTCTGATGCCCAATTGAGCCACCCATACACCCCGGAAAACTGCTGTTTTTAAAGCAGTTTTGGGGCGTCTGGGTGGCTCAGTTGGTTAAGTGTCCAAGTCTTGATTTCGGCTCAAGTCATGATCTCACAGGTTCAGGAGTTCAAGCCCCACATCCAGCTCCCGCTGAAAATGTGGAGCCTGCTTGGTATTCCCTCTCTCTCCCTCTCTCTCTCAGAATAAACAAACATGCACATGAAAACATTTGAATAGTTAAAACTAGTCATTTGCCTAATCTGAAAATATACAATCAATAGAATCACTTAAATTAGTAAAACAGGAAAACACCCCATGTTTCCAAACAGTAATTTATTGTTTCATCACCATTTCATATGTAAGGAGAATAGCAACATCTACCCCTTACATAAATACACATATTTATATAATAGCAATAGTACCTGTTCTGTTTGAAGTTGCTCCCGAAGCACCCTTACTAATTCTTGGTTTTCTGGGTGAATGTTTTGATGGGCGTTTCTGTTAAATAAAATATAATAAGCTTTGAATACAAAATATTACCAGATGAATCCGTTTTCTTTATGGGTCTAATTTTCAACCAAGAACTTCATAAACGTAAATGATGGCACACAACTGTACTCCAATTCCAGGACTGAACATTCCAGGCTACTCTGTGAGGCGTTCTAAGGTTACCGAATACAGCTGATTTCAGGTTCAGCTGGCAAATGATGAAATCCAGAGGCCTAGCACCTTGTAGATTTGATGTAACTGCAGGCTTACAAATCATCTGAAGAACGATTAACACGTTTATTTCTTCTGCAAAATTCCTTCAAAATAAACTATATAATTCTAGATATTATTATACATTTGAACACTTTTGCATATCTAATTAGATCTTTCTCCCATAGAGCTTTTCACAGATCTTCATAGAGCTTTTATGAGGAAAGGGGGACAAAACAACAGAAAATAAAACTATGTCATACAGAAAAACCCAGATGTAACATACCACTTATACCTTAACATTAACAATTAAAAGGGAGATTCAAAGGCAAGAATTTAGTGGCTGATACACAAGGATGAGATAAGGTATGTGAGTATTGGAAATTGGAAGGGGTGGTTTAGGTTGGCAGGGTGCGGTTGAAGATTTCCATCTGAATCACAGCTTAATTCCATTTGGCTGTAACAGTTTCTTCTAAACTTAAACATTTTTTAACAGCAATATTTTAAGTCCACAAAATCCCAGTGTTACTTTATATAAGAGCCTTTATTCCCTGGGTGAGCTAATACCCAACAGTGATAAAAACTCTAAATCAATAACTTAATGGGACATGGAAAACTTTTTAAAATACATCTTACGATTATTCAATTTTTAGTAAAAAATCCAAATTTTAGGAAAAAAGCTGGCAAAAAAGAACCATTAGTTTTGAAGAACATTAAAAAAGTCAAATTTCTTTTTTGTTTTAATTTTTTTAATGTTTATTTATTTTTGAGATAGAGAGACAGTGTGAGCAGGGGAGGGACAGAGAGAGAGGGAGACCCAGGATCCGAAGCAGGCTCCAGGCTCTGAGCTGTCAGCACAGGGCCCGATGCGGGCCCCACGAACCGCGAGATGAGGACCTGAGCCGAAGTCGGACACTTAACCAACTGAGCCACCCAGGAGCCCCCAAAAAAGTCAAATTTCTAATCAGAAACTAAACATAAATGTAATAAAGCTACTTGAACTGTTTAAACATCTTAAATTCTGGTGGATTATTTAAATATTACCTTCTTATGACTGAATAACGATCTCTGTGGTGGAAACAATCTATCCGGAACAGCACAAGGAACCATCTCATTTAAGTATCAATAACTACCTACCTAAACAGCATTTCTCTGTTCTTTGACGGTGGAAAACCATTCCCTTCTCCTTGAAAGAAAGAGAGTTACTACTTTTCAGAGTACACATACAAACCATGTAACTGGAAGGTCTTTCTTTTGGTTTCTTTCCATAAAAGAAAAGATACAAGATTGTAAAATCTAGTAGTAGAATGTTAGAAAAGTCAAAGTATAACCAAAGAACAAGATAAACAGCCTGAGATGTTGAACGCAGCCTGTAGTTTAGGCAATTAAATGGGATTAGCAACTGTGAGTCCAGAACCAAAAATCTAGAAAATAATGGGATAATTAAGACAGACTGAAAGTGAGATTAGAAAACCTCAAGATGTGATCACTTCAGCGATGAGAAAATGACAGCATTTGACACTAGGTCTAAAGATGCCAAGGAAAACAATGGCTCTAATACAGAAACAAAATATATCATTTACCAATGATTTATGGTCCTTTGTTATTCATGAAAGGAGAAACCAAAATTATCAAACCAGTTATGTGGCTCTGGAAAGAAGTCAGGAATCTCTGATAAGAGGAAATAAATGATATCCAAACTCTGGGTCAAGAAACAAAGTCTGAATCAAAGTTCACAAATGTGCAAGAGCAAATCTGTGGTTTATAGGTTAAACTGCTTACCAAACCCTTTGCACTGGTTTTTAGTATGTCAACTAATGGCAGCTATTCATAACAGCTTAAGAAGGGAGGACAAAAAGATTTAGAAATAAATATAACTGTAATACACTGCTGAAGGAAATTAAAGAAGACATAAATAAATAGAAAGACATCCTGTGTTCATAGACTAGAAGACTTAATATTTTTAAGATGTCAGTACTACCCAAAGTGACCTATTTACATATTCAGCGCAATCCCTGTCACATCCCAACAGGATTCTTTGCAATATAGAAAAACCCAGATCTCAGGAAGATGGCAGAGTAGGAGGATCCTGAATTCACCTCCTATGGACACATCAAGGCAACAACTACATACAATACAATTCACTCTGGAACTGAAGACTGGCAGAACAGCTCCTCCACAGCTAAAGATATAAAGAGAGGTCCACATCAAGAAGGGTAAGGGCAGAGATGTGGTCAAGAACCAAACCCTCTACACAGTATCCCGCAAGTGGGAGGGATATCACAGGCATGAAGGTCAACTCTGAAAAGGGAGATAAAGCTTAACATTGGGCATCCCCAGCCTTGGGGAACTGCACTGCATTCGGCCTATGTAGCCAGATGCTTATGGGAGACAGTTCTGATACTCTCTTTCTACCTTGCTAACCTTGTTAGTCCTGCTCGCCCCATCCCAGCATTCACCTGTGGAACTGCCCCACCCAATCATTCTACCCTGGCAGGCACCCTTTCAAAGTGGTTCCTGCCCTGGTGCACCCAGCAAGCAGTCCTGGCTAGAACTGGCATCTGCTCCAAAGCAATTCCTGCCCCAGAGAGGGAGGAGAGCCAGCCCCGCACACCAGCATGGCTGCACCAGATGTGGCTAGGACGCTCAGCCGGTGGTGCAGGAACCAGCCCCACCCACCATAGCAGCAGCAACACACATGCCCAGGCACAAGCAGATAGCACCTGCAGCCTACAGAGAGGACACCATTGGAGCACCTGGTTCTAGTGATGGAGGTATGGGGGGTGGGACTGTGCTACTGGGCCCCAAAGCACACCTTCTACAGAAGGCCAATATCTTCAAGACTAGGAGACCTAGCTGACATACCTAATACATAGAAACAAACACAGAGAATCAGAAAAAATGAGGGATGGAAGATTATGTTCCAACCAAAAGAACAAAACCAAACTGGAGAAAAAAGAATTAAACAAAACAGAGATTAAATAGTCTACACGATGAAGAGTTCAAAATAATGGTCATAAACATTTTCACTGTACTTGAGAGAAGAGTAGATGAACTCAGTGAGAACATTACAAAGAGAAAACATAAAAAAAGAACCAATCAAAGCTGAAAAAAATACAGTAAGTGCAATCAAAACTACACTAGAGGGAATCAACAACAGAAGAGAGGATACAGAAGAACAATTCAACGAATGGAACACAAGGTAGGGGAAAGCATCCAAGCTGAACAGAAAAAAAGAATTTTTTAAAAAATGAGGATAGGTTAAAGGATCTTTATGACAATATCAAGCATACTAATATTCACAATTATGGGGGGATCCAGAGGCAGAAGAAAAATAGAAAGGGGGAGAAAACTTACTTAAGAGATAATAGCTGAAAACTTCCCTAAACTGGGGAAAGAAACAGATATCCAGGTCTAGGAAGCACAGAGAATCCCCAAAAATATGAACCCATAGCAGTCCACACCAAGACACATAATTAAAATGCCAAAAATTAAAGATAAAGAGAGAATCATAGAAACAGCAAGAAAAAATAAAATAGTTATATACAAGGGAAACCCCATAAAGTTATCAGCTGGTTTTTCACAGAAACTTTGCAGGCCAAAAAAGGTCTGGTATGATATATTCAAACTCTAAAAAGAAAACTATAACCTATAACTAAACCAAACTATAAACTAAAACTAAAGCCTATAACCAAGATTACTCTATTTGCCAGAGTTGTCATTCAGAATTGAAGGAGATATAAAGAGCTTCCCAGACAAACAAAAGTTAAAGGAGTTCATCACCACTAAACCAGCCTTATAAGAAATGTTAAATGAAACCTTAAGCAGGGGGAAAGAAAAAAGTCAAAACTATAAGTAACAACATTATGAAAGGAAAACATTTCACTGGTAAAAGCAAACATACAGTAAAGTTAGTAGATCGTTCATTTATAAAACTGCTATGAAGGTTAAAATACAAAAGTAGTAAAATCAATTATATCTACAAAAACTAGTTGAGATACGCACGCGCACACACGACAGGGGTGCCTGGCTGACTCAGTTGGTAGAGCATATGAATCTTGATCTAGGGTTGTGAGTTCAAGACCCACATTGGGTGTAGAGCTAACTCAAAAAAAAAAAAAAAAAGGGGGGGCGCCTGGGTGGCGCAGTCGGTTAAGCGTCCGACTTCAGCCAGGTCACGATCTCGCGGTCCGTGAGTTCGAGCCCCGCGTCAGGCTCTGGGCTGATGGCTCAGAGCCTGGAGCCTGTTTCCGATTCTGTGTCTCCCTCTCTCTCTGCCCCTCCCCCGTTCATGCTCTGTCTCTCTCTGTCCCAAAAATAAATAAACGTTGAAAAAAAAATTAAAAATAAAAAAAAGATACACAAAATAGAAAGATGCAAAATATGACATCATATACATAAAACATGCAGGGAAGGAACAAACATGTATTGCTTTCAGAATATTTTCGATCTTAAACAACCTTCCACTTAATGTAGACTGCTATATATACATAGGATATTACATATGAATCTCACAGTAACCACAAACCCAAATCCGACAATAGACACACAAAAAATAAAGAGAAAGTAATACAAGTAAACACTAAAAAAAGTAATCAAATAACAAGGGAAGAGAGCAAAAGAAAAAGAAGGAAAAGAGAACAAAAACCAGAGAATAGCTGACAAAATGGCAATAACTTCATACCTATCAATACTCACTTTTTATTATTTTTTCATCATAGTAAGTGCACTCTTTAATCCCTATCAGCTAATTCACCCTTCTCCCCACCAATCTCCCCTCTGATAACCATAAGTGTGTTCTCTATAGTTTTGTCTTTCTCACTCTTTTTCCTTGCTCATTTGTTCTGTTTCTTAAATTCCATATATGAATGAGACCATATGGTATTTGTCTTTCTCCAACTTATTTCACTCAACATTACACTTTCTAGCTCTCTCCATATTGTTGCAAATGACAAGATCTCATTCTTTTTTATGGCTGAATAATATTCCACTACATTTGTATACCACATCTTTTTATCCATTCATCTATAGATGGACACTTGGTGGGGGCACCTGGGTGGCTCAGTCAGTTGAGCATCCGACTTCGGCTCAGGTCATGATCTCACAGCCTGTGAGTTCGAGCCCCGCGCTGGGCTCTGTGCTGACAGCTCAGAGCCTGGAGCCTGCTTTGGATTCTGTGTCTCCCTCTCTCTCTGCCCCTCCCCTGCTCATGCTCAGTCTGTCAAAAATAAATAAACATTAAAAAAAAATTATAGATGGACACTTGGCTGCTTCATAATTTGGCTATTGTAAATAATACTGCAAATAAACACAGGGGTGTATGTATCCTGTTCATTAGTGTTTTTGTATTTTGAGGATAAATACCCAGTAGAGTGATTACTGAATCACAGAGTAGTTCTATTTTAAATCTTTTGAGGAACCTCCATACTGTTTTCCACAGTGGCTGCACCAGTTTGCATTCCCACCAACAGTGAACAAAGACCCTTTTTCTCCACATCCTTGCCAGAACTTGTTGTTTCCTATGTTTTTGATTTTAGCCATTCTGACTGGTGTGAGGTGGTATCTCATTATAGCTTTGATTTGTATTTCCTTGATGATGAGTGATGTGGATCATCTTTTCATGTGCCTGTTAAGGTCTCTGGATGTCTTCTTTGGAGTAAATCTATTCATGTCTTCTGCCCATTTTGTAATTGGATTATTTGTTGTTGTTGTTGTTTTTAATTTTTTAATGCTTATTTATTTTTGAGAGAAAGAGACAGAACGTGAGCAGGGGAGGGGCAGAGAGAGGGAGACACAGAATCTGAAAGAGGCTCCAGGATCTGAGGTGTCAGCACAGAGCCTGACGCAGGGCATGAACCCACGAACTGTGAGATCATGACCTGAGCTGAAGTCCGACGCTCAACTGAGCCACCCAGGTGCCCCTATTTTTTTGGTATTGAGTTGTATAAGTTCTTTATATATTTTGGATACTAACCCCTTACTGGATATATCATTTGCAAATATCTTCTCCCATTCAATAGGTTGTCTTTTTGTTTTGTTGACTGTTTCCTTTGCTGTACAGAAGCTTTTTATTTTGAGGTAGTCCCAATAGTTTAGTTTTGCTTTTATTTCCCTTGCCTTAGGAGACATATTTAGAAAAATGTTACTACAGCTGTTGTAAGAGAGAGAGCTTCCTGTGCTCTCTTCTAGAATTTTTATGGTTTCAGGTCTCACATTCAGTTCTTTAATCCATTTTGAGGAAACTCTCATAAACAAGCTAATGTTACACATACAGAAACTAGAAAAAGAATGAACAAAGTCAAAAATTAGTAGAAGGAGGGAAATAATAAAGATCAAAGTAGAAATAAATGAAATACTCAAAAAAAAATAGATCAGTGAACCTAAAAGCTAGTTCTTTCAAAAGATAAACAAAATTAATAAATCTTAGCCAGACTCGTCAAGAAAAAAAGACAGAGAACTCAAATAAATAAAATTAGAAAGAGAAGTTACAACCAACATTACAGAAATACAAAAGACTGTAAAAGACTACTATAAAAAATTATATGCCAACTAAATTGACAACATAGAAGTGGATAAACTGCTTATAAATATACAATTTTCGGGGCGCCTGGGTGGCTCAGTCGGTTAAGCATCCGACTTCAGCTCAGGTCACGATCTCACAGTCCGTGAGTTCGAGCCCCGTGTCGGGCTCTGGGCTGATGGCTCAGAGCCTGGAGGCTGCTTCCGATTCTGTGTCTCCCTCTCTCTCTGCCCCTCCCCCATTCATGCTTTGTCTCTCTTTGTCTCAAAAATAAATAAATGTTAAAAAAAAATAAAATAAAAAATAAATACACAATTTTCCAAAACTGAATCAAGAAAAAAAGGAAAATCTGAACAAACCAATTACTAATAACAAAATTGAATCATAATCAAAAAACAACCAAGAAAAAAAAGTCCAGGACTAGAAGGTTTCACAGATGAATTCTACCAAACACTTAAAGAAGAGTTAATACTTATCTTTCTTGAACTACTTTAAAAATATAAAAGAGAAAGAAATGCTTCCAAATTTATTCTGTGAGGCCATCATTATCCTAATACCAAAACTGAACACAGATACAATAAGAAAAAAGGGAGAGAAATTACAGACCAATACTCAACAAAATATTAGCAAACCATATTCAGCAATACATTAAATGGTTCATTCACCATGATCAAGTTGGATTTATTCCAGGAATACAAGGATAGTTCAATATCCATTACTCCATCAACATGATACACCACATTAACTAAATGAAGGATATAATTCATATGATCATCTCAATAAATGTAGAAAAACATTTGACAAAATTCAATATACATTCATGATAAAAACTTTCAATAAGGTGTGTTTAGAGGACACATACCTCAACATAATAAAGGACATAGATAAAAAACCCATAGTTAACATCATAGTGAATAGTTAAAAGTGGAAAGCTTTCCTTTAAGAGCAGGAACAAAACAAGGATGCCTATCCTTGCCACTTTTATTCAACACATTACTAAAGTCCTAGTCACAGCAATCAAAGAAGAAATGAAAGGCATCCAAATTGGTAAGGAAAAGGTAAAATGGTCACTATCTGCAGATGACATGATACTACATGTTGAAAACCCTAAAGACTCCACCAAAACTTATTAGAATAAGTGAATTCAGTAATGTTGCAGGATACCGAATATACAAAAATCTGTTCCATTTCTATACATTAATAAAGAAATAGCAGAGGGGCACCTGGGTGGCTTAGTTGATTGAGTGTCTGACTTTGGCTCAAGTCATGATCTCCTGGTTCATGAATTTGAGCTCCATATCAGGCTCGCTGCTGTCAGCACAGAGCCCATTTCAGAACCTCTGTCCCCTCTCTCTGCCCCTCCCCTGCTTGTGCCCACTCTCTCTCTCTCAAAAATAAATAAACATTAAAAAAAAAAAGTAGCAGAAAGAGAAATTAAGAAAACAATCCCATTCACAATTGTACTGAAAAGAATAAAACACCTAGGGATAAATTTAACAAAGGAGATTAAAGACCTGTACTTTGAAAACTATAAAATACCAATGAAATAAACTGAAGACAACACAAACAAATGAAAAGATATAACATGCTCATGGGCTCAAAGAATTCACATTGTTAAAATGTCCATACTACTAAAAGCAATTTACAGACTCAATGTAATCCCTATGAAAATACCAACAGCACTTTTCACAGAACTAGAACAAATAATGTCCATAATTTGTATGGAACCACAAAAGATCCTGAAGAGCCAAAGAAAGAAGAACAAAACTGGAGGTATCACAATCCCAGTTTTCAAGATATACTACATAGCTATAGGAATCAAAGCAGTATAGTACTGGCACAAAAGTAGACACATCAATATAACAGAGAGCCCAGAAATTAACCCATGCTTATATGGTCAATTAATTTACAACAAAGAAAGCAAGAATATACAATGGGGGAAAAGGCAATCTCTTCATTAATGGTGTTGGGAAAACTGGACACCTGCATGCAAAAGAATGAAACTGGACCACTTTCATATACTATTATACACAATGGTAAATTCAAAATGGATTAAAGACCTAAAGTAGAGCATGAAACTATAGAACTCCTAGGAGAAAACACAGGCAGTAAACTCTTGGGCATCAGCCTTAGCAATATTTTTTCTGGTCCTCTCTCCTCAAAAAAGGGAAACAAAAGCAAAAATACACTATTGAGACTGAATCAAACTAAAAAGCTTTGGCACAGCAAAGGATACTATCCACAAAGCAATAAGGTGATATATTGAACAGGAGAAGACAATTACAAATGATAACAGCCACCAAGGGGTTGATATCCAAAATATGTAAGGAACTCATACAACTCAGCACCCAAAAAACCCCACAAATAATCCGATTAATAAATGGTAAGAGAACCTGAAAAGACGTTTCCCAAAGAATACATGCAGATGGACAACAAACACATGAAAAGATGCTCAGTGTCACTAACCATCAGGGAAATACAAATTAAAACTACAATGAGATATTACCTTACACCTGTCACAATGGCTATTACCAAAAAAACAAGAAATGGTAAGTGTTGGCCAGAATGTAGAGAAAAGCAAACCTTTGTCAACTATTGGTAGGAATGTAAATTGGTACCACTGTGGAAAACCAAGTGGCAATTCCTTAAAAAATTAAAAGTAGAAATATCATACAATCTAGTAATTCTACTTCAGGGGATTTACCCAAAGAAAATGAAAACGCTAATTTGAAAAGATATATGCACCCCTATATTTACTGCAGCATTATTTACAATAGACAAGATATGGAAACAACCTAATTGTCCTCTGACAGATAAACTGATAAAGAAGATGTAATGTATGTACACAATGTAATATTACTCAGCATAAGAAAGAATGAAATCTAAGGGCACCTGGGTGGCTCAATCGGTTGAGCGTCCAACTTCGGCTTAGGTCATGGTCTCACAGTTTGTGAATCTGAGCCTCACATTGGGCTCACTGCTGTCAATGTGAAGCCCACTTCAGATCCTCTATCCCCCTCTCTCTGCCCCTCCCCCACTTGTGCACGCGCTCTCTCTTTCAAAGATAAATAAACATGAAAAAAATATTTTAAAAGAATGAAATCTAGGGGAAGGAGGACGAAAGAATGAAATCTTGCCATTCATGACAACGTGGATGGACCTAGTTGGTATTATGCTAAATGAAGTCAGTCAGATAAAGACAAAAACGCCATATGATTTTATTTATATCTGGAATCTAAAAAACAAAACAAATGAGCAAACGAAAAAACAGAAGCAGACTCATAAATACAGAAAACAAATTGGTGGTTATAAGAGGGGAAGGGGATGAGCAAAATAGGTGAAGGGAATTAAAAGGTACAAATGTCCAATTATAAAATAAATAAATCACAAGTGATTAAGTACAAAATAGGAAATACAGTGAATACTTTAATTTTTTATGTTGACAGATGGTAACTATACTCATTGTGGTAAGCATTTGGTAATGTTTATAATTACCTAATTACCATGTTATACACCTGAAACTAATATTGCATGTCAATTATACTGCAATTAAAAATAAAAATTAAGGGGCACCTAGGTGGCTTAGTTGGTTAAACATCTGACTCATGGTTTTGGCTCAGGTAATGATCTCACTGTCCGTGAGTTTGCGCCCCGTATCGGGCTCTGTGCTGACATTGCGGAGCCTGCTTTGGATTCTGTCTCCCTCTCTCTGTGCTCCTCCCCCACTAGCTCTCTATCTCTCTCTCAAGATAAATAAAAAATAAACTTACAAAAAAAAAACATTTAAAAGAAATAAAAATTGGAAAAAAAAAATCATCAACTCTAAAAGAAAAGAAAGAAAACTCCTAATGGGGCTCCTGGATGGCTCAGTCAGTTAAGTGTCCAACTTCCACTCAGGTCATGATCTCGGGGTTAGTGAGTTTAAGCCCCACATTGGGCTCTGTGCTGACAGCTCAGAGCCTGAAGCCTGCTTCAGATTCTGTGTCTCCCTCTCTCTCTGCCCGTGTCCTGCTCACACTCTGTCTCTCTCTTTCTCAAAAATAAATAAACATTAAAAAAAATTTTTTAAATAAAAATTTGTATGTTATGTCAATGGATCCCAACTAGCCAAAGCAATCTTGAAACAGTGAAGTTATAAGACACACACTTTCTGATATAGGAATCAAAATGGTATGGTACTGACATAAGGACAAACATATACTAATGGAATAAAACACAGAGTCCAGAAATAAACTCATATAAACGGTCAAACTATTTTTGGTAAGGATGCCAAGACCCTTCAGTGGGGTAAGGGTGGTCTTTTCAGCAAATGATACTAGGAAAACTGGATATCCACATGCAAAAGAATGAAGATAGATCCTTACCTTCTACCATACACAAAAATTAACTCGAAATGAATCAAAGAGCTAAAACTGTAAAAATCTTAGAAGAAAACACAGGGGAAGATCTTTGTGACCTTAGATTTGTCAATAATTACTTAAATATGACACCAACAACACAGGCATCAAGAGAAAAAACAGAAAAATTGGGCTTTACCAAAGTAGTGCACCATAAAGAGAGTAAAGGGGTGCCTGGGTGGCTCAGTTGGCTGAGTGTCCGACCCTCAATTTTGGCTCAGGTCATGATCTCATGGTTCATGGGACTGAGCCCTGCATTGGGCTCTACGCACTGAGAGTGCGGACCCTGCTTGGGATTCTCTGTCTCCCTCTCTCTCTGCCCCACCCTCTGTTCCCACTCTATCTCTCTCTCAAAATAAATAAACACTTTTTTAAAAAAAAGAGAGAGGGACACCTGGGTGGCTCAGTTGGTTGAGCATCTGAATTTGGCCAGGTCATGATCTCAGGGCTCACGAGTTTGGGCGCTGCATCAGGCTTGCTGCTGTTAGCATAGAGCCCACTTCAGATCCTCTGTCACCCTCTCTCTCTCTGCCCCTCACTTACTCTCTCTCTCTCTCTGAAAACTAAAAAAACACTTTAAAGAAGAGTAAAAAGGGGCACCTGGGTGGTTCAGTCGGTTGAGCGTCCGACTTTAGCTCAGGTCATGATCTCACAGCTCCTGAGTTCGAGCCCCGTGTCAGGCTCTATGCTGACAGCTCAAAGCCTGGAGCCTGCTTCAGATTCTGTGTCTCCCTCTCTCTCTGCCCCTAACCCACTCACATTCTGCCTCTGTCTCTCTCAAAAATAAACATTAAAAAAAATTTTTTTAATAAAAATAAAAATAAAAAAGAGTAAGACAACACACAGAATAGAAGAAAACACCTGTAAATCATATAGTTGGTAAGTGATTAATGCCATAATATATTAAGAACTCTCACAACTTTTGAGTCAACTATACTTCGATTAAAAAAAAAAAAACAACAAACAACTCTCAGAGGGCACCGGGTTAGCTCAGTTGAGACAGCATAAGACTTGATCTTAGGGTCTTGACTTCAAGCCCCACATTGTGTGGACAGTCTATTAAAAAAGACTTTCATGGTGTGATGCTAAGTGAAATAAGCCATACAGAGAAAGACAGATACCATATGGTTTCACTCTTATGTGGATCCTGAGAAACTTAACAGGAACCCATGGGGGAGGGGAAGGAAAAAAAAAAAAAAGAGGTTAGAGTGGGAGAGAGCCAAAGCATAAGAGACTGTTAAAAACTGAGAACAAACTGAGGGTTGATGGGGGGTGGGAGGGAGGAGAGGGTGGGTGATGGGTATTGAGGAGGGCACCTTTTGGGATGAGCACTGGGTGTTGTATGGAAACCAATTTGTCAATAAATTTCATATATAAAAAAAATTAAAAAAAAAAAGAACTGAAACTACAAAAAAAAAAAAAAACTCTCATTACTCGAAACAAAAAGCAAGCACCCAATTCAAAGATGAGAAAAGAATCTGAATAGACTTCTCTTCAAAGAAGATACACAAATAGCCAATAAGTAAATGAAATGATGATCAACATCATGAATGAAATGCCAAATCAAAGCTCCAATGAGATACTACTTCATACCCATTTGGATGACAATTATAAAAAAAAAAAATAGAAGGTATCAAGTGTTGGCACAGATATAGAGCAATCAGGGGCACCTGGGTGGCTAAGTCAGTTATCATCTGACTTCAGCTCAGGTAACGATCTCATGGTTCGTGGGTTTGAGCCCCGTGTTGGGCTCTGCACTGACAGAGCTGAGCCTGCTTGGGATTCTCTCTCCCTCTCTCTCTCTGCCCCTCCCCAACTTGCTCTTTCTCTCTCTCTCAAAATAAATAGACTTAAAAAAAAAAAAAGAGAGAGAGAGAGAGAAATCAGAACCATTGTGCACGGCTGGTGGGAATGTAAAATGGGCCAGCTAGTGTGAAAAACAGTTTCCTCAAAAAGTTGAAATAGAATTACCATATGATCCAGCAATTCCAATTAAAAGCATTTGACAGACCCAAATGTCTATCAAAAATAAATGGGTAAACAAAATGTGGTATATACATATGGTGGAATATTATTCAGGCATAAAAAGAAATGATATTCTGATACATGCTAGAATGTAGATGGACCTTGAAAGCATCATGCTAAGTGAAATAAGCCAGATACAACTGGGCAATTATTTTATGATTCCACTTTATGAGATTCCTAAAACTGGCTAATTCATTGAGATACAAGGTAGAATAGAGGTTACCAGGGCTTAGGAGGAGGAGGAATGGGCAGTTATTGTTTAATTGGCATAGTTTCCGTTTAGGATGATAAGAAAGTTCTGGAAATAGATAGTGGTGATGGTTATGCAACATTGTGAATGTACTTAATGCCACTGAACTGTACACTTAAAGTGGTAAATTTTATGCTGTTTATTTTACCACAATACAAAAAAAATTATGACTCAAAACATCAAAGAAATTACAGAAAAGAGACAAGTTTCCTTTGAATTATAAACTACACATGCTACCCCTCTCCCAACTCATCACTAATTGATAACTGCAGTTGAAGTAACAGGATTACAAATGCCAAGTGAATTTGAATCTGAAGAGCTGGACAGAAACTTAAACTGACCTCCCACTCAATCAGATGACAGATTCAAGACAATGTCTAAATAATGGAGCACCTTACATAATTTGAAAAGTGACTCAGGCTGATCCAAAATCTATCATTTATCTTTACTTACTGGCCTTAGTTCTGTCCATGAAGCCACATGGAATAAATCTAATTCTTTTTCAATAAAACAAGCACTGATCAGGGCACTTTGGCGGCTCATTTGGTTAAGTGTCCCACTTTTGGTTTCAGCTCAGGTCAAGATCTCATGCTTTCATGAATTCAGGCCCCATCCCCTACTTGGGATTCTCTCTGCCCCCTCTCTCTCTGCCCCTCCCCCACTTGCACTGTCTTTCTCAAAATAAATAAAAAACTAAAAATAAAAAAAAAAGCCCTGATCATTTTTAAAGACAACTTTTATGTCCAACAGTATTTTCCACTAAGCTAGATATCCCCAGTCCCTTCAAGCATTCTATATGGTTTCCATAGCTTTATCCATTCTGAAAACTTCCCCTGAAATGTTTACTGGTTTAAAATTATTCACCCCCCCAAACATAAAATTAAATTAAATTAAAATAAAATAATTCACCCAAACTGTATATAAGCCAAATGTGACCTCTTCCTGGTTATTTTGATTACTGCAGCCTAATACTGTTAAGTTTTTGACATCTCCAACACACAATTTTATATATTAAATATAAAACTTTTAGTTTGGGCTTCATATCTTCCCAGTCTGTGGGGAAAACACTCTTATTATATAAGTAATAAATACCCATAGTAGGGAAATTAGAAAAAAAAATAAGGGGAAAAATATTTTAAAATAAAATTAATTTTATCAAAAATAATTTTTAGACAGTATGGTTTACTTGACTTACGGTTTTGTGATGTCTTTTAAATTTTTTTGTTTTTAGAGAGAGCACAAGTGGAAGAGAGGGGCAAAGGGGGAAGGGGAGGGGAGAGACAGAGAAAGAGAGAGAGACACAGAGAGAGAGACACAGAGAGAGAGGGAGAGAGAGAGAGACACAGAGAGAGAGAGAGAGAGAGAGAGAGAGAGAATGAATCTTAACCAGCCTCCATGTTCAGTGCAGAGCCCACTGCAGGGCTTAATCCCTCGATCCTGGGATCACAACCTGAACTGAGATCAAGAGTTGGATGCTTAACCAACTGAGCCATCCAGGCATGCCATGATGTATCTTTCAATCAACAATTCTCACTCAACAATTTATCATGGATACTTCAACATGACAAAGTTCTATCTTCATCCCATTCTTAATAAAAAGCAGATACTTCATTTGTATCTGCCAAGTCATGACTCATTTTTAAACAGCTTTATTGAAATATAATTCACATACCATACCACACAATTTACCCATTTAAAATGTACAATTCAATGGTTTTTAGCATATTCACACATATATACAAACATCACTACAGTCGATTTTAGGACATTTCCATTACCTCAAAAAGAAACCCTGTACCCCTTAGCTATCATTCCTCATACCCCCATCTTTCACTCCAGTCCCAAGCAATCACTAATCTATTTTTAATCTCTACAGGTTTCTCTATTTTGGACATTCATATGAACACACTCATATATATGTGGCCTTTGTATCTAGCTTACTTCACTTACTATATGTTTTCAAATTTCGTCTATGATGTAGCATGTATCAGTATATTATTCTTTTTATAGCTGAAAAATATTCTATCGTATGTGTGTGCCACATGTGTTTATCCATTCATCCATTCAGGGACATTTGTTTCTTTTCCTACCTTTTGGCTATTACGAAGAATGCTGCCATGAACATTCTTATAGAAGTTTCTGTGTGCAAATGTGCTTTCATTTCTCATGGATATATATACACTTAGGAGTTAAATTGCATATTTCAACGTTTATTTATTTTTGGGACAGAGAGAGACAGAGCATGAACGGGGGAGGGGCAGAGAGAGAGGGAGACACAGAATCGGAAACAGGCTCCAGGCTCCGAGCCATCAGCCCAGAGCCTGACGCGGGGCTCGAACTCACGGACTGCGAGATCGTGACCTGGCTGAAGTCGGACGCTCAACCGACTGCGCCACCCAGGCGCCCCTGAAATTGCATATTTAATCATTTGAAGAAGTGATAGTTTTCCAAAGAGGTTGAATCATTTTTAGATTTCTACTATCAGTGTATGAGGGTTCCAATTTCTCCACATCCTCAACAATTGTTATTATCTGATTTTGTGATTCTAACCATCCTAGTGGGTGTGAAATTGTGTATCACTGTGATTTTGATTTTGATTTCTCTGATAATTAACAATGTCAGGCATACGTTCATGTGCTTATTAGCCATTTGTATATCTGCTTTGAAGGAATGTGCATTCACATTCTTTGCCCATTTATTAATTGCATTATTTGCCTTTTTATTATTGAGTTGTAAGTTCCTTATATATTCTAGATCCATGTGACATATGGACATATGATTTGAAATGTTTTCTCCTGGGGTGACTGGGTGGCTCAGTTGGTTAAGCATCTGACTTCAGCTCAGGTCATGATCTCTCAGTTCATGAGTTCAAGCCCCGCATCAGCCTCTGTGCTGACAGCTCAGAGCATGGAGCTTACTTTGGATTCTGTGTCTCCTGCTCTCTCTGCCCCCACCCTTGCTTACGCGCTCTCTCTCTCTCTCTCTCAAAAATAAATACGCATTAAAAAAAATGTTTTCTCCTATTCTATGGGCTTTCCACTTTCTTGATTATGTCCTTTCAAGTACACAATTTGGTAACTTTGATGAAGTCCAGTTTATCTATTTTTTTCTTTTGTTGCCCATATTTTGTGTCATATCTAAGAATCTTGATGTTTAAGAACCTTTTCTATAATTTTTACAACAAACTCATTGATTTGTAATTTTTGAAATTAATCTTTTTTTCTATTTAATACTTTCCTCAAAAACTTTTTAATGTTCATTTATTTTCAAGAGAGAGACAGAGTATGAGCAGGAGAGGGGCAGAGACAGAGGGAGACACAGAATCCAAAGCAGACTCCAGGCTCTAAGCTGTCAGCACAGAGCCTGATGTGGGGCTCCAACTCACGAACCGCAAGATCATGACCTGAGCCGAAGTTGGACATTTAACCGACTGAGCCACCCAGGTGCCTCCATACCTTTTTTTTTTTTTTTTAATGTTTATGTATTTACCTTGAGAAAGAGAAAAAGAGAGCTTGCAAGCAGGGGAGGGGCAGAGAGAAAGAGAGAGAAAGAATCCCAAGCAGGCTCTGCATTTTAAGTGCAGAACCTGATGTAGAGCTCGATCCCAGGAATTAAGATCATGACCTGAGCCAAAATCAAGAGTCAGACACTTAACCGACTGAGCCACCCAGATGCACTTCTATTTTATACATGTATACTTTTTTTCCATTTCTGTTTTCAATTTTATATATATATGTGTGTGTGTGTGTGTGTGTGTGTGTGTGTATATATACATGTATATATGTGTATATATATAACATATATATATACATATACTTTTATTTATCTTTGTGTGTTAACACTTAAATTTCTAGTTTATATCCTAGTCTGTGTATTGGCATATAAACATCTGAGGCTTTTAAAGATTGTTCCTGATTCTATAGCAGTAATTTTAATTTTTTTTTTTTAACATTTATTCATTTTTGAAAGAGAGAGAGAACGAGTGAGGGAGGAGCAGAGAGAGAGACATAGAATCTGAAGCAGGCTTCAGGCTCTGAGCTGTCAGCACAGAGCCCAATGCTGGGCTCGAACTCACAAACTGCAAGATCATGACCTGAGCCAAAGATGGATGCCCAACCACCTGAGCCACCCAGGCACCCCTAATCTGTTTTTAAGTTTATTTATTTTTGAGAGAGAGAGAGAGAGAGCACGATTGGGGGGGGGGGTCGGGTGGGTGGGCAGAGAGACAGAGAGATCAACAGAGAGAGAGGGCTGTCAGCAGAGAGCTGCAGGGTTTGAACTCACAAACCGTAAGATCATGACCTAAACTGAAATTAAGAGTCAGATGCTTAATTGACTGAGTCACCCAGGTGCCCCTAATCTTAATCTTAATTCCCTACATACTGTCCAACTTTTTTTTTGCCTGTTTTTCCATTTGAAGACTGAAAATATTTTGCACTTATTGTCTGCATCACTTACAAATTGAGGGATTCAATTATGAAAATTATTATCTTAAACTGTGATACTTCCATAGAAAATATTAATATTTTATTCAAAATATGGTGATAAATTTAAATTTTATCTCATAAGACAGCTGAGGACAGGAAAAATATATAATAGCATTTAGAGCCTAGTGGAAAATAAAATACCTTAGTAAATATATACAATCACTGAGCTGTATTACTCACTTTTTAAATGAAGTATTTATTAAAAATTACTAGAAGCAGTCAGAAGGCAGTGGCCCTTGCAAATATATATTATTTCAACTCTTTTGTCCTTTAGTCTCACCTGAAAAGTGCATATACCAGGGTAGCAATCAAAGCGAAACTGACCACAACTGCCACAAGTACTTGGTCACTTACTCCTTCTATGACTGAATCATCATCCAGTTTCAAACTTTGAACCTCACTGTGATATTTGGCCATTCCAAGTCTAAAATATAAAGAAACAAGATGAAAGTTACAAATGACACAGTAAAAATGAAATATACTAATCAAAACAACATAAATATAACTGACTTCCAAGGTTTTTAAATTTTCAGAGTGCCCACTTAAGGAAGGTTGTTGCATTAACTACAACTCCAGTGAGGATTCTCCCTTTGAGTTCTGTAAAATTTGCCAGACACATTATTTTGAGGAAAAGAAAATTCTACTTCCTTTAAGGTAAAAAATTACTCTAATTTGTCATCCATTTACAGTTTTTAAAAACAAATTAAAAAATACCGTTTCTTCTTCAAGCTCAGTTCCTTTAATCTTAAAGGAAAAAAAGACATTCCTCATGCTCAATAGCTCTTCTCATTCTTGAATACCAAATCAATTCTCCAAGTAAATCAGATCCCTCCTCTCCCTTACAGCACTAAATGTGTCCTGGAATGCACCATGTATAGATAAGGAAAGCAATATATTCTCTTCTTACGTAAATATTCTTATATTATCTAGCTTAGTGCTCTGTACACAGTAGGACCTAATAAATACATGTTTAAATAAAAGTGACTTACCTTACTTACAGTGTTAGTAATTTGAAAAGTAAAAGACATTTAGGCTATAGCACATTTATATCTACTAAGATTAGTTGAATTAATGAAAATTCTGGTGCTTGAAAACAATTAGCCTCACCTGGAACTAAACTCAGCTTATGGTTCAGAATTCTTTGAACTGCCTGGAATATGGAATCACTCTGAGGCTGCATTTCCTTATGAAGAGAAGAGGGAGGATATGAAACTCTGCTTCCCATACACTAAGCTAGAGAAAAATGGTAATATTCAATTTCTATAGGTATGAAGGGAAATAATCCAACCACATCAGAGTCCAAGTATCATAGGTAATTCTTATTTTTTATATGGCAAAAGAGAAAAATTTAGTCTCATAAGACACCACAAGGAAAATAAAGGAAATATTCAATTAAATATATATGACTATTCATAATTAAAATAAAATCCTGTAGGGGCACCCGGGTGGCTCAGTTGGTTAAGCATCTGACTTTGGCTCAGGTCATGATCTCGCAGCTCCTGAGTTCAAGCCCCGTGTCGGGCTTTGTGCTGACAGCTAGGTGCCTGGAGACTGTTTCAGATTCTGTGTCTCCCTCTCTCTCTGTCCCTTCCCCCTCATGCTCTGTCTCTCGCTCTCAAAAATATATACACTTTAAAAAAAAAAGAAAATTAAAAAAAATAAAATAAAATTCTGTATATATGTACCTTATTGCACTGATAAGTTTTATTCATTAATCTAGTGAGTCTCTGTTAAGAGGAAACTGTGAAAGTCTAACACCTTTAAGAGAATCTGAACTAGCAGCTAAAAACGAAATTACCTTATGGAAGCAAACAAACAGATCAAGGTCAGTTTCCATCGGCTTTACACATAATAACAGCCTAATATATCAGGAACTTTCTAATGATAGGTTTCAAATAACCATTATGAAGGCCACACACCAGGAAACTCAGAAAAGCAGCTGTAACTTCATTATTTTCATTCAAAAGAACAGTTAAATGAACTGCCAAATGAAGGTGAAAAAACAGCCTCAAGTAGTGTAGGGGTGGGTCATGTAGTATTTAGATACTTATTTTTTCAGGTTTCCTCTTCTTATATTTTATTTTATTTTTTAAAAGACTTAAGTAATCTCTACACCCAACGTGGGCTCAACTCTACAAGCCCAAGATAAAAAGTCACAGGCTCCAGTGACTGAACCAGCCAGGTGTCTGGCTCTTTTTAGAGATGCTATGTACAGCTGTATCAAAAGTCCTAAGAACAGTCAGAACTATTTCTATCTGCAGAAAGATAACCAAAATGCTATCCCCTTGTGTCAAGATTTCCCACCTCTAACTGCTGAAAAGTGAAAAGATTTTCCCTATGCTATACATTTAGGCAATTCACTAGTGAATAGAATTTGTCACCCCAAAATACGACTTTTGGTTTAAGAATTACTTTAGACTGGTTATTAAAAACAAACAAACAAACAGCAAACAAAGGAAAGGCTCTGAAAACTAAGCAGAAGCTATCCTATTTTTAAGAGCCATTTATGAGTAAAATCTCCATTTGTAAGGGTGTCTCTCTCTGTACCGGAAGAGGAGGACTAAATCTCTAGAAAATTTTATGAATGGGGCAGGGACTTAAATCTGCATAACATTACCCTTGTTTGCTGTGCTTTTCCTGGGAATCTCTCATAACTATGCTCCCTCCCTCCCCCAACATCTTTCTTTGGTCTTTAGCTGAAGGTGGTATATAATGTGATGGTTTGGGACATTTTGGAGTTACTCAGTTTTCCTGGGTACCTCCCATGTACGCAGAAGGTTTATAAGTTATTAAACTTCTGGGTTTTTTTCCTGTTAATTTGTCTTTTATTACAGGGGAGTCTCTGCCAAGAACCTAGTAGAAAGATAGTTATTTTTTTCTCCCCCACACTCCTTGTATTTTTTTTTTAAATGGGTTACACTTGTTTTTGTGTTCTTTCAAGTGCAATCAATGGTAATGTGACTAAATTCCACTGTACAAATTATCTATTCTTTTAATCCTACTGTATATTTAACCTCTATGCAACTAAGATATTGCTTATGATATTGCTTCAGGCACACTTCCAAGAGCTCAGAGAGCCAGGATACTCTAACTCTTGCATGGCCATATGAAGTTATTTGCATAATTTTACAGCAAAAGTTCCCAACGTTATTAAAATGAAGACACAATACCACAAATTCTAGTATCCCCAAAGATGTTTGGGCTTAGAGAGGAGAGGTTGGGGGGAGAGTGCTGATAAGTTTCTGAGAGGAACAGAGAGGTCAGCTGCATTTTCTGGTTACATGGAAATCCCAGCTAAACCTAGAGCTTTCATATGGAAAACTACTAATCACTGACCTAATTGTTGTGGGCTGCCAATAGCTCAACTTCCACCAGTAGTTTTTCTTATGATCAGAGTTAAAAAACAAAATAAAACAAAACTGCAGGAGCTAATAGCTCAAAAATGGGGTATTATAACATCACTCTGTTTGGAAAGAGGCTGATCTAAGATTACAGAGGATAAACACTAAAAAGAAAATTTTCTACTTGAGGAGATGACATAATATCTCAATCTCGAAAAGTCAATCTTATCTGAACTTCAGTTCAACTTTTGCTTTTCACAGTCAGGTCTTGTCTAGATCAGAACAGTGCTCCTGGTTTTGTTCAATGGCATTGGCTCTCAACTCAAGCCTAAGCACTGCTACTTGGACATTAACAGTCCTAGATTTTAGTTCCAATTCTACTACCACAAACTGTGCCCTACATAAACTCTAATGACCTCTCATTTTCTGCAAAATGTAAAAACTGCGCTTGAGGATTTCTTAAGTTCCTTCCCGAATTACATCTGATTCAGGGTTTTTTGAATTAAAACAAAACAAAACAAACAAACAAAAAAACCTCAGAAAGATAAACACAAGTTAAAAGTGGTTACACGTGGGAAATAGACCTGAGAGCCAGCCTTTCACCTTTCCCAGGACACAGTTCTATAGTATTCCTTTAACCATAAAAATAAAAGCCAGTGCCTAACTTCCTCCCTTGAGTGATGAAAATTAGGCTTCAGTGCTCAAAGACAAAATGTCTGTGTCCAGTCCCATTCTTACCTATCACCCTAGTCACTCTATTTCCTGATGGTCGCCTTCCTTCTAAAGGTATCTATCAAGGGCACTCTAAGACACTCACAGAGACATCTTATTCCTTAGAGCAGTGCACAGGGAATATTACATGTGTTAGGGGCCACTAAATGCTGCTTACTTGAAACCCAGAAATAAAGTTTATAAACTTATAGAACATGATTTCTAATGTATTTCAAAGGATCCTATCAAATATGAAGATAAGAGTTACCAGTGCTTCATTTTTGTTTGAGATTCACAGAAACAACACACCATAGATCTTGGAGACAGTGTGGTATAATTGATAGAAGCCTGAAGAGGAATGGGTTTCTAGCTTGGGTTTTGCTATTGATTAGCTGAGTCTTATTAAGAAGTAGCTTCATATATTAGAGAAGCATAAGCTTTGGAGTCAGGCAACTGTGTACTCATGTGAAGTCTGCATCTCAACTCCCTCATATGTAAAATATGTAAAAATAATTTTAACCATATCAAATGCCCACTTTTTTAAAAAGCAATTTCCACACCCAACGTAGGGCTCAAACTTACAACCTTGAGATCAAGAGTTGCATGCTCTACCTAGTGTGCCAACCAGGTGCCCCTCAAATGCCCACTTTTGATGAAAAAAAAGCTCCTTGTTTTATGGAGTTTATAATGAGATAATGAAGGTAAAGCATTTAGCATATTGCTTGTTACACCATACAGACTTTCAGTAAACAGTTGTAATACTTTGATTATTATTATTTTTTTTAAATTTTTTAAAGTAATCTCTACACCTAACATGGGGCTCCAACTTACAACCCCAAGATCAAGACTTGCATTCTCTACAGTTTGAGCCAGCCAGGCAGCCCTTGGTTACTATTATTAACAACTGTCAAGAAGAACCACTCTAAAACTTAGCCATGCATTCCCTATAGCTGCACTATGGTGCATCTCAAATTCTCTTTAATCAAAGCTCTAAGTATGTATTCCCGGGGAAGACTTGGGAACATGGCCACAGAGGACACCCCCATGTTTATCTGAATCTGATAAACAGCTATAGATGACAACTAGTCTCCAACTAACCAAAGTAAGGAGACAGCTAAGGCAAATTATACTCACTTCTCAACTTGGCCTTTTACAAAATTTTCAGAAAAAAATAAGTAAATAAAAATAAGGGAAATACAGGAAATTCCATAACTTCCAAAGGAGAAATCCTTTGTCTTTTTACCCAAGCTCATGTAGAAACATGATAGTCACATGACTTCCACAGTTACATCCAAGAAGCTTTTAATATAATTTCCTTCATCGAGGATAATAGGCGCCACAAATGAAATCTTAAGAACACTGCAGTATCATGCATAAATGCATTATGGGTGAGCAGTCAAGATTGAAAAAGGACTGGCTTAGGTCATCTGTGTCAAAGCCTTAAAAACCTGAGCAGCTGGAGTAAAGGTGTTCACTACACCACAGTCCCTCCAGAAAAAGCTAGAATTTGGTTCTCCACATCAAAACACAAGTTGTGGGTGAGTCAGGCTTAAGTCAATGTAACATATACTTACTGACTTTACATGTCTAAGAAGGGTAATGGTCATTAAAGTGCTGGGGATTCGACAGCAACAACCTAGTATGGAATGTAGGAACTCTGGTTAGACAGAGATCCAGAGGCAACAACAGAAGAAACAAAGGCAGTCAAGATACATATTTATCATTTCTAAAGATTTCTCTGCCCTTGGCATAGGGAAGAACATTTTTTAAAAAGACCATTGAGAAGACTTCAGGTAAGATTTTTTTACATTTGCAAAATGATAAATCATCACGTGTCAACTGTTAACTGGTACTTTGTAAGGCGTCCTTAAAAACTCACTTCAATTCTTAATGCTCACGGACAAAACCTACTCCTAATGGGAAAAAGGGGGGCTTCAGGAACTGACAAACCAGAGTAAAGATGTGCTCTAGGAAGTTAAGTTTGCTGCACTCCAAATAAAAGTTTGGCATTATCTTATTAAGTTAAGCATATTCTATGACTCAACAATTCTCCTAGGACTCCAAGGCATGTATCCTAAGGAAACCCTTACACATTTGCACTAGTATCCAGGTGTAAGAATGCTTACAGCACTGTTTTTAGTAGCCTCAAACTGGAACAAAAAATGTTCATTAACAGAACGTGTACACTGTTATAATCATGCAACGGAATACTAGACAGCAATGTAAATTACCTATAGATATAAACAAATTTACTATTAATTCAAAGCCACAAAATACACTGATCCCACTCGTTAGAATTCAAAAACACGCAAAGTAAAACTATATTGTTCAGGCATGCATATAGTAAAACTCTACGGAAAAGCAAGAAAGTGAGTATCCTAAAAGTCAGTCTAGGGAGGGAATTGTTCTCAGGAAGGAACATTATGTGTGGGTAGGACTTCTGAAATATGGGCAGTGTTCTTTTGTTTTTATCTGGGTGTTTATTAAATATTTTTCTTTAACCATGTACATTGTATGCACTTTTCTGCATGTTATGTCGCATAAAAATATACGGTACCCCAGCAGATATCCACAACTCTAAAAAGGTGAGAGAACTTGAGGACAATCAAGCAAGCCATTAATTAAGACGGCCAACTCCTAGCTCTGCGCTAGGAGAAACAGGCCCTAAGAACTATCGGGGTCCTCACGGACTAACTGGCGCACACCCTCTCCCTAAAGTAGCCTAAGTTTTCAGGGAGTCGAGGCTCACCGCGACCCAAGAAGGAACGGCTGGCTCTCTTCACCCGGCCAAGCACCTAGAACCACCAGACACCCGCCACGTCGGCCCTTCCGCTGTCTCCGGAATTCCGGGAGGGAGCCGGGCGACTCTGGGGTTTAGCCCCGGGCTTCCCGAAGGAAGGCGGAACCCCTGAGTCCGAAGCAGCAACCCCCCCGCCCCGAAGCCCGAGGCGACCCCTAGGGCAGTCCCGCCCTCGTCCGAGCCCCGCCGGCAGCTCCCGCGGGCCCGGACGCGGGTGGGCGTGGCCGGCCGCGGCCAGGCGGGCCGCCGAGGGGGAGGGGGCGCGTACCTCTCCACCGCAGAGGATACCTCGCCAATTCCCGGTGACTGAGACTAGAGATTATTTCCGGGCACGGCCCCCGCCACCCTCCCAGGCAATCACTAGCTGTCTCTTTTTCAATTTGGAGTGCGGACACAGGCGCACGCGCACTGCCGAGCTTCCGTAAGGGTGCGAGCGGACAGGCGAGGAGGACCCACCGCCGCCGCCGCCGCCGCCACCAGGGCCGGGCGCGTGCGCGCCGCGACACGCAGCGGGCCGGCGTCGGGGCGCGCGCGGCGGCGGCGGCAGCGGCAGCGGGGAGGCGGGCCGGCCGGAGCGCGATTGTGCGCAGTGGCTCGTCGGCCGCGGCTCTGGCCTGGGCCGGCGCTCTCCGGAGGAGGGGTGTGGGGGCTGGGGGCGGGGACGCGGGGCTGCGGGCGTGGCCGGGGGCGCGCGCGGCGGGCGCGCGGTCCCGAGTGAAAAGAGAAGGAGGGGCAGCGGGGGTGACGGTGCGGGAGCCGCTGGCAGCGCCGGGAAGGTAGTCCGCGGCCGGGGCGGGAGGAGAAGGTGGGCCAGAGGCCAGGTCAACTGCCCGGACCCTCCGACGCAGCCCCAGACCGAGCGGCAGCGGTTTCTGGAGAGGTGGGGAGGCGCTGCCAAGCCCCAGCTGGGGAAGATGTTCAACGTGGAGTCGGTGGAGCGGGTGGAGCTGTGCGAGAGCCTTCTCACTTGGGTATGTGATGACTGGCGGGTCGGGGGAAGACCCCCTCCCCCAGGCCTCCTTTCCGGGATCCCCCACGCTTGTCGCGGGGGGCGAGCGCCGAGGGCGGCGGTGCCGTCACATCCGGGGCCTGGGGCGGGCGGAGCCGGGGGACGCCGGTGCGGGCCGCGTCTACCCCGCGGCCGGGTGGGGCGGGGGGCTGCGCGGATCGTCTGGGCGCTGGGGGCTCGGCCCCGGGTCCGAGGGGAAATTTGCCAGGCTTGGGGTTTGAGGTGTTGGCTGCGCTCCGAGAGGAAACCGGCCCTATGGAGGCTAATGATGGGGTGCAGGCGGCACTGTGATTAGGATTGTTGTTGTTTGCAGCTGATGAGGCGCTGGTGCTTCCCTCTCGCGCTGCCAGGGACACCGAAGTGTTGGCTGTCCCTGCGCCCCGCGCAGCCGGTAGAGGCACTCGGGACCCTTGGTTACGACGCTCCTCGCCTTTGTTGTAGCGTTCACGGAGGACGGAGGTTAGCCCCTTGAGGGATGAGCCAGGCCCACTGGAAGAGAAAAGTACTTTGAAGGGAAGATAGGAAAAATATGAAAAGGCACCCCGAGACCGTATTTTAAGTGAGAGATGCGCTTCAGCGATTAGAAAGTAAGCGGTGTGGAGGTACTTGTTAAAGGTATAAATATAAAAACAAATCTGGAAGATATGTGGGGATCAGTAATGGAACTCGACATTTTGGGAGCAACGTTGTGGGATTCTGATTTTAAATTATTAAACTCTTATTAAAATGGTCACGTTTTAAAGTCACTACATGTTCAATTCTGATGCTAACAATTGTGCTTTTAGCAGCTTCTTCGAGAGCTGGACTTAAAACCCATGCTGTGTGTGTCACTAACTCTGGTGTCAGTTTTTGGTGTGTGTGTGTAGACGTCTGCAGACCCACGGGATAAACCTTTTGCTTTTTCCCAGAGTGTTACTCATTGCTAAAAATGTTAAACGTCATTTCTAGAATAGGATGTTGATTGAGGTGACTACAGCATTTGGGTTCATGTTAAAGGTAAGACGCAGATGGCAGAGATTCTGTTCAGCGGTGCCTTGAGTTACAAGTTCAAATCCTTGAAGTATAGATGTCACTCTCCTGTGTGGGAGCACTTCCGTAGAGGGTTTAGAGAAGCATTGCCTTAGGTAGGTTGTAACAAAGGTGGTGAAAATACTCTTAAGGTTTTCATAATGTGTTTTGTGTCAGGATTCAGATTACGTCTTCTGATATAATACATACAATGGTCGGGCTTGATATACTCTGTAATTTTTTTTTATGTTAGGCTATTGGGATTTCAAGGGTTTTGTTTTTGTTTTTTGCAATAATACAGTTAACATACAACTTACAAATGTAATGGGTTCCAGCTTCAAACGAGGAGATGGATTTCACTGCTGTATTTTAGAGGAGAGAAAAACTGATAAACTGCATAATGTGGCCAAGGCAGGGGAGAGATAAAGGAAAGAATGACCACATTCTTTGGTACTGTGGAAGAACTAGATTTGGCAGAGGTTGTAAACAGAAGATTGAGAATCTTAAGGTGTGCTTTTTGAGTCTATACAAGTGCCTCCCTCAATGCTAGAAAAAGAGGCAAGAGGGCAAAGATGAGGAAGCTAACTGAATCTGAAGTAGGGCTACATTGCTTAAAGTCTAGAAAGACAAGTCTTGGAAGTAGAGGTGTATTTGAAGAGCATCCACAAAAAGATGGTAATCGGTGCAATTATTTGAGTGAGAAATGCTAATAAAAATAGAGAGGAAGAATCATAAAGGGAAGTTTGAAGGGATACTAACAGAAGCACACAATATAAGAGCATCTATTTAGAATCTGGTAAATATATTAAAAAAACAGGTAAAAAACAGGTATCAGATACTAGAGAGGTCAGGGAATATGGTATTGTAGAAAAGGATTAAAACATTTTTTTTCAATGTTTATTCTTGAGAGGGAGACACACACACAGTGCTAGCCAGGGAGAGCAAGAGAGAGAGGAAGTCACAGAATCCGAAGCTGATTCAGGCTCTGAACTGTCAACACAGAGCGGGAAGTGGGACTCAAACCCGCTAACTGTGAGATTATGACCTGAGCCGAAATCGGACACTTAACCAACTCCCTTAAAAGGATTTTTGAAATGTCACTGGAAAGCTCATCAAGGAAAATATCTGGAGAAAATAAGATTGGAGATTGTCGGGGTACCTAGGTGGCTCAGTCAGTCAAGCATCCGACTTTGGCTCAGGTCATGATCTTCTGGTCTTTGAGTTCAAGCCCCAGATCAGGCTCTGTGCTGTCAGCAGAGAGCCTGGAGCCTGCATCCTGATTCTGTGTCTCCTCCTCTCTCTGCCCCTCCCCTGCTGGCACCCTGTGTGTATCTCTCTCTCTCAAAAATAAACATTAAAAAAAAATTTTTTTTTTTAAATTAGAGATTGTCAACAAAACTGGAGAGCATAGTCTACACAAAGATTTACAATTCTGAGATTTTGAAACATTTTAAAACCTTGTGCATTGAAATGTTTTCAAAATAAAGTTGAGTTTAAATGCTGGATTTGTTTTCTTTAACTTGTCATTATAAAAAGCAGAATAAATGTGCAGAAAATGTTTGAGGTAGCTGAAAGTGTACATTTAGTCTAGTAGGTCCCTCATATCTGGAGGCCAGCTTATGCTGAAAACAATTCCAAAACCAAGTGTAAGAGAAAAAAATGTATGCGGTACACTCCAAAGACAAGACTCCCATTGGAGCACCTAGCAGGCTCAAATCAGTAGACCCATGTGACTCTCAATCTCAGGGTCTTGAGTTCAAGCCCCATGTTTGGCATAGAGCCTACTTAGAAAAGAATAAACTCCCATTTAGACTGATTTGCTCTATTTTACGTAAACTTCTAGCCGCCTTGGTCACGTGGGTTCTGTGCACACAGAAGGTTAGAAGGTAACTGTAATATTAGGCAAGATACAAGACAGCTGCTAGTGACCTAGAAGATCCAAGAACTGAAAGTTCAGTCTGGGTGGTTCACCCTTTGAACTGATAGCCTTATAGAATTCAAGAGCCTCCATTGAAGATCATAATTATGATCTTGAATATCAAAAGTTTTTTCACTACATAGCATTTAGTACTAGATAGGTGGTATATAGTATACTTCAAAAATTCTTCCACTAGGAATAGTTAAAATAATAAAACCTCAGGTGTCTAAAGGGATGTATGTTAGTCGCCTATGCAGAATTCATTTCTGTGGACATAGAATTGCTTTAAATGCTGGATAAATTGTTACTGTATCAAGGAGCCTACTAGCTCAAGAACCAAATGTTCCAAATTTTTGTTGAAAGCGGAATACTTAGGAAAAGACAAGGTACCATCCTACCAATGGAAAATACTTTAAACTTAAATTCCCTATCAGAGTTTATGCAGCAAGCAAGTTCAGCAGGATGTGCTTGAAAATTTCCACTCTACCTCCTCTCCCCACCCTCTGAGTCAAAATGTATTCTTACCTGTTAGAGAAATCTGCCCTGCCTATTACACCTGTCAAGCCTAATTTCTTGAACTTCACATGAAAAGATTGTGCTTTCCTGGGTTTTAGAAACTGAAAAACCAGAAAAAATCTGGAACACTACCAGTTAATGGCAAGAAGCTGAGTGGGAAAAGAATCGTCACATAGGCTCCATTTCTTCTGGGAAACCCAGCAATATTAACATATCCTTGTAATTTTCATATTACTTAGCAGCCAGTGAAATGCGTACTAGTGTATAGACTTGAGGAAGGTATAATTATTGTGATGGTATCTCCCACATTCCATTCTCTCTGCTCTGCCTAACTCTCTTCTACCAACAATTTTTGTCCTCTGATGGAGGAATAGGAAATCCATGTACAAAAGTTAAAGCACACATTTTTTAAAAGCTTTAATTTTCTTTCTTTTTTAAAACTGAGGGTCAACATAAAATGGTAGGCAAGAGTATAGGTTCTGACATTAGACTACCTGGATTCAAATCCTATCTTTGTCTCATATTAACTGTTGGTGACTTTGGATAAGTTACTTTATCTCTGTGTTTGATCAGCATCATTGGAGGCTCATTAAAACACTGATGGCTAGGCCCCATGTCCAGAGTTTGTAATTCAGTAGGTCTGGGCTGGGACCTGAGATTCTGCATTTCTAACCAGTGTCCAGGAGATGCTATTGTTAGTGACCTGCGGAACCACACTTTGAGAACCACTGCTCTAGAGCAGGGATTTTTAACTTTAACATTACTTACATTTGGGGCTGGATAATTCTTTGTTGTGGACAGTACCCTGTTTATTTGAAAGTAGCATCCCTGGCCTCTACCGACAAGATGCCAATGGCACCCACTAATTTGTTAAAAACAAGAATGTCTCATAGGGAGCAAAATCACCTGTGGTTGAGCACTGCGGTTCTAGAGATACTAATTCCAGGTGATTTCATGTTTTACTTTTCTCATGCTTTTGTTGAGGAGGGTGAAGTGGAGGTTGGATAGTGTTAATACAGCTTTTTGGAACTGAGAGAGAGATGATGACCTTTCGCATAGAATTTCACATCTTAATGCTTTTAGGTGTAATTATCTTTAAATTTTACTGTACTGCTATCCCAAAATATGCTGTAGATGTTAACTCAGAGGCTATGAGAACTGGTAGAGGAGAGATTATTTTTTAAAGTACAATTCACATACCATAAAATTCAGTCTTTTAAAATGTGCAATTCAGTGGTTTGTAGTATGATGACCAGGTTGTGTAGCTATCACCACTATCTGATTCCAAGAACATTTTCATCATCCCAAAGGAAACTCCATAAAAACAGATTTTCTTTGCGACTTGCTCTACTTTATCTCAGAGCAGAGATGAACATCATCTACCCTCATGATCAATTATTTACCTCAAGACCCAGTACAGAGAAAGCCACATTTAAAAAATCAGGATGAAGATAGTTTTTTCTAAATTCCAAGACAGAAACAGAATTTTAAAACTAAATTATTTAAGAAGAATTATTAAAAAATTGAAGAATTATTGAAGAATTGCCGGCTTTATTGAGTTTTTTCTTCTGATTGGCCAGAGGCAGTTTTTTAATCTGCTTTGGATCAGAAGGATTCAAATGCCCAGTGCCCCACCACATAAGAATTATTTGGTAAGCTTGTTAAAAGTAGATTCCTAGACTTCTGCAACTTCCCAGATGATTCTGATGTATACCAGGTTTGGGAATCACTGCTTGTAAGTTTAAAATACCTAATGTGCATTCATTTTCTCATATATTCTTTTAGCAGCACATCTCCCCCTAATGTATTTTTCCCAATTGCTAGATTGAAAAACTCATAATAAGAGAAGTAAAGTAGCACACCCAGGTTCACACAGCAAATTAGGGGCAAAGCTGGGGATAGAATTAGTTTATTACATTCAAAACATACTGAGGGCTTGTTCTGTATCAGACATTGTACTAAGTAAGATTAGTGAGAGAGATGAATGAGATGTGGTTCTCACTGCTGCTTTTTCATTCTAAACAAACCTACAGGAAAGATTGATGTATCAACTGTAAAATGAAAGGTGCTTATCTCTTTAAACTACATTGTTGTTACCATATTACCATTGAAGAGGCAACTAGAGATAGTATGGAGTAAACTTTAATCTCAGTTCCTGCAGAGGTATTTATTTGTTCCATTTATTCATCTACTAATTATTTATTGAACCCCTGGTAGGGGGTTATGTCCGGGAATGACTTTGGGACTTGAGGTTAGTGTCCGGGAATGACTTTTCATTGCTTCTCCCAAATGGATAGCTAGATAAAATACACTTGCCATATGCTTTAAGGTAATTCCCTTAGTTTTTGTCACCATAACCACCACTGCCCACAAGACTCTCCTATATAGAAAGTATGGAAAAGCTACTGACTGCACTTGTCAGCCTTTTTATTTTTTAAAGGTTTGATAGATGATACAGTACAAAGAAGTAGACACTCATCTTCTGTTAGCAAGAGACTAAATTACTAGACTATTTGTTAAGGGCAGTTTGTCAATATTTATCAAAAACCTTAAAATGTACATACACTTTGACTAGTAATTTCACTTCTGAGAATGTAACCCAGTAAATAAAAATGTGTGAGAAGAACTGTTATTCCCAGTATTTCCATTGTCACTACTTAGTTTGATCTCATCGGTGTTCATAATGTAAACTTACTAAAATAAGTCTCTGTGCCTGCCTCTTTGCCTCCAATCCTTTCTTCATACTGCAGCCAGTGTGGTTTTTATGCAGTGCAAATCTCATTTCCTGCTTGGGGTCCTTTGCTTACCCCCCATTGTTCTTAGGATAAAGTCCTAACATGGCTTACGAGGTTTTGTACAATAATGCTTCCTTCTTTAGCCCCATCTTTCACCATTATACTCTTTTCCTTGTTCCATGTCTTCCTCCTATTCTTGCCCCCCATTCCATGGTAAGCAAACGTTTTTCATTCCTAGACTGCATCCCACTCTCACTTCTAATCTTTGTGTTGCTCTTTCTTTTTGCTAACCTATAAACTGCAAGAGCATGGCCTACCTCTGTCTTTTCTCAGTGATTTTTTTTTTTAAGTCTTGGTTGCACTATTGGGTATAATCATTGTTGGCTTGGCTGTATTATCTTACTCGTGGAAATACTTTCTACTATTTCTCAGCCTTGTCATGTTGACTAGTACAAAGTTTTTGGGTTTTTTTTTTGCAAATTTCTAATTCAGAATACATTTTTTTGAGAGAGAGAGCACGCCTGCGCACATGCACACAAGTGTGGGGGAGAGGGAGAGGGAGGGATAGAGAGAATCCCAAGCAGTCTCCACGCCCAGCAAGGGAATGAGATCTCACAACTGTGAGATCATGACCTGAGCTGAAATCAAGAGTCACTTAGTCAACTTATCCACCCAGGCGCCCCTAATTCAGAATACATTTAAATTCAAAAGTAATTGAGGGGACAAAACATAAGAGACTTAAATATGGAGAACAAACAGAGGGTTACTGTAGGGGTTGTGGGAGGGGTGATGGGCTAAATGGGTAAGGCGCATTAAGGAATCTACTCCTGAAATCATTGTTGCACTATATGCTAACTGGGATGTAACTTTAAAAAAATAAATAAATAAAAATTAATTGAATATTTAACCTACTGCAGTGAATGTAACTTCTACATCTGTGTAAAGATATTTTGGTTTTAAGTAAAAGAAGTCTCAACTTGGCAAGGCTTAAACAAATTTATCTCATATGCTTTGAGACTTCAACAGTTTTTAATTCAGTGGCTCAGTTTTGGCCTCAGGGACATAGTTCTTTGTATCCTTCTTCTGTCATACACTGCATTGGCCTCATCGTAAAATGGATTCCATTAAGAGCCAAGATGACTGCTTGTGACCATTGAGTCAACATACGTGTTCACATCAAGAGGAGATTGGCTTTGGGGTTCCTGACTGGCTCAGTCAGTAAAGCATGTGACTCTTGATCTTGGGGTTATAAATTCGAGCCCCATGTTAGGTGTAGAGATTACTTAATTTAATTTAATTTAATTTAATAGATTAAAAAAATAGATAGATTAAAAAACCACTAAATTTAGTTTAATTTAAAAAGAGGAGATTGGCTTTTCTTTCCCAAAAGCTCAAGTAAGCTCTTTGGTTCAAATTGCCTTTGCCCTGTCAATCTCAGAGTCTGTCACTGGTAGAGGAGATGAAGATATCAGGACTTGCTTAGATTGATTATCTGTGATGAGAATGAATGCTGGGAAGTCACCAAGTGCCCAGCACAATTTCTTTCCTACCCAAAGGAAAAAATTACAGTAAGAACCTGCAGGAAATTTCCCACAAGGGAAAATGTTTCCAACTCTTCCACTTTTTAAAATTTATTCCTACTCCCAAGGTGAGATAATCACAAAAATAAGCTAAGAAATCTTCTGTGTAGTTAATCATGGAATCCACTGAACTCAACTCCCCCACCCCTCCCCCCCCCTTTTTTTTCCCCAGATCCAGACATTTAACGTGGATGCACCATGCCAGACCGTAGAAGATTTAACGAATGGGGTTGTGATGGCCCAGGTTCTTCAAAAAATGTAAGAATAAATTGCTTTGTCTTTCTGTATGTTCTTATATGTGAATATTTATTAGATTGAAAATATGGACAAAAAATAAAGAGTTCATATGAAACGTGTGTTGGATGTAGAATAAGAACTGTGTCGGTGAAAATTTTGATGGCATGTACTCGTTTAGGTACAGATTGACTGGCTGAAAGTTCAGTTAGGGCTTTAATTGTTATAACACTCCAGCAGTTTTAGCAGAATTACTTGCTCTTGTGTTTTTCAGCATAAGCTTGGCAGAAATTTTCATGTTAGTGATGAGATTTTCTCATTGTATCAGAATCTAGAGACTTAATCCCTCTAAAGGATTTTGCTCAAATGTTATCAGTGAGGCCTTCTCTGACCACTCATATAAAATAAGTGACAACCATTCCCTTTTAACCTTTTGTGTTCTTTGAAGTATGTAACACCATCTTATATACCACGCATTCATTTGTTTTATGCTGCTTCCTCCACATCCATGTACACACAGACACACACACACACACACACACACACACACACACACACACACACACTCACACACAGTGTAAGCTCCACACAGAGGCAGGGATTTGTTTTGTTCACAGTTGTATCCTAGCACAGTGTTTGGTTTTTGGTTGAATCATATGAAAATGCCCTATGTAGGTCACAAATATCATAAGTTTTTCAAGATTCAGTTTGCATCGTGGATACTCATGTCTACTGAATGACTGAAAGAAGGACATACTTGTTTAGGATATACAAAACATACCTGATTCTTTCCTTCTAAGTACTTGAAAACATAGTAGTTGTAAAACTGATGTTGTATGGCTATCTTCAACTTTTGATCTGGGAGATTTTCAAATAAATCATAACATGTAAATTTAAAAAATCATTAGGTTTGATGTGATTTGAGAGAGATACTTTTTTTTAAAATTTTGTTTATTATTGAGAGAGAGTGAGTGAGAGAGTGCACACAAGCAAGCAGGGGAGGGGCAGAAAGAGGGGGAAACACAGAATCTGAACAGACTCCAGGCTCTGAGCTGTCAGCACAGGGCCCGAAGCAGTGCTTGAACTCATGAACTGTGCCGAAGTCAGACCTCTACTGACTGAGCCACCCAGGCGCCCCATAGGGAGATACTTTTGTCTTTGAAGCACTGAGCACTTTGAGGCCTCATGATATTAGAGATTTGCATATCAATAAATGGGATTTGCTGCAGTTGTGTTAAGAATTAATATCACCAGTAAATGAATTTTTGCTGTTCACTTTGCAGTGGACTATGTAGAGTTGCGCATCTGAAAAGCAGTTCAGATGGCCTGCATTTCAGAGAATCTATCAGTGTGCCTTTAGTACTGGGGACTCATGCTTGAAAACTAGCTTGCTGTCACTTTCTTCCAGAACTACGTGGCACATCTCTCCAGATACATAGGCGCATAGACTTCTTGATGGAGTGTGAGAAGGCTCATTTGAAACCTTGGATCAGGCTTGGTTTTAGCACTCTGAGAAGAGTGAGCTTGTGATTTTCATGGTCACCTCTGAGTGATGCCCTAATAAGTTTTAGAAGTTGAATGGTCTAGAGAGTTTCAATGAAGCTAAACTTTCCAAGTGTATGTCACTAAATGGATTTTTTGTTTAAGTTAATTAGGGTAGGATTTCTTTCACTGCAGAAACCAGAAGGACTGTATGTGTATATTGTTTTGCCAAACCAAGATCATAACATACAGTATTTTAATTTACCAAAGTCTTGTAGGCATATTTTTCATCAGTACTTAGTTTTTTTTTTTACCTTTTTCCCACAAAATGCCTTCCGTTTTTCCTATTGTTGTGGTATAACATACACAGAAAAGCATAATAAAAGTGAATTTGTGTATGTACATGTTGTATGTATTTGTGTGTGTATACACATCTAAGTAACCACCACCCAGATGGTTCCCTCATGACCCGTCCTAATCAATAACCCTTGCCCCCAAATAGTCATGATTGTGACATCTACACCACTAATTAGTTTTCTCTGTTCTTGGGCATCTTATAAATGGAATCATACAGTATGTACTCTTGTGTCTGACTTCTTTCACTCAACATAATGGCTGAGATTCATTCATATTGTTGCATGTTATTTATTTTTAATAACTGTATAATATGTATGATTTCAAGGAAGTTCAGTTCCTCCTTGTCCCTGTGGTATTTATTGAATGGCTACTTTGTGTCCAGCACTGGTGATACAAGGGTAAGCTACAACCCACAGGGCAGGTACCTTCAGAGAGTTTATAGCCTTAGGAAAAACAGAGTTTAAATAACTATGAAAACAAAATTGCTATTATAACCAGTGCTCCAGGGCAAAAATACACGTTATGAAAGTTTGTAAAGAGGCTTATTTAACTTAATCAAAGAAGACGCAAACATTTACCTGAATAAAGAAATTAAATCTGCAAGATGATTGGTAACAGATTTCTTAGCATGTGGAAGAGCATACACTGAGGCCTCATAGGCTGATGGAGCATGGTGAACACCACCACAGAGAGAGGGTTTGAGTGATTAAAGCAGAGACAGGGGAGCATGTTACAAAATGAGATTGGAAGGATAGATGTTGCCAGATCACGTAGGGCCTCATGTCTTTATTCCAAGGGCTGTGAAAAGCAATTGAGGGATTTGGGGTCAGAGAAGGGTTAACAGTCAGATTTACATTTTTTAAAACTTTTTAAAAAAAATTATAGTTAGTTAACGTAGTGTTATATTTGTTTCAGGTGAACAGTATAGTAACTCAGTACTTCTGTACATCATCTGGTGCTCATCACAACTGCACTCCTTAATCCCCATCACCTATTTAACCCATTTCACTCCTCCCCTCTGGTAGCCATCAGTTTGTTCTTTATAGTTAAGTCTCTCTTTTTTTTTTTTTTTTTTTTTTTTTTTTTTTTTGGTGCCTTTGCTGGTTTGTTTTGTTTCTTAAATTCCACACATAAGTGAAATCATGTGGTAGTTGTCTTTCTCTGGCTTATTTCTCTTGGCATAATACACTTCAGTTCCATCCATATTGTTGCAGATAATATTTCATAATTTTTTGTGGCTGAGTAATATTCCACTGTGTGTGTGTGTGTGTGTGTGTGTGTGTGTGTGTGTGTGTGTGTGTGTCTCAATGTGCACCATATTGTCTTTATCCATTCAGTGGATATTGGGTTGCTTCCAAGTCTGGGCTATTGTAGATAATGCTGCCATAAACATTGGGTGCATGTATCCCTTTGCATTAGTATTTTTGTATTCTTTGGATAAACACCAGTGGTGTGATTGCTAGATCATAGGGTGGTTTTTTGTTTTGTTTTTTTTTTAACATTTATTCATTTTTGAAAGAGAGAATGTGAGTGGGAGAGGGGGCAGAGAGAGAGAAAAAGAGAGAGACACAGAATCCGAAGCAGGCTCCAGGCTCTGAGCTGCCAGCACAGAGCCCAACATGGGGCTAGAACTCACGAACCACGAGATCATGACCTAAGCTGAAGTCAGAGTATCAACCAGCTGAACCACCCAGGCACCCCAGGGTGTTCTATTTTTTTTTTTTTTTTTTTTTTTGGGACAGAGAGAGACAGAGCATGAATGGGGGAGGGGCAGAGAGAGAGGGAGACACAGAATCGGAAACAGGCTCCAGGCTCTGAGCCATCAGCCCAGAGCCTGACATGGGGCTCGAACTCACGGACCGCGAGATCGTGACCTGGCTGAAGTCGGACGCTCAACCGACTGCGCCACCCAGGCGCCCCGGGTGTTCTATTTTTAACTTTTTGAGGAATCTCCATATTGTTTTCCAAGAGTGGCTGCACCGGTTTTCTTTCTTTTTTAAAATTTTTATTTACTTTAATTTTTTTTTTTTTTAGAGAGAGAGAGTGCATGCAAGACGGGGAGAGGGACACAGAGAGAGAATCAGGCTCAGCATGGAGACTAATGCAGGGCTCAATCCCACAATCCTGTGATCATGACCTGAGCTGAAATCAAGAGTCGGACACTCAACTGACTGAACTACCCAGGAGCTCCTCTCTTTCTTTCTTTCTTTTTTTTTTAATGTTTATTTTTGAGAGAGAGTGAGAACAAGGGAGAGAGAGAAAGAATGAGTGGGGGAACAGCAGAGAGAGAGGGAGACAGAGAATCTGAAGCAGGCTTTAGGCTCTGAGCTGTCTGCCCAGAGCCCAATGTGGGGCTTGAAACCACGAACCTCAAGATTATGACCTGAACCAAAGTTGGACGCTTAACCAACTGAGCCACCCAGATGACCCTCTTTTTTTTTTTTTAAGATTTTATTTGAATTCTAGTCAGATTTACATCTTGAAAATATTCTGCAGGTGTAAAATAAATTAGAAGAGGCCATAATGATGAAGGATGATCAATTGGAAAGAAATTTGTAGTAAGTCAGAAGGGAGATTATGGTACTTTGGATTAGAAGGTAGTAGAGGAGATGAAGACAAGTGGGTGAACTCAAAATAGTAGAGAAAGCCAAATGTTGATGATTGGTATGGGAGGTGTCAAAATTGACTTTTAAGTTACTAACTTAAGCAAATACATAGAAGAAGGTGCAAATGACTGATGTGGGAACGTTGAAGGATGATCTGCTATGGAGGAGTGCTGGATGTATCATGAGTTTGGTTTGGGGGACACTGACTTTGGTGTTGATACATAAGAGAAAATGCCAAGTTTGCAATAGATCACATAGATCGAGAGGGTAGAAGTCCAGAATCAATTTGGCTATCTCTTATTGAAGACATTATTGTGGGTTAAGTCACTTGGGGAATAGTACAGCATAAGAAGAAAATATGTGTAGCCTGAGCCTTGAAGAACTTTGACATTTAATTCTTGGTTGGAACCTCAAACAGCAGAAGTGCCAGAGAGGTATGAGGAAAGCCAAAAAGGTGGGTGCCAGGCAGAGAGTTGCATTGCAAATTGCAAATCTTTTCATTTTATCTGAGCTGGTAAGTGAAAAACTGTATCTTTCTGTAGTTTAAGTAGAAATTTTAGCAAATATAAATGGATGTAAGTATGTTTCTTGTTACTGTAATTTTTTTCTCTTTTTAGTCTTTTAAGTCATTTCCTATTAATCTGCTTTCCAGCTTCTAAAATTTTGTTGCTGTTGTCTTCTTTCTCTTTTTTTGTCCATATAGGTTCATGTCCCCCCTCTTTAAAAGACACGTTTTTTTAAGAAAAGTTTTGGTTTAACAGCAAAATTGAGTGGAAAAGAGTTTCCAAATGGGATGATGAAAAAGTTCTGGGGATGGATGTTAGTGATGGTTGCACAACAATGTGAGTGCACTTGATACCACTGAACCACACACTTTAAATAGTTTACATGACAAATTTTATATATATTTTACTACTTTAAAAAAAGTTTTTACAGATTGAGAGAAAAGTATGGCAAATTCCCACATACTCCTTGCCCCACTATACACAGAGCTTCCCCCACTATCAGCATCCCATAGCAGAGTGCTACATGTGTTGCAATTGATGATCCTGTGCTGACACATCATTATCACCCAAAGTCCCTAATTTATTTTCTATTTTTTTATTAAAAAAATTTTTTTTTATGTTTGTTTATTTTTGAGAGACAGAGAGACAGACTGTGAGCTGGGGAAGGGCAGAAGAGAGAGGGAGACAGAATCCAAAGCAGGCTCCAGGCTCTGAGCTGTCAGCACAGAGCCTGACGTGGGGCTCAAATTCATGGACCATGAGATCATGACCTGAGCTGAAGTTGGCTGACTGAGCCACCCAGGTGCCCCCAAATTTATTTTAAGTTTCTTAATTTCTTTTATAAATTTATAGTGTGAGCAAGGGAGGGGCAGAGAGAGAGGGAGAGAGAGAATCCCAAGCAGGCTCCAAGCTGTCAGCACAGAGCCCCGATGCAGGGCTTGATCTCACCACCATGAGATCATGACCTGAGCCAATATCAAGAGTTGGTTGCTTAACCAATTGAGCCACCCAGGCACCCCTAAAGTCCCTAATTTACATTAAAGTTCACTGTAGATACGTGTAGATACAGAGGAGTTTTACTGTCCTAAAAATCCCTTTTGCTGCACCTAGTCATCCCTCCTTCCCCCTAGACAGACTCCCAGCAACCCCTGATCTTTTTTTACTGTCTCCATAGTTTTGCCTGTTCCAGAGTGTCGGGTAATTGGAATCATAATCATATGTAGTCTTTTCAGATTGGCTTCTTTCACGTAGCAATATTGCCTTTAAGATTTCTCCCTGTGACTTGATAGCTCATTTCTTTCTAGTACTTCCCTCCCCTTTTCTGTAGCTTCATTGAGATGAAATTGACATATAGTAAATTGTACATTTTTAAAGTATAGCATTTGTTAAATTTTCACCTAAGTAGATACCTGTGAAACTATCACACAGTCAAGATAATGAATGTGTCAATCGCTCCAAAAAGTTTTTCAGTCCCTCCTTTTTCCACCCCTCTCCCATCTCTAGGCAACCACTGATTTGCTTTCCGTCACTATAGATTAATTAGCAATTTCTAGAAATTTATATATGTGGACTCACACAATATATTCTCTTATTTGAGGGAGAAGGTATGGCTTCTTTCATGCAATATAATTATTTTAAAATTCATTCATATTATTGCCTGTAATAGTTCATACATATTTCATTGTATGGATATACCATGATCTGTTCATCCATTCATCTGCTGATGAACATGTGGGTTATTTTAGTTTAGGACTGTTACAAATAAAGCAGCTCTGAACATTAGTGTACAAATCTTTGTATGGAAATATGCTTTCATTTCCCTCAAGTAAAATCCCGCCTAAGAGTGGAATGGCTGGAACATATGGTTAAGTGTGTTTAATATATATTTTTTTACATGAAATTTATTGTCAAATTGGTTTCCATACAACACCCAGTGCTCATCCCACCAGGTGCCCTCCTCAGTGCCCATCACCCACTTTCCCCTCCCTCCTACCCCCCCATCAACCCTCAGTTTATTCTCAGTTTTTAAGAGTCTCTTATGGTTTGGCTCCCTCTCTAACTAAGTGTGTGTTTAATATTTAAGAAACTGCCAAAATGTTTCCAAAGTGGATGTGCCATTTGTGGTCCCACAAGCAGTGTATGAATGTTCCTATTGCACCACAGTTTCACCATCACTTGTAAGGTCAGTGTTTTGTGGGGTGTTTTTTAAGATTTTATTTTTAAGTAATTTCTATAATCACTGATGATGTCGAGCATCATTTCAGGCCATCTGTATATCTTTTTTGGTGAATGGTTTCCCGTAATCTTTTGCCTGTTGTTTATTTAGATTGTTTGTATTACTGAATTTAGAGTTCTTTATATTCTAAATACAAGTCCTTTTTCAGATGTATATTTTAAAATATTTTCTCCCAATTTGTGGCTTTGCTTTTCGTTTTCCTAATAGTGTCTTTGAGAATCAAAAGTTTTCAATTTTGATAAAATCTAATTTATTTTTCTTTCATGTTTTTTTTTATGTTTTTAAAGGTTTTGTTTTTAAGTAATCTCTATACCCAGTATGGCGCCAGAACCCACAACCCTGAAGATCAAGAGTTGTATACTCCCCTGACTGAGCCAGCCAGATGCCCTGTTTTTTGTTTTTTGTTTTTTGTTTATTCTATTAAGAAATGTTTAGCAAAGCCAGGGTCACTTAAGATTTTCTTCTACATTTTCCTTTAGAAGTTTTATAGTTTCAGTGCTTATATTCAGGTCTATGATGCATTTTGAGTTATTTTTTGTATAGAGGATTTTTTTTTCTTTTTTGCGCTATTTATTAAAAAGATCCCTTTCCCATATTTTCAGGACTTTTGATTATGTTGATTTGCCTAATGACCAGACAGACATCATCCATAGATGATTAAATTCTTACTTGTTTAAATATTTTTTACTAATAGATCAGTCACCAGAAACATTAAGGTGTTCAAAACGAAAACCTATTTTTTCCCTTAAGTCTTGAGGGAACTGTGACTGTTAAATGAATTTTCTATTTTCAACCCACTTCAGAGAGCACAGGATTTAAATTGACTGTGCTGTTAAGCCTGTGATTCTTGGTTAACCTGCAGTATGTGTGCCAAAGAACAATCAGCACTTTTCCTCATCAGCTTTGGCTCTGAAAGAAATCTGGTTCTCCCCTAATGCTACTTGTGCAGGCTTCTCAAGTGATGGCTATTTTTACTCCCACAGGCTTTAGAAGTACACTTAGCCCAGAGGCGGTGCTCCTCAGTGCTGTTCCAGACCATTCTCCTTCATCTTCCCTAAAACCCTAGTTTTGAATCTTATGATATCATCCACTACCCTTCATTGTTGCTATCATTTCTTCTTGTTTCTTAACAGTTTTGGATCCTGGCACACGATTGGCTCTTTTCATTACTACTCTTATCTAAATTCTTGGTGATTTGGATATCCTTGCCTACCAGTTTCTTGAACTCTTCTCCATTGATCTTGTCTTCTGCTAGATTTCAGCCACTCATCCCCATGGTCATACCCCGTACCTTATAATTAGTGATAATGTGTAATCCCTCCATAATCTCAGTTTTCTCATTACCACTGTCTGATTATTGTTTCCTGTCTTTCCACCTCACTTCCTCTGGTATCAAGTGTCCAATAATTCTTTGATTTTCTTCTGCCAGTGGGATCTCAACGTTGTCCACCTTCATCTCTTTTTCGTTCCTCTCATTTAGCTGAAATTGCATGGTCAATCATAATCACTCCCTTGTGTATACCTTTAGCTTTGCTGCCCCCCTCATATTTGTTTGTCAAAACCACAACTCTGCTTAAATCTACCGTCCCACCAGTTTTACTTCTTACCTATGCAGCTGAACCCAGCTGAAAAATAAGAGCAAACATGCTGATGGATCTCATTTTAAATTTCTCACCACAAAATTGCAAGTGTTACCTTATGGAATCCCACAGTTGTACTGTGTTGCCCTAGTCTTCCCATTCCCCCAACCTTCCAGATGACTGTCTCACACTTTTCTCTCTTCAAACCTCCAGTATCACCTTCTCTCTCATCTGATCCCGTTAACAAGGTAGGATACATCCTACTTCTCAGGAAGTTGAAACAAATATAAAAGAATTTCCGTGGAATCCCATGACAATGTGTACCCACCTACCAGCATCAGTTTGACTTTGCCTTGCAACCTGTTGTCTACACATGAGCTGTGGGGTTGATAGGGAAGGGTTCTATCTTAAAGTCAGTACCTGTACTTTGTATTTTGCACCCTATTGCCTCTCGCCTACTCAAGATCATCACTTAACCAGTTTGCCTCTCTTTCCTACATCATCACTTTTCCCTTCTCTGCTGGATCGTATCTATTAGCATGTAAGCACACTGCTACTTCTTTTCTCTTTAAAAATACTTCTCATGATCTCACCTCTGTCAATCAATTTCTCCTCCTTTTGTAGCAAAAACGTCTTTAAAGCATAGTCTGTATCCAACCATCTCAGATTCCTTTATTTCTGCTCTCTTTAAATGCACTTTTCAGGCAGGGATTTTTTTTTTTTCCCAATCATTTTATTAAAATTTCACTTTTTAGGGGCGCCTGCGTGGCTCAATCAGTTAAGTGTCCAACTTCAGCTCAGGTCATGATCTCGCAGTTCATGAGTTCGAGCCCTGCATCGGGTTCTGTGCTGACAGCTCAGAGCCTAGACCCTACTTCAGATTCTGTGTCTCCCTTTCTCTCTGCCCCGCCCTGGCTCATGCTCTGTTTCTCTCTCTCAAAAATAAATAAACGTTAAAAAATTCTTTTTAATAAAATGGCACTTTTTAGGACCACCAATTATCTACACATTGCTGATTCTCATGGCCCATTTTCAATCCGTATCTGGACCTGACAGCAGCATTCAAAGTACTTACCTCCTTGTTACCCTCTGGGGTTTTGTTTGTTTGTTTTAATGTTTGTTCATTTTTGAGAGAGAGAGTCACTCAACTGGCTGAGCCACCCATGCGCCCCAGCCTTCAGGGTTTTTCTCCTGTCTCACCAGATGATCTGCATTTCCTCTACTCATTTTTCCTCTTCTATCCTACTTCCTCACACTGGAGTGCATAAGAACTCAGGCCTTGCTCCTCTACTCCTTTCTGTGTTCACTTCCTTGATGGTTTCTTTTAGTCTCATGGATTTAAATGTCATCCATGTCTTAATGACTCTCAAGTTTGTGTATCCAGCATCAGTCTTTCCTTTAACTTCTAGACTTAGCTCATTTTCTACTCAATGTCTCCATTTGAGTCTAAAAGATATCTCAAAGTTATATATAAAACTGAATTCCCTGTTTGCTACCCAAAAGTCACTCAGCCAAAAATCTCATTTCAGTTGGTGTTTCTTGCCTTCCAGTTGCTCAAACTGTAAAACTTTCTTTTTCTCCCCATCCCACATCCAACCTATCAAGAATCCTGATAACTGTACTTTTAAAATATATCTATAAAATATATCTAAATCTAGCCTTTAGCTCTAACTTCCATTTACAGAAAAGTACAGAGGCTAGAGAAACAAGTTCAATTAAATCTGAGGAAACAATTAGGCAAATCCAGAAAGTAAAATATTTCCCAGGGCAATTGACCTAGTCTCCTCAGTAAGTCAGTGTCATGAGAAAAAAGGAAGGAGGTAGACTGTTTTAAATTAAAGAGCCTGAAGAGGTGAGACAGAGACACTAACCAAATGCATTGCATGGTTCTTGGAAATACTGCCATATGCAACAACATGGATGAACCTGGAAGACATTTATGCTTAGTGAAATAAGCCAATCACAGGACAAATAGTGCAAGACTCCACTTATATGAGGTATCTAAAATCATCAAATGCATGGAAACAGACATTAGAATGACAGTTGCCAGGAGCTAGCAGTTGGGGCAAGTGGCAAGTAAATATACTTGCTGTTCAGTAAGTATGAAGTTTCAGTTATACAAGATGAGTAAGTTCTAGGGTTCTGCTGTACAACATCGTGCCTATACTTAACAGTATTGTGCACTTAAAATTTTGTTGTGAGGGTAGATCTCATGTTAAGTGTTCTTTCCACAATTTTAAAAACACAAACAAATGCAGTGCATGATTTTTCTTGAATCTCATTTGAACAAATCAACTATAGCAGACGTTTTAAGGATAACGTAGGAAATTTGAAAATAGGTTGAATATTGGGTGGTATTTGGAGAGTGTTGTATATTAGGTGTATATCAGAACTATAAGAAAGTGCCTTACTGATTAGAGACATATAGTGGAGTTTTTAGGAGTAAAATGTCAAATCAAATATGGAGCAAATGTTGGGAGAATGTTAAATCTCTATGATTGGCATATGGTTGTTCACCATATTTTCCTTCTCTGAATGTTTGGAGAAGTTTTATATTAAAAATTATTACCTTTACTGCTACCACATTGACCACCATTATCTCTTCCCTTTATCATGTTAATAATTCCTGACTGGGGTGTTCTACACTTGGCTGCCCACAGTCTAATGTGAACCCAACTACCAGAATGATTTTTTTAGTTAGCTTAGAATTCTCATTGGCACCCCGTTTCACTCAGGGTAAAAGCCAATGTACTCATAATGGTATATCCTAAGTGATCTGGACGACTTGTTACCATTCTGATGCCTTGTTTACTCGTGTTCTTTCCCACATCAGTTCCCTTGCTCATCCTTATGCACATCAGGCAACTCCTGCCTTAGGACTTTTACATGATCTCTCATAAATCAGATGTCCGCACAACACTCTTCTTACCACCTTCCAGCCTTCATCAATATTTGCTGGTTTTTCAATATATCCTGCCTTGACTACCTGTTTAATATCATCAGCGCCCTTACAGTCTAATCCTCTTATCCTGCTCCATAGTAAGTATTTTGGAAATATTTATTGAATGAATGAATATGGACTTACAAATTTTGGCTTTGAAATTAAAGCAGCTTTTATCTTTTGTATCCAAGAAGAGTTTACCACTACTCTGTCATTTTCCATCAACAATTTCCCTGATAACAGCTGGATGTCCTGCATTTCAGTTCTGATGCTAACTTCTGAGTTAGCACAGACTCCACAAGTTAAGGCCTCAGTCCCATAAAACTGCCCCCACTTCAGATGCCAGGGGGACATGGGGTCTTCAGTGCATCCACACTTTTTCCTGGCCAACTACAAATTCAGGAGTTCCTGTGAACTCCCCTCCACTGCCACCCCTTTCAGTAATTTTCAAGAATGACACAAAACTCAGGAAAGCTTTATATTTATGATTACAATCTTATCATGAAGGATAAAATCCAAGAATAGCCAAATGAGAGAGATGTATAGGGCAAGGTATGGAGCTGGGGGCAGCGCAGAGCTTGCATGCCCTTTCCAGGCATACTACCCTCCCAGCACACTGATGTGTTCACCAACTTAGAAACTCCCTGAACTCAGTTATTTAGGGGTTTTATTTGGGGTTTCACTCCATAGGTATGATTGAAATTATGAACTCAATCTCCAGTCCCTTCCTGGAGGTCAAAGTGGGGCTGAAAGTTCCAACCCTCTATGTGTTTTGTTCCTTTGGAACGAGCCTCCATCCTGAAGCTGTCTAGGGGTCCATGATGAATTACCTCATTAGCATAAACTCAGTTATGGTCAGAAAGTGCTCATTATAAATTACAAAGGACACACTCCTTCTGAGGACATTTTAAGGGTTTTAGGAACTCAGTGCCAAGAACCAGGGATGAAGACCAAATATATTTTTTATTATACCACAACCACATATTGATTGAAAGAGTAAAATCAGAAGTAGTAAGTTGTGCCTCTGAGTGCCTTTAGTTCTAGTTTTCAGAGTTTTAGAAAGAGGGGAAAATAAAATAGGAGACCAAAAGAGATAAAATGAAGGTCAAGCTGTGCACAATGGTCGCAAGCCTCTTAAATGGATACTTTTCAAAGAGCCCTGAGTTGTTGGTCCTTGGCTCAGAGCCTATCCCTTATGCGCCTTTATTGCTTATTTTGATACAGTAGGGGCTAAGCATAATTCCCTATATTTTTATTGTTACCATAGATGTGAAATTTAATTACTATAGCTAACTCTTGAATAGACATTTAACGTCAGGGGACCAAAGTGATTGTTTTGGGTAATTAAAACATAGGAAAATAGACCTAAGAATCAACATATCTAAAAAAGTACTAAGGTTTGCTAATAAAAATGCCATATTAAGAGAGAATCAAAATATAGTGTTGGTTTTGGACCCGTCTCGATTTGGCTGAGTTCAATAAGAATATTATGGTGCTTAAGTAATTTTAGCAGTACAAATGAAATTTAATATGTTTATTTTTGTTAAGGTAATTAACTGCAGACAGATAATATATTTCTGGAATTTTATTCAGTATTAAAGTCAATGAGCTTTTTTCTTTTTTTTTTATTTCTCTGTCTCTCTTTTTTTATTTTTTAGCTTAAGAAGCTATGACTGGTCCATAAGTTAAAGTCAAATAGATGTGCTACCGGAAAAATCTAAGGAAATGGTTTTGTACGTTTCATAGGTTCTTGTTTTTTTTTTTGTCTTAGCAAGAGACAGGACATAGTAAGAAGCTAAAGATAGCTTCTTACTCATGAAGAATGCTCCAGTAAGATTATCCGTTGTTGTTTACATGTCTGTGCAGAACTATGATCTATTAAGATCTTGGGGAAAAGTACCTTTATATTGTTTGATCATAACCTGAGAGCATTAATTAAGGGGTATTTAGAAAGCATTGCTGAAATTGTAAGCTACTTACAGAAACAGAGTTATGGCTAGATGCCTGCATATTGAGTCAATATTTATTACTCGGAAAAGTCACATTGGATATAAGAAGACTGGACTACAGTTCTTGCTATGTTCTGTGCAAGTAGTAGATTAGAGGCTTATGGATAGCTTAAAAGTTCACTTTCCAAATTTATTTTATTTTTTTTTAATTGTCTATTCATTTATTTTGAGAGAGAGATAGAGAGCATTCATGTGTGAGCAGGTGAGGGACAGAGAGAGTGAGGGAGAGAGAGAATCCCAAGCAGGCTCCATGCTGTCAGTGCAAAACCCAATACGGGGCTTAATCCCATAACCACGAGACCATGACCTGAACTGAAATCAAGAGTCAGACTCTTAACCAAGTGAGCCACCTGGGCGCCCCCCCCCCCCCAATGTATTTTAGTCCACAGATATTTAAAAAAAATTTTTTTTATGTTTATTTGTTTTCGAGAGAGAGACAAAGAGTGTGAGCAGGGGAAGAACAGAGAGAGAGAGGGAGACACAGAATCCAAAGCAGGCTCCAGGCTCTGAGCTGTCAGCACAGAGCCTGATGTGTGGTTCAAACCCACAAACTGCGAGATCGTGACCTGAGCCAAAGTTGGACATTCAACCAACTGAGCCACCTAAGCACCCCATATTTTAGTCCACAGTATTTATTGAGAACTTGCTATGTGTTAGAAATGAAGTATGGGGAAGGAGTGGGAACAAATACCTACCCTTAATGAATAACATAGAGTGCCATGAACAATATTGGTCTTTCTCTTTGGGATCTAGTTTATTGAGCATGCATGAAGGAGATAATTAGACACAGGACCTTTAGTGTTGTTTGCTGGAACCAGTTTTGTGTTGAACTCTGCTGACTTAAGATTTATTTATTTATTTATTTATTTATTTAGAGAAAGAGAGAGAGCAGAGGAGGGACAGAGAGAGAATTCCAAGCAGGCTCTGCACTGTCAGCAGTGCAGAGCCCAATGTAGGGCTCAAACTCATGAACCATGATATCACGACCTGAGCTGAAGTCAAGAGACAGACGCTCAACTGACTGAGCCACCCAGGTGCCCCTCTGCTGATATAATTTTTAACAAAAATTATTCTGTCAACTTTGCTGCTTAATTATCTGATAGAACTTGTGGAAATTATTTAATTTCTGAGTATGATATTCTTCAATGGTAAGAGGGATAATAATACCTTCCTTGCAATGTCATTGCGAATGTAAAGTACCTGATTCAATGACTGGTATGTTTTCTAGTCCTTAGCAGTGGTTTTTGTGTTTTCCCTTCCTAGCTTAGACATAATCTTTTAAGGAATAAGCAAACTGTATCATAGTGTTTGATTTGCAATATTTTATTTAGATATTCTTTTAGTTACTAAATTGCAAATTAAGTATCCCAGGAGTTCTTAGAGTATATAATTTTCTTACACATTTTTAAAGTTAATTGTTTATGTAAACTATACCCCCCAACACAAGGCTCAAACTCATGACCCCAATATCAAGAGTCATGTGCTCTACTAACTGAAACAGCCAAGCACCCCTTCTTACACATTTTAAAGCATTCTTTTCTATAAGTTTATGAGCTTGCTGGTGAAGTGTATTTTTAAGCAGTGTGACCCTAAATTGCCACTCAGTAAATTCAGCATCTTTGGCTTTGACTAATCATCAGCCAAATAGCACCAAACTCAGATTGTCTTCCTTAAGAGTCTTTTTTTGGTTGGGAAGGCTAACATTTGATTGGCAATGATTACGCTCTTTAGATTATTCAAGTATCAAGAAATATTGAATATTTTCTAATTTCTGTATTTTTATAATACTTTGGTATTTTAGAACTCAATTGTTGCTTTTCTTTGCATTATCTGTTTTTTTTTAATGTTAATTTTTTGAGGGGGGAGAGTGCACATGGGTGTGAGCAAGGGAGGAACAGAAAGAGAGGGTACAGAGTATCCAAAGTGGGCTCCGCAATGATAGCAGTGAGCATGCAGGGCTTTAATTCATGAACTGCAAGATCATGACCTCAGCTGAAGTTGGACGGTTAACTGACTAAGCCACCCAGGCGCCCCGCCTTATCTATTTTTACAAGAGGTTTTAAGGGACAAGGACACTTTTGGGGGTGGTCTGCCCATTTTTCACAATCACTTTCTCTGAAAACTCACTCTTATCCTGCCAGATGTGGTCATTCTTCCCCTTAAAGTTGTGTGTGTCCTACTTGCAGCCCTCAATCCTTTTGGTTACATATAAATCGGATTAGGGATGAAAAAGAGACTCTAGCTGAATTATTTGAAATGATCTGGGAATTTAGAATTGGGACTGAATGATGGCTGGTCTTTAAACTATTTGCTTGAACTGAAGTGGTGAAGACTTGGAACATGTCTGCAGTTATCTTCAGCATTGTATGTGGAGAAACAGAAAAAAGTTGGTCTGCAGAGAGAAACGGTATAGATGGACAGAAACAAAGATGAAAGGAGAGTACTGTCTGGATTCCTAACAGCTTTCCAGATCTTTATTCCAGTACTGTGTGAGGCCCAGTTATTTTTCAGTACCGTAACATACCTCAGTGGTCTTCCAGTAAGTTTCCTTTTTTTGTATAAGCTTGCTCAAATTAGTTTCTCTTCATTTTTATTCTTTTGTTAAATTCTAAAGAAGATGAAGCTTAAAAATAAAAGGGGTATATGACTATCCACATGCTGAAGAATGCATTTAGACTACTCCCTTACAGCATACACAATAGGTCATAGACCTAAGTATAAGAGCTAAAAGACTCTTAGAAAGTGAAAGGACAACTCACGGAATGTGAGAAATTATTTACACATTTTATGACTGAAAAGGAGCTTTTATCTTGAATACTTAAAAACAAAAACAAAACCCCCAAAGCAGCTCTTAGAACTCAATAATAAAAAGTGAACCCAAATTTTATTTTATTTTATTTATCTTACATTTTTTAAAATTTATTTATTGAGAGTGAGAGAGCGAGCGAGGGATGGGCTGAGAGAGGGGGTCAGAGCGTCTGAAGCAGGCTCTGCGTTGACAGGCTGACGGTAGTGAGCCTGATGTGAGCAAAAATTGGATGCTCAACCGACTGAGCCACCCAGGTGCCCCAAAGACAACCCAATAGGCAAAGACTGAATAGATTTTTCCCCAGAGAGAATATACAAACAGCCAGTGCTCAACATGATTAGTCATTAAGGAAATGCAAATCAAAACCACAGTGACCTACCACTTCACATCCACTAGGATGCTGTAATTAAAAGGACAGAAAATAACAAGTGTTGGCAAGGCTGTGGAGAAATTGGAACCAACATGCATTGCTGGTGAGAATGTAAAGTGCTGCAGCTTGACCTTGCTTCAAATGTTTGAAGCAACAGTTTGACCTTGCTTCAAATGTTAAACATCGAATTATTACAGGACCCTGCAATTCTACTCCTAGGCATATACCCACATGAAACATGTCCACACAGAACTAGTACATTCAAAGCATCATTATTCATAATAGCTAAAAAGTAGAGACAACCCAAATGTACAATGGCTGATGCATAGATTACCAAAATGTATTTTATCTATAAATGGGATATTATTGAGCCATAAAAAGGAATGAAGTGGTGATACATACTGCGATATGAATGAATCCTAAAACCATACTAAATGAAAGAAGCCAGACACAAAAGACCACACAGTGTATGATTTCATTTATATGAAATGTCCAGAATAGGCAAACCCAAAAAGACAGAAGGGTGAGGAGTAATTCCCAGGGACTGGAGAGAGAGAGAGAGAGAGAGGGAAATAGGGAGTTACAGGTAGCTAAGGATTTCTTTTTGAGAAGATGGAAATGTCCTGACATAAGATTGTGGTTAGGTTGTACAATTCTGTGAATGTACTAAAACCCATTGCATTGTATACTTTAAATGGATGAGTTGTATGGTATATGAATTCTAACTCAAGCTGTTTTTAAAAGTAGGTACAAAGTTAATGTTCACTTTGATACAAGCTTTAAAACAATCATAAAATAATTATAAAAAATAAATAAAAATTTGAAAATAAAAAAATAATAGATTTATACAGAGGTAACAGTTGTAACTGTTTTTTCATAAATTTTATACCTAAATAAATATATTTTTCTTTCTTAATAGTAACATTAAACATTATAAATAACATGTTACTTCATGTAAATATATCAACAAAATTTAGCACAGATTGTACTTTCAGCTTGAGTGACAATATAAGTTGAAATGTAGTTTTTTTTTTTCCTCTAACATTTCTTTCATTGCAATTATGTTTTTTGGGTAAATGGAGACAGTTGTGGTGCTATGGAAAGATCTTTGGACTTAGCATTTGCTAAAGCAGGATAAACATAGGTATTCAGTCTCTGGTCTTGAGCAAATAATGTCATAGAACATTGGTTTCAAAAACCTTAAAATGAGGATCATGCTAGGGTAAAAAAAATTTTTTTTCTACTATTTATCATAGTTTGAGAGATTTTCCTAAGAAAAATAAGTATAGGTATATTCACAGGTGTTTTAAATATGTCCACGTGACACATGTCCACATATGTCCAACATGTCTAATGCTTAGTATTACATTGAGAAAGTGGTTCTCAATCTATACTGTTTAAAGGAATTGAAATTTTAATAGCATTTATTATTTATTGGTGACCTTCAAAATAATTAAGTGATGGAGGTCATTGAAATATTAACTGAAAGGCTAATGTTAACTTTTTTCTTGATATATTTCTTTTGTCTGTTTAAAATTGTGTCATTGATTTTGACTTTTTAGATATTATTGTATCTAAACATTATGTTAATTCCAAGGTAGCATATTCCTCTATAATTTTTTTTTAAATGTATCAACCGTAGGGGCACCTGGGTGGCTCAGTTGGTTGAGCGCCCAACTTTGGCTCAGGTCATGATCTCACAGTTCGTGGGTTTGAGCCCCGCGTCAAGCTCTGTGCTGACAGCTCAGAGCCTGGAGCGTGCTTTAGATTCTGTGTCTCCCTCCCTCTCTGCCCCTCCCCCACTTACTCTCTCTCTCTCTCTCTCTCTCTCTCTCTCTCTCTCTCTTTCTCTCTTTGTCTCTCTCTCTCTCTCTCTCTCTCTCTCTCTCTCTCTCTCTCTGTCAAAAATAAACATTAAAAAAAATTTTTTTTATTTCCCCCGTAGGGGCACCTGGGTGACTTGGTTGAGTGTCTGACTCTTGATTTCGGCTCAGGTCATAATCTCACGGTTTGTTGGGATCAAGTTCCACGCTTTGAGTGTGGAGGTGGCTTAGGATTCTCTGTCTCTGCCTCTCTCAAAATAAGTAATTTATTTTTTTAGTTAAAAAAATAAAATAAATATATCAACTGTATGTTACAACTTTTATTTTTATTTTTTTAATGTTTACCTTTAATTTTTTTTAACGTTTATGCATTTTTTGAGAGACAGAGAGTGAGTGGAGGAGAGGCAGAGAGAGAGGGAGACACAGAATCTGAAGCAGCTGAGCTGTCAGCACAGACCCCAATGCGGGGCTCAAACTCATGGACCATGAGATCATGATCTGAGCCAAAGTCAGATGCTTCACTGAATGAGCCACCCAGGCATCCCAATTTAATGTTTACCAACGGAGAGAGAGTGAGTGTGAGTGTGAGTGGGGGAGGGGCAGAGAGAGAAGAAGACAGAATTTGAAGCAGGCTCCCTGCTGTCAACACAGCCCGACATGGGGCTCGAACCCATGAATGTGAGATCATGACCTGAGCTGAAGTTGGATTCTTAACTGCCTGAGCCACCCAGGCGCCCATTTTTCTAGTTTGTTTTTTGGGGGGAAATGTATGTATATATACATAATATATGTTATATATGATGTATATATAAATATGTGTGTGTGTGTATGTATATATATGTGTGTGTATACATATATGTATATATACATGCATATTTTATGATGCTCTGGTAAGAGGTTGATTTTAGAGAAATCTGCGAAAATTGCATCCAATCTCCAGACTGAGTTTTTTAATTGCTTGGTATGTGGTAAATAGATTTTTATGTTGCAGTTAAGGGATAGATTTCATTTTTTTTTTAAGCTTGATAGCTGCATGATCTTGATATGCTAGCTTTTTCTGATTTGCAGAGATCCTGCATATTTTGATGAAAATTGGCTGAACAGAATCAAAACCGAAGTAGGAGATAATTGGAGGCTAAAGGTATTTTCTTTTTATTTTTCCATCTGTTAAATAGTCTTTTAGTAGTATGTGTGTAATATTTGTTGGAATTTTATCTGATGTGTTCAGTGAGCTTTAGAAACCTAGACAGCCTGTAGTGAAATAATCCAGAATTAAAGATTGGAGGTAACCTGAGGTTGCTCACAAAGATACATAGTGTGAGTTAGGAAAGCACCGTAACTAATGGCATGGACTCTAGAGCCATAGTGCCTGTATTCATATCATAACTTTACATTTACTGTCTGGGGAAGTCCTCCTAACTGTTCTGTACCTCAGATTCCCCATTTGTAAAATGAGGATAGTAAAAGGATCTACCTCACAGAAATAAATGAGTTGGTATATATAATGTACTTAGGATAGTGCACATGTAATGTTGTTGGTGGTGTTGTTACTAATAATGAGAAAATACTGATTATAGTTGACTGAGTCCAGAGCACTCACAGAATGAAATATTTTCATTTTTATCCTAGTAGCCTTAAGTTCCATTATTTCTCAAGCTTCTTTGACCAGAACCCACAGTAAGAAATACAGTTTACATTGCAGCCTACTGTCAACTAAATGTATGTGCAGATATAGTTCCCTTAATCTGTGCACTGATGTTTTGCTTTTAAAAAACATTAGTTGCAACCCACTAAATTATTTTTTTAACTTTATATTTTGAAATAATTCTAGAGTCACAGGAGACGCAAAACAAAATGTGCGGAGAAGTTCTGTGTACCTTTCACCCAGTTTCCCCAGTGATTACATCTTGCATAACTATAATACAATATCAAAACTAAGGAACTGACATTGATGCAATCCAGTTCATTCAGCTTTGACCAGATTTATCTATGTTTTCTCGTGTTTTTGTGTACAGTTCTGTGTAGCTCTATCGATACGTGGTTTCCCATAATCACAATGAAGATACAGAGCTGTTTTATCTCTGCAAGTCTCCACGATGCTGCCCATTTCTCTTTGATATAGACAGGTAGAGACTCAGAAATGCAAATGAGTAAGCATGTGAAGCCCCTGGACTTAAGATATGTTAAGCTTAGTTTGTCATTTTAGTTCTTTTTTTTTTTTTTTAAACATTCAGTTTTGAGAGAGTGAGACAGGGCGTGAATGGGGGAGGGGCAGAGAGAGAAGGAGACACAGAATCCTAAGCAGGCTTCTGAGCTGTCAGCACAGAGCCCGATGTGGGGCTTGAACTCAAGAACCGCAAGATCATGACCTGAGCTGAAGTTGGACGCTTAACCGACTGAGCCACCCAGGCGTCCCCTTTTTATTTCTTTCATAAAACACATATTTGATGAACAATATTCACTGATTGCTTAAATATTGAGTCTGCCAACATTTAATTCCCTTTTTTAAACTAAGCTAGAGTGAATGAACACTGTTTAAGCCACTGTTTTAATTTCTAAATAATCTTTCAAGAAGAGGCAATTAAATGATTACTTTTATATGGTATAACATGTATAAAACAATTGTGGATGTTTAAAATAATGCTACGAATCATTTTGTATTTGCTTGCTATCTTGACCAAAGAGGGAGTTCTTTACCCAACTTGCATGCACAGAACACACACATAAACATACATCCTGTCTTCATCTTTAGTATCATTAGTGTGGCAGAGACAGTAATATAGAGAAGGGGAAAAACTTTATCATATTCTTAATATTCAGAACTGGGATTAATAGGAAATCAACTACCATTTTATTATTTTTTTTAATGCTTATTTATTTTGAAAGAGAGAGAGAACAAGTAGGGGAGCAGCAGAGAGAGAGAGAGAGAGAGAGAGAGAGAGAGAGAGAGAGAGAATTCCAGCAGGCCCCACACTCAGTGCAGAGCCCGATGTGGGACTCGATCTCATGAACCAGTGAAATCATGACCTGAGAGACCTGAGCCGAAATCAAAAGTTGGACACTTAACCAATTGAGTCACCCAGGCATCCCTCAACTATCATTTTAAATGAACACATTGATTTTTAAGACGTGTTAATTTTAAATGTTAAAATATGAAAAAAAAACATTCTAAAATAAAGGAAATAAAGTATATTATATATTTGCCATATCCCTAAATCTTTCTAGAAATATGAACATATTCGTTTTCTTTATGAGTTTTTTTTAAATAAGTTTTCAGTTTATATTCTCCCTTAGAAATAAATACGTCTGATTGCACTGGATTGCACTGCCATGATTGAGTGTCTGTTACTTGATAGTCACAGGTTCTACTGTGACTTCTGTCCTACTGTGTACTTCTGTCCTAGGACATCTTCAGCTACTAATGTTGGGTAGGGACAGTTAGGGTCAACAGAATCCTGTCGTATACACATTTAACTTAACACAGTATCAACCGAATGAGATGGGTCAAAAAAAAAGGAAAAAATTACAGCTTAAAATAGTGCAGGTGATCGTGCCTGTCATTTCACTCAGATAACATATAAGCCAGTGAACCCTTACTTTAGAGTGGCTGAGTGATAGGAAAAATGTTGGTCCCTCACCCTCTCTTGCTTCTAGAGGATGCTTCTTGTACCACAAGTATCATGCAGTGCCAAGTGTTGTACTAGCATTTCAACATAGTATATTTTTAACCATATGGCTCCTCAGTATTTACTTTGGTGCTCAACTGAACAATCAGCAGTCTTTTCTGACAGTGAAGAAAATTTGGAGACATTTCCAACCCTGATTTTGACTGTAATTTTCGCTTAATGCTCTAATTTTAGAATTTAACCTCTATGTGAGATGCAACTCCATTTTTCTAGGGAAGACAGTACTAGAGGATGTTTTCAGTAAGGATGGCACATTTTTTTCTTTACTTGCGAAAAATCTGATACTTTTAATCTTACTGTTAAGTGTTGTTCAATTACCCTCCAGTTTCTGTCAGTGTGATCATAACATTGAAAATTTAACATGATTGGAAACTTAATTTTTTTATTATAATCTCTTGAGATCACATAAATTAAGCCACTGATAGTCCTTTTTTGGTGATTATGGAATTCACATATGCTGTTGAGTTTTATTTTTTATATTTATGATTAACTAGAATGATTAGTTGGTTCAGAAATTTTTTATGTTAAATTATATTTTGATCTATGCTTGACTTTTACCCAGTTGTTTTATCTCTCTCTAAACAGATAAGCAATTTAAAGAAAATTTTAAAAGGAATCCTGGATTACAATCATGAGGTAGGAACTTTTTTCTCACTCTGCTTAGAAGTATTACTGTAGGAAATTTAATTTCACAGTATTTTACAGTGGTTTCAAGTAAAGGAAAATTTACCTCAAAATTAAAAAAGCAGCTTATCTTCCATTGTTTTAGATGTTGGTTCAAACAACTATCTGTTAGGTGGTTACTAAATAGAGGCTCTTTTTCACTGTAACGTGGATAGTGTGTAGATGATTATTAATGTTATACTTTACTTTCTGCCATATATGAACTCTCTCCTCTTCTCCTCTTATGAAGGTAGTTTAGAATCCAGGCATTATAGCCAACTCCCTTGCTTACATTAGTTTTATACCATGGCAAACCTCCATCCCTAGATTAACTCAGTTTATCCTCTGAGTCTGCATCAGAACAGTCAGGGTATTAAAAATCAGGCAGTGGAACTAGTTTTACTTTAAATTTCATGATCACAGTTAATCAAATGAACACAACAAAGCATAGACGCCTATGTTATTTTCTTAACTGTTTTTACCCCATGAGCTTACCTTCATTTATACCTACGTCTATACTTGTATCATTTATCTTCACAACTTAGTAAGTGGTCCAAAACCTATAAATCATCCTATAGTCCTTCCTTTTTTATAATATTGTCATAAGACCTAAATCTCCAAAATAAAGCTTTTTTCCTTCTTTACTGCCACTACTTTATACCATGCCATCATTAGCTCTTGCTTATATTTCTAGAGTAGTCTGACTGGTAACCCTGATTTCACTCTTGCCCCTCTACAGTCTGTTCTTATTCTTCACACTAAAACCAAAATGATTTTTAAAAATGAAAATTTGATTATGTCATTCTTCTCAAAAGTTTTTCATGGTTTCCTATTGAGAATCAAATTCATAGCTCTTACCGTGAGCCACCAGGTACTGTCCTCCTTGCCCTGCTCACCTGTAACACTAGTGCCTTATTCATCCTGCTTGTGTGCTTCTAGGATTTTCTTTATTCACTGTAGGGTTATTAGATAGGAACCTACCCGTTTGTCTGCATATATTTCATTTCATTTGGGACCAATTTCCCCATAAAGGAATCCTCTGTTTCCTTCCTGATACAGGTATTTGGCTATCAGCATTTTGGAATTAAATGATATTAAATATAGGCATGAATGTCTATTTAATCTCTGCTCCTTCTGGTGCTCCCTTGTTCAGAACCTCTCTGGCTCTACTTTGAACTTCAGAGAGTTTTTCTTTTGGGAGCTGGTGAAGGAATCAAAGTATTCAGTTTCTTTTCTCAGTGTTCATACCATATACCAGATTGGGACTAAATTTGTAAATCAAGATCATTATAATTTAGCTTATAGGAGGTAAAAATAGAAATTGAAAGTGAAATTGACGTAATAGCTCTGCCCTTAGCAATGAGTTTCTGGTGCTGATGAGCTAATTTGTATCAAATATTTTATTTGGACATATAAATGTAAATGCAGTTCTAATCCTTTTGTCTCTATTCAGATCTTAGGACAGCAAATTAATGACTTTACCCTTCCTGATGTGAACCTCATTGGGGAACATTCTGATGCCGCAGAGCTCGGAAGGATGCTTCAACTCATCTTAGGCTGTGCTGTGAACTGCGAACAGAAGCAAGGTAATTTATTTGATGTTAGGGTATGCATTTAAAATAATTAAGCAAAGGAATACATATTGTATAGATTATATATAAATCAGTAGTACAAACAATAGCATCTTCGCAAGGCCACCCTCAAGCAATGTCATTTTCTATGATTTTGCTAGTACTTTGTTTGCAAGCTTAAAAGAGTTTTGCAGCTTAGAATAAATTTGATTATGAGGATTCTCTCCCTATCTGCAGGACTATATAATTCTTTGAATAGATTAGTTTTAGCTACAGTGAATGTAATGAAATTTACTGTTAATTGGAAAATGTCCAGCTAAATTAATCTCAGTAATAATGGTAATGTTATACTGGATCAATTTAGCTCTGGGAACTTAAAATTGGATACTTTAGATTGCAAGTATGAAGGATTCATTTCACAAATATTTACCAAACTCCTGCATTATGCTGGGGCTAGGAGCACATTGCCAGACAGAGCAGACACGGTACCTTCCCTTGTGGAACAGGTTGGTGAGTGGAGGGAGGGCAGGAAGCAATGTCACACATAATAACTGTGTGGTCTGAATGGGAATGAGTGCTGTGAAGGTAAAGTGTAATGGGCCAGGGAAGTTATTTAAGCAAAGATGTGGAGATGGATGAAGAGTAATCTGAGTAGTAGAAACTGAATGTCATAATGACTTAGGTTATCTTTGACAGACTGAAAAAACCCACCACTATAATTAGAGAGTAGTAAGGAAGGGATGAGGGGTGATGAAATAGAAGGTACATAGGGACTACTCCAAACAATGAGGGCACAGCGTTTTACTGTTACTGTATGAACTTCGTAGAAGACGGAGGTTTTTATCTTTTTAAACCCAAAGATTTTTTTTCTTATTCCTTCTTCCTCACTCCTGGTAATGCAAAACAGATTTTTATTTAAATTGTCTATACCTTTTCAGTGTTTTAATGTGATAAGTTTAATAGCTGTCAATATCGTTTTCTTGAAACTGTGACTAGTTTTATTGGTGTGTGATCCAGGAATTTTTTTCTAACAATGTATTTATTTCTCTTTGTCCTCATTCCTGTTAGATTTTAGTATGCATGCTCTTACAGTAAGTTTTAGTTTTCTTTATTCAGTTTAACAATTAAAATGGAGAACTTTCTACATTTGTGATTTTTATATATTACTAAGATGTCTAAAAGTTTTTTGGCAGAAGTTAGAAGATTGCTATAAATAAGATTCCAGACACATTAAATTTCTAAGTAGATGCTTTGATTTTAAAAGGTGTGTGAAAATTATTTAACGTAGTTGACTGAATTCAGATAATGACCTCGTATGTGCTTATTCTGTTAGGAGATTCACCTACTCTTGGAAGCAGCATACCTGTTAAGAGTTGACCAATTATATTTATCACAGGAAAAGACAAGAATGTTACCTATATCCATAGTCCTATGGAAAGCAATCATAATATTTATCCAGATTCTCACACAGACCAAGAGTCCTGTGTAACACCTAGATTCATTTTTTCCCTTGAAATTGTGTATAAATGATGAAACCTTTGAACAGGATTTTAACATCTTATTTATCCAGAGGGCATTCCCTGTTTTCAGAAACATAGTTGAGAACCAAGAATCAAAGTAAATGAATTCCTGAGTTCAGATTTTCAGTGTAATGTGAGGCTTACTAAAGCGGCGCTGCCATTTACTACCTGACTGACTTTAGACTAGGTACTCAGCCCATTTCCACATCTACAGAATGAGGATACAAAACCTGATAGTCGTGAGGAGTAAATGAAATTGTATATGCGTATTTGCTTTGTAATCCATAAAGTGCTATACGGATAAAAAAGCTTTTATGTTTAGATGAGTTTTTCAGTTACTAAAAGTAAGGAGCAATTGCTCAGAACATTGACTTAACATACATTTATATTGGCCATCTGTCTTCCTAAACAGGGCAAATAAATGGTGGTAAAATTGAAAAGGCAAATATTAGTAATATAAAACATACCACTAATCATTTCTAAGTGTCTTCTGCCTGGTACTTTATTAAGTACTCATAGAACAAAAAAAATACTTTATACACATGAGGAAAACTAAGTATTACGTGATTTGCCCAAGGTTTCTGGTTTGTGAAAGGCTAGGCAAGGACAATAACCCATGTTTCTCCATGTTTAAATCATGCTCCTCATACTCACCTGCTATAAATTTTGGCCTTAAAAAAGCTGTTTTCAGGATGAACTCTGTGACATAGCACACCTCATTCATTGCCTCATAGATCTGCACCAAATAATCATATATATTTATATTTTGGACACAAGATTTGTAAATTTTTTTTCTTTTCAAAAATTGTACATTAACGTAGTTGTCATCATCATTTTATCATGTAGCATTTTACGGTGTTCGCGGGGAAGGGCCTTGACGTGGCAACACCGCTTCTTAACTAACGCTTCCCCTCTCACACCTTACTAACTTCCTTACCTCCCTGTTCCCACTGTTAGTTTCTTCACTTCCAATAGGCTGTCATTAAGTTTCCTTCCCCATTATCAGTGCCACTGCTTTTTCTTTTCCATGTTCACAGTCTTTTATTTTGAGGGCTGTTAGTCATCCTAGCTATGCCATTTTCTCCATAGCCCTGGGATTCTGTGTGTAGTAGCTTTGAACAGAACATCTACAAGCACTCCCTTGCATTCCAACACTTAGAGGATGCTCCTCATTAACAAAACAGAACAGGAAACGGAGCTCAGACTAAAGAATTTTTTTTTCCCCAAATAGTGGTTCTGATACATTCCTACTATTGTCCTAAGAAAATACCTGTGATTAAAGTGTGTTGTGTATGTTTGTGTCACCACACATTTGATTGGGTACAAGTATCCTAAGAACAACACTTGCTTAAAAACATGTTTTTTAAAATCTTTGGCATCAATAACCAGATTGTCAGCATGTCACAATTTAGTAGTGTTGTCAAAATACTTTGGTTTTGTTTGTTCGTTTGTTTTTAATAAGTTGTCTGTCACACACAGCTTTATACACCTTGGCATTCCAAATACATGAGTCTCGTAAGTTCACTTTAACAATTTCACAGTAAGACTCCCATCATGTAATACTTGAAGGGCAGAGACAAGTTTTTGGTGTACATATGGAGAGGATTTTTTGGATGTATGTGGAGAGGCAGGTTGAGACTAAAATTTCCTAATTATTCTTTTAAATGTTTCTTATTAAAATGTATTTACCATGTTTGTTAGAACCCACCTGGCCTGTTGATTTTATTTTATGCTTAATGCCACTTTTTCCATTCATTGTTGGATTTGCAAATAAGGAAAAGTACTTCTAGGGCTTTGTTTTTAGGAGACAAGAAATAATTTTTTTCAGCTTTTTCATTACTGACAGCTGAGAGATCCTTCTCTTTTTTTGGCAGTGGCGAGGGTAAGATTGATGAAATTGGTACTTCAGCTTATTAGAGATGTGTGTATTTTAAAGTCCAGGGTTATGCAATATTTATTTTTTTTATGGTATCAGTTTCTATCTTAATTTCGTCTTAATTCATTGTCCTAAGCAACTCTCAGGTTTATTAAGATTTTTCTATTCTATAGCAGAAAATATTAAGGTAGAAATTGTACACAGTGCAGTGCTTTGTCACACAAGCATAAGGCACAGACTTCAGAGTTATTTTTTTTAACTTGTAACAAAGTATAATGTGAAAGACAGATTTCTAAATTTTAGGAATAGCAATAAGGAGTTCTTTCCATCCTGGCTTTAGGCTTTACCAATTCATTGTCTTGCATTCCTGAGATACTGTATTCCTGTGACCTTTAGCTTGTAGCCTCAAACTTTGTAAATTAATGGGGTGGTGGGTGTGGTTTCTTAAAGAAAGAACTACTGTAACTTTCAGCCTGTACTTTACCTGTGGTGCAGATATTTAACCACTTATGAAGAATTCCTGGGAAGAGTCAAAACATGGGAGACTACTTATAAGAATTCATGAAGTGTAAGCCTTTTACTCCCTTGAGTATCTTTAACTTGAACAGTGACATTCCAGATTATTCTTGTTTTCAGAGTACATCCAAGCCATTATGATGATGGAGGAATCTGTTCAACATGTTGTCATGACAGCCATTCAAGAGGTACGTTGGAACTTTAAGTATGTGTGAGAAATTAAAGAAGCAAATAGGAATATGAATAGCAGAAGTAAAGATTTTTAAAAAAGATTCTCCTCATTTTTTTTTGAGAATTTTTTTCTTACACTTACAATATAGCTTGCCTCATTTTTATTTTAAAAAATCATACATTTTTCTCATTTTTATTTAAAACTTAAACATTTGTCTTTAGGTATATTCAGTAACTATTCCTAATTTTTAAAATTGCTCTACTGAACTAGGAATAGTAGACTAATTCCTAAAGCCATTATAAATACATATCTTAAACCAGCAGTGTACCTCACACTTAATTGTTAGTTTCTTGTTTGGCAGAAAATACGCCTTCAACTCCAACCATATCCAGAGCAGTTTCTAGATGAATATTTATACTGAAACTGTGGGGAAGGAAAAATACCTTTTCCTCTACCCATCCAAATTCGCAGCTGGGACCTCTATTATCAAAAGACAGATTAACAAGAAAAAGGGTACAAATGCGTTTAAGGGATGTTTTACATTACACCAGAACCTTCTTAAGGAAACGAAGACTAAAGACGTGTTTAAACCTGAGTGTTTTGATGCTAGGTTTGATGAAGAGTGGAGAATCATGGAAAAATGTGATAGGGCAAAAAAGGTTTGAGCTAAGGATAGTAACCTGGGGAAAACAGCATATCCTATTCATTCAGAATCCTTTCAAAATCTATCTTTGGAGATAAGGATGCTTCTTTCATCTGAGTATAGGGAGAGCACCTCTCACATGAGGGTCTTATGACCTGCTTCAGGAGAAGGTAGAAAATCTTTCCTGTACCTACTCAGATTCCTTCAGCTTGAAATATTCAGTATGCCAGGATGCCACATTTTGGGATAGCATGTCCTCAACTCCATCAAATGTGAAACATAAAACTATAAAAGTAAAAATAAAATGTAGATTAATATAACCAGTTTATCTCAGGATGTGAGAATGTTTTTGATCATAAAAGGGGAACAGATTGTTAGGGGTACTAGAAAACAATATAGGATGTGAATGTGCATCTGACAGAGAAAAAATATAACAAACATGAAAAATGCTAAATACAAATTAAATAAAGTTGTGGTTTTTTAAAAATCTGACCAAATGACTATAAATCTGGAGGTTCCCATTACCCCCTCAGGGTGCTGATTCACAGAACTCAGGAATGATGACAGTGTTATAGCAGAAGAATACAAACCAGAACCAACTCCCCCCACCCCCAAAATGCATAGAGTGAGGTCTAGGAGAGTCCCATATGCAAAGTTTCTGTTGTTACCTGTCCATAGTATCAAGGCATACCACCACTCCCCCAGCATATTAACATGTACTGCCAGCCAGGGAAGCTCACCTGAGTTTTCATGTCCAGAGTTTTCATTGGGGTTTCATTATGAAGGAATGATTGTTTGGATCTGTGACCATGGGGTTGAACACAGTTTCTAGCTCTCCTCCCCATCAGAAGTCAGGCTCATTATCAAGTGATAATCTGATACATCTGGTCTTCCTGGCATGACCAGCCCCCAACTGGAGTCATTCATCTTTTTAGCTTAAGCTACCTAGAGACCCACAGATCATAGATACTCTTTATCAGTTAGGAAATCCCAGAGATTGAGAGGCTACTTGCCAGTAACGGGACAAAGGCCAGCCAAATTCATTACTACACAGGACATTTAAAAAAAACAAAGCTTTGAAAAGATCACTTTAGCAGTCAGCTCTGATGGTAGGAAGATAAACTGATACATCTTAAAATCAAGTCATATTCTTTTTATCATGTAAGATATTAAGTCATGAGTATTAAAGTATCAAAACAATGATCTCTTTTAAAAAAAGTTTTTTATGTTTTTCTTTTACTTTTGAGAGAGACAGAGTGTGAGTTGGGGAGGGGCAGAGAGAGAGGGAGACAGAGAATCCAAAGCAGTCTCCAGGCTCTGAGCCCTCAGCCCACAGCCTGACGTGGGGCTCAAACCCACAAACCATGAGATCATGACCCAAACCAAAGTCAGACACTTAACTGACTGAGCCACCCAGTCATCCCTCAAAATGAGTACCTCTTAAGCAAGATAGAAGATTTTGCTCTTAAGTGGTCCTGGACTTTGCTCTATCGTCATGAGGGTTCCAGCTTTCTTGTTTCTTATTGTCTGCCATCCTTAATATATGATTCCCAGGTAGTGGGAGCATCTGTGGGAGTGGGAGTCATCTGTGGCTTCTCAAGTTCCATCTATCACATTCACATTTCCAGCCATCAGGAAGGATTGAGGGGATAGTTACTTCCTCTAAGTAAACTTTCAACAATTCTCACTCCTATTAGCCAGATATTACTCACACAGCTACACAGGGAAACTGGGAAATATGGTCTTTTTTTAATTTTGAGATAGAGAACAGGAGAGGGACAAAGAGAGGGAGAGAATCCCAAGCAGGCTCCACGCTGTCAGCATGAAGTCCAGCGTGGGATTCAGTCTCTCAAACCATGAGATCATGACCTGAGCTGAAATCAAGAGTCAGTTGCTCAACTGACTAAGCCACCCAGGCACCCCTGAAATGTGGTCTTTATTCCAGGTAGTCATAGCCCAACCACAATTTGAGGAGTCTGTTATTAAGCAAAAATAGGAAAAAGAATAAGGAGCCACTAACAGTTCTGCCTTACAATAATTGATCCTACAATTCTATTTTTAGGAATTTATCCGAAGGAGATCTGAAATACAGAGGTACATAATAGTAATAGCAAACATTCATCTAGCACCTACTATGTGCAAGATAGTGCTGGTACTTAGTAAATACAATGCATCTATTAACTCTTAAAATTATAACTAATACTACTGAAATCTACACTTAAAATTTTAAATGGCAAATTTTATGTTCTACATATGTTCTACATATATGTTCATACATATAGTATGTTCTACTACATACTACTACATGTAATAGTTCTACAACTACATGTGGTTCTACATACCACAATAAAAAAATGAAAAATTAATTGTAATGTTTTGAGGTATATACTGTTATTATCCCCATTTTATAAAAGGGAAAGTGAAGCATAGAACTCAGCAGTAGGGAGACAGATAAGTCAATTATGGTAGAATAATACTTTGGCATAATATGTAGCATTGAAAACATATAACAACATGGGTCAGACTTGTCTAGGGAAACAGAGCACATGAGCAATAGAATCCCATTTCTGTTAGAGATTAAGATGAGTGAAAACAAACTTGCAAAATGTTAATTATCTCCAAGTGGTTGGATGTTCTATATTCTTTTCTATATTTGCCAGTTTCTCTATAATAACAGGTTTGCATCTATAATCAGAAATATTTTTAAAATTAAAGTCTATGACCAAACGATTTTTAATTCTACATATCTAGCCCAAGGAATTATTTAGAAATTCAGACCAAGATTGGGTACAACAGTGTTTTTCCAACTATTTTATTTATTTTATTTTTTTAAGGTTTATTTATTTAATATCTACACCCAGCATGGAGATTGAACTCCCAACCTCAAGATCAAGAATCAGTGCTCTTCTGACTGAGCCAGCTAGGCACCCCCAAGCTATTTTATATTAATAGAAATATGAAAATAATGTGCATCCATTAGTAAGCAAGTGTTTAACTTAGGGTACCTCCATCTCATGGAATATTATATAGCTGATAAAATTTTTAAAAAGTATATTATGACAAAGGGAAAACATTTAAAATGTCACGTGAACAAAGTATATAAAATTATACATACAACTAGATTTTAAAAATAGATTATATGTCTTTATGTGCATATTCCTTTTATGCATTTAACACATACTGTCAAGCCCTTAATATGCACCAGAAGCTATAGATACACCAGAAGCATTCAGGATACAATTGTGAAAAAGACAGACATGGTCTCTTGCCCCAGAAAGTCTAAGTCTCATGGGAGAAATGGCTAACCAAGCAATTCACGTCCATTTAAAGCATTCAAAATGAAAAGTACCATGTTGGGGAAAATATTAAGAGGACCTCCAAGAAGTAGCTAACTCAGCTTGGGGACTTAAGGGAAGGCTTCTCAGGGAAGGTGGCATCTCATCTGAGCACAGAAGGATGAGATGACATGAGGAAGGGGTAAAAATTGTTCTAAAGTCCAGGTGGCAAGAGAAGCAAGACCTGCATGGAATGTTGGAGGTATTGAAAGAAGGTGCCTGTAGCAAACATGGTGAAGGAGGGAGTGCTTAGAAATGAAACCAGAGACCTAAGATCATTAGAATATTGAGCAGTTTCATTAGAGATTTGGGACTTTGGAAACCAATGAATAGATTTTAAGGAGAAAATACACTGAAGTCTGTATTTAAGAAAATCCATATGATGAGAAGAATGGTTTGGAGGAAAACCAGGTTAGAAAATGGGAGAGCAGTTGAGAAACCTTGATAATTATCCAGCAAAGAATGACGGAAGCCTAAACTAGGTTATGGCAGGGTGGAGACAGGTGGACAGATTTGAAAATTGTTAGAGCTTGAATCAATAGGCTTGGTGATTGATTGGACCTAGGGGGGAGAAGGAGGGCTTTTTTTTTTTGGGGGGGGGGGGCACATTGTATTTGTATTTCTTTATTCAAGTACTAATGACTTAGACTTTTTTTTTTTTACCATGGTAAAATACATATAACAGAAATTTGCCGTTAGTAACATTTAGTGTGCTCATAATGTTGTGCAAGCATTGTCACTGTTTAGTTCCAGAACTTTTTCCATCAGCACAAAAGGAAACCTTGTACACCCATTACACAGGCAGTTCTCATTTCCTCCTTGCTCCAGCCCCCATCAACCAGTAATTTGCTTTCTGTCTCTATAAATTTCCCTATTCTGGATATTTCATATAAATGGAAACATAGGATATGTGACCTTTTGTGTCTAGCATTGTTCATTTAGCATAATATTTTCAAGGTTCTTTTGTAGCATGTATCAATACATATTCCTTTTTATGCTGAATAATGCATTGTATGGATGTGTAGTATTTTGTTTATCCATTCATCAATTGATAGACATTTGGGTTGTTCCTACCTTCTGGCTATTGTGAATAATGTTTCTGTGAATGTTAGTATACGGGTTGTTGTTTTTGAGAGGGAAAGAGAGACATCTGGGGAGGGGCAAAAGGAGAGGGAGAGAGAGAGTCTTAAGTGGGCTCTGCGCTGGGCATGGATGTGGATTCAATCTCACAACCATGAGATCATGACCTGAACTGAACTCAAGAGTTGGATGCTTTAGGAACTGAGCCACCCAGGCTCCCCAGGTTTTTGATTTTTTGTTGTTGTTGTTGTTGTTGTTGTTTTAATTTTTTTTCAACGTTTTTTATTTATTTTTGGGACAGAGAGAGACAGAGCATGAACGGGGGAGGGGCAGAGAGAGAGGGAGACACAGAATCGGAAACAGGCTCCAGGCTCTGAGCCATCAGCCCAGAGCCTGACGCGGGGCTCGAACCCACGGACCACGAGATCGTGACCTGGCTGAAGTCGGACGCTTAACCGACTGCACCACCCAGGTGCCCCTGTTGTTGTTTTTTTTTTATAAAACACCTATTCTGCCTATGTTGAAATTGAATTGCTTGGTCATATGGTAATTCTCTGTTTAACTTTTTGAGGATGCACCAACTTCTTTTGCATGGGTGCTGTAGCATTTTACATTCCCACCACCAGCACTAGGATTCTAGTTTTTCCCCTCTTTGTCAACCCTTGTTGATGTCCATCTTTTTTATAATAGCCATCCTAGTGGGTGTGAAGTGGTATCTCCTTGTGGCTTATTTGCATTTCCCTAAAGGCAAATGATGTTGAGAATCTTTTCATGGGATCATTCTTTGGAGAAATGTAAATGGTGGTCAAGTAAATGATAAGTCTTTTAATTCTTTGAATGCTAATTGGAAGAAGCCACAAGTAAGAGAAGGACAGATGTTGATTTATAAGAGAGAGGATGATAAATGATACAGGGTCTGTGAGAAGCTGGGAAGGGACTGGGTCAGGGAGCACAAAGGATTAGCCTACTATGGGAAGAACAATACTTATATTACAAGATTGGAGAAGGAAAGGATGGGCATGAATGTTGCCAATTTTGTGGATTAAGACATGAGAAATTCTTATTTGAAGACAAAGATTTTTTTTTAACTTGTTTTATTTTTTATTTTACATCCAAATTAGTTAGTATATAGTGCAACAGTGATTTCAGGAGTAGATTCCTTAGTGCCCTTTACCCATTTAACGCATCCCCCCCCCAACAGCCCCTCCCATAACCCTCAGTTTGTTCTCCATATTTATGAGTCTCTTCTGTTTTGTCCCCTCCCTGTTTTTATATTGTTTTTGTTTCCCTCCCCTTATGCTCATCTTGGAGACAAAGTTTCCTGGTGAAGAGTATGGTGGTGTTGGTGAGGTTTGAGAAGTAGGAAAGGTTTAGAATAATCTCTGAAGGGAATAAAGAGACTGCTGACTGGGGAAGCGTAACTATACTTTGGGGACAACTTTGAAGTCCCAGTTGAAATTGGAAACTATGTATTAATAGTGTTTTAGGATTAAAATATTTTTTGTTTACTCTCTCAGTACTTAGCAGTCAGGATTTATGGTCAGAACAGACAGGTATTTGGATTGATTCTAGACTGAGATTTTGCCAGGAAGAAGAAGGAATGGACGTAAGAGAAGTGATGATATTGGCAAAAGTTATCAACATAATAGACCATGAAAAATCTAGGCTAGAAAGAGAAGGTAGTTGGTTAAACAAATGATGAACCATGGAAGCTAAATCAGTGGAGGAAGATTGCAGAAAATAAGATGATGTTAGCAAAATAAAGAAGAGTAAATGTGAGCAGACAAAAACAAGAATGTTTACTATAAAGTCTAAGCAGAATAAGAAAGAAAGTGATGGGTTCTGACTGGAAACCTGGGAGAAAGGAGGGAGGTAGAGGGCCTGGAAACCTCAAGTGGAGAAGCACGTAAACTAAGCATAATTGAATGAGAGAGCAGGGATGACAAAAGGTTGTGTTCAGAGTGTAGGACACCTAGGTTTTTATTCAGAAGTGTTGCTGTGTTATGAGGAGGACTTAACTGCAATAATGGGAAAAGGAAAAAGATGGGGAGGAGATCACTCCTAGTATTTCTGCCACCTGCCTCCAAGTCAGATACCACCTCTCTGATAATCTGTCACAGCCCTTATCACACTGTGATGGTTTTTTTCACTTGACCTGTGCTACACCCATGGTTGGTAGCTTCTTAAATATTTCAGAATTATAAAAGGTGATTATTGTAGATGGTAAAATAATGATTTTTCCTTTTTATATTTTTAATGAATTATATCTTCTCTACCATGGGATTATTTTTTCAGTTGGAAGAAGTCTTAAAAATCTTTTGATTAATATTGTCAGAATAAAAGCATAAACATTGAAACCAGTATTTTTTGCTCTTCCTAAGATTTTTTTTCCCCCTAATTATGCTAAGGGACTTTGAACTCTTCTCATCCCATTAATATAGAGCAGTGATTCTTAAACTTCATTATGCATCAGAATCAGCTGGAGGACTTTATTAAACGTGTTGTTGAACCCTAACCCCAGAGTTTCTGAGTCAGTACATCTGGGCTGGGACCTGGTAATTTGCATTTCTGATGAGTTTCCAGACAATGGTGATGCTGTTGTTTTGAGAACTTCACTTTGAGAACCACTGATAAGAACAAGGTACAGCTGAACATAACATTTCAGGTCACTCCAGATTGGGATTAAAGGCTGAAATTATAAAATCTCTCAACAGAACATCCCCACATTTCTAATTGTCCCCCTTTCTTTTGTCCTTCAGACAGAACATAAGAAGGAAGCAACAGAAAATTGAGACCATTTGGGTCTGCCCCTGACTTTTGTCACAATCAGATTTTATCTTTTTCTCCCCTAGCCCCTCACACTTTATGGATCCTTTCTCTTTGCAACACAAGGGTGAGAGAGGCTAAGACATAGATTTGTGTGTGCATGTGTTATAAACATCAGCCAATTCATTTTGGCTTATATTGATTTATATTGATGTTGACCATATTTATTCTTTAGAAATAGTTACTTGTGTTGCTGTTTTTTTTTTTTGTTTTTTTTGTTTGTTTTTTTTTAACTGAAAAGTCAGTTTTAAAATATTTAGCCACTTCTTAAACTAAAAGACTTGTCTTTTTAGTGATAAGAATACTTGATTCTTATGACTGGGCCTACAGTGAAAATGAGCACCAGAATTTAGACCTATAATTTTATTTATTTTTAATGTTAATTTATTTATTTTGAGAGAGTGTGAGCGTGCGCACGAGCGTGGGGGGAGGGGCAGAGCCCAGCTGTCAGCCCAGAGCCCAACGTAGGGCTGCATCCCACAAACCATGAGGTCATGACCTGAGCTGAAATCAACCAACAGAGCCACCCAAGTGTCCCCTAGACTTGTAATTTTAAATGAAGGCATTATTCTAGAATGAAAAAATATTCCAGACTGAAAAGTTTTAATGTGTAAGAAAATGTTCCTTTTATGTTTGTGTTTTCATTTTTATAATTTTATGGTGATTTGGGTATTCGTGTTGTTATGTAAGTACATTTTATATGATGTCTTTTTTGCCACATAGTTACAATCATTTAAATCTTAATTTCAGCTGATGAGTAAGGAATCTCCTGTCTCTGCTGGAAATGATGCCTATGTTGACCTTGATCGCCAGGTATCTCATTTTGCATTGTTTTTATCCATGCAGAGATTGAAAAGAATAAACCTTATATATTCACAAAAAGAATGTTTCATTTGAAATTGCTTATAGAATATACTGGTTTAATTCATTGTTTTTTACTAAAATTCAAGAGCTTAAGCTACTTTACTAGTGGATATTACACATTAGTAATTACATTTGTAATTTGTAATTAAAATATTGCATAACCCACTTTAACTTAAAGTCATTGTAATTCGTATTTCCTAGTCATGATTTTTCTTTTTCCATTAGTGATATCTTTCTTCATGCTACATTTAACACACAGCATTTTCTGGAAAATGGCATGCATTTAATCTTATGATTTATTTATAATACAAAATACCTTTTATTTCACATTATTCTTCCTTTATCTTTGTGAGAAAGACCATTTACCCTTTATCTTTGTGACGAATAGTCAACAGATACTTAAATACATTAAGGAATGTACTATATTTTTAAAGGAACTCTGTGGTGTATTCTTGTGGTTTTAACCAAAAGTTATTTTGTAATTTTAATTACTACTTTTCAGTAGAATACTCTTAGTTACATTGTCAGTTTCTATGTTCCAACTATCCTGAGACATCTGTCCCAAAGGGTGAACAGATATCTTCACATTACCCTCTCTCATTTCTTCCCCATGGTTTCTAAATGTTTTGTAGGAACATCTTTGGACATATGATTTTAACCCAAGTTGTAATTTGCTTCCCTTACTTTGTGATGTTAGGTTTTAAAGGTGTTACTTTTTTTTTAAGTTTATTTATTTTGAGAGAGAGAGAGAGAAAGAACGCATGTGTGAGCATGTGAGCAGGGGAGGGGCAGAGTGAGAAGGAAAAAGAGAAAATCCCTTAAGGGGGGGGTCCGGGGTTGGGGGGGGAGGCTGGAACCAGAGATCATGGCCTGAGCCTAAATCAAGAGTCTGACTCTTAACGGACTGAGCCACCCAGGCACCCCTAAAGTTTGTTACCTTTATGAATTTTTTTGTATCTATATTACACAGAAGTTTGGTCATGTGAAAGGAAAAGCCACTATAATTTTTTGGCCAATTTTTCTTTTTTTAAATTAAGTAATTAATTTTAATTAATTAATTTTTTCATGCTTTGCTAACTTAGAGTTTATATAATAATGGGACACAACTTAGAAGTGTTTGGTTTGTGTTGAGAATCAGAATAATAATAATTTAAAAACTGTTATGCAAACTAAAGGTTTAATATGACTGAAGAACTTGGGTTGAAATACATCGGCTATATATTTCAACTATTGAAACCCCTATCCTCTAGCACATGCATATTTTATCAAGGTAAAATTTCTCACTTATTACAGAATCAACATTACCAAGAATCATGTAGCCCAGATAGGCAAATGTAAGAAAACTTGATAAGGGGAAAGTACCAGATTCAGAGTACAGAAAAAACAAGACTTAGGACTAGAAGATACTCAGTTAGAAATGCCTTCTTTTGACTCTCCAGAAGGATTCTCCATTTCTCCCTGCCCCTCAGAAAGAAATGGGATGGAAATGTTTTAATTCTTTATTGTACCTATGTAATTATTAACTGTTGCTACTTCATATTGAAATGTTTATTGTATCTCTTTGTTTGTAACTAGTTGAAGAAAACAACGGAGGAACTAAATGAAGCTCTGTCAGCAAAGGAAGAAATCGCTCAAAGGTGCCATGAACTGGATATGCAGGTAAGAGATCCGTTCTGTGTACTACCTATTTGAAATGCACCATTATAAGTAACACCAGATATACTGTGTACTACCATGTAGTATAGTTTGGCTGTAACACAACCCTAATTAAAGAGAAAAAAAGGGAAAGCAGGTTTTTGATTAAAAATAGACTAATCAAATATGTTAGTTTTCTTTCCTTCTTGCAACCCTATTAGATTGATAATAACTGAATGAAAATGGCATAAGGACCCAAGAAAAGAAAGGAAGGATATCAGTGCTAGCTTTAGGGAGGAGTGGAGATTTTTAAAAGCCCTGATTGTAGTGTTTTCCAGTATCCATAGTATAAATACTCTAATTTACATGCAGGCCAGCTTCTTGTAGAGCATTGTGACTCTTGATTTCAGGGTTGTAAGTTTGAGTCCCATGTTGGGTACAAAGATTACTTAAAAATCTTAAAAAAAAAAAAAAATTAATAGGGTAGGTAAATTTCAAGAAGTCACCAATAAAAAGACAGAAAGTAAAGTGAAATTAGTCAGAGAAAGACAAAAATCATATGACTTCACTCATATGAGGACTTTAAGAGACAAAACAGATGAACATAAGGGAAGGGAAACAAAAATAATATAAAAACAGGGAGGGGGACAAAACAAAAGAGACTCATAAATATGGAGAACAAACTGAGGGGTTGTGGGAGGGGGGATGGGCTAAATGGGTAAAGGGCATTAAGGAATCTACTCCTGAAATCATTGTTGCACTATATGCTAACTAATTTGGATGTAAATTTTAAAAAATAAAAAAATAAAATTAAAGAAAAAACAAAAAAGACAGAAAATAAGAAAAAAAATATTTGGGATTTACCTCAAAATTAAGGAGGTTGGGGGCATGGAGAGAGGTACAAATAAGACATAACTGACCATGTTTTGATGCTTGGTTAAAGCTGGGTTATGAATATACTTAGTTCATAATATTTTATAATAGAAGCACTTTACTTTGAAAGGCATAGGTGTTGGTCATTGCTTTGGATGCAAATAGGAGGAAGTATAATCATAGCACACTTGTTGGGTTAGAAGGTAAATAATATTATCTGGTCACAATAACATTAAAGTTATACACTGGGATTGGTAAACTGCACCTTGTCATCTGTTTTTGTAAGTAAAGTTTTATTGTAGCACAGCCTTGCTTTTTCACATCTTGTCTATGACTGCTTTCATGCTGTAAGGACAGAGTTCATGCCACAGAGACCTATGGCTCTCAAAGCCTAAAATATTCACTGCTTGATTCTTTACAGAAGAGTTTACCAAACTTGGTATAGACATACTGCAAAGTGAATGGCAGGGTTGCAGACAGGTTATGAGAATAGAAGGGGTTGCCCTATGACACACTTAGTTCTGCAGAAAATAGTAGTAATACACTTGATACTCGGATTTCTAATGTAGTAATATAAACCAATTTCAACATTTAGAATTGTCCTAGAGAGAAATGTTATTGTGAAAGTAGAGGTGCAGGTGATAGTAGTTGAGAAGTAAACTAGGATAGGAGCCATGAGGAACACTAATGTTCTTGTCTTACCAAGAAGTCAAGACCCACTTCTGTGGCACAGCAGCTATTACATGGCTGGCTCCTTCTAGTCATCCAGTCTCAGCTCAAAATCACATGATTAATTTGGCATAAAATATGTATTGGGCACTTAAATGTGTGAAGTACTAAATTAGGCCTCCTGGAAAGGCTTTCCATGGTCCTGTGGTCCGTGGTCCATATAGTAGGCAGATGAGTGAGTGCATAAATGGGTGGGGGATTGAGTGGAAGGAGTTAATAAGTAGTTAAGATTGCAGAGGTGACCAATGAAGGAAACAAGAATAGCTGTTTGTGGAAAGGAAGGATGGCACAAGTTGCTATAATTTAACCTGTCAGAGGAGAAAGTCACTAGATAATGTCTGATGTTGATAAATCAAGAAATAGAAGTGTAAAACATTTAGAGATGTAAAATAACAACCCAAGACAGTAAAATTAGGAATAGTTAAAATTAGTTGTCTGTTAGAAGCAGAAGCACTCTGCAGGAAACTATAGCTTTTTTATGATAAACCCCTTTTTTGTCTGATTTTTTTCTTAAATCATGTTTAAGTATCATTTTTTATTACAAGCATACTTAGGAGTTATTGTTCCATACTGCTGCAATAATGCTGGTATCCCAGTAAAGCAAGTCAAATGAATTATCTGGCTTCCTAGTGCGTATAAAAGTTATGTTTATCCTTTATCGTAGTCTGTTAAGTATGCAATAGCATTATGTCTAAAAATGTAGGGGCACCTGGGTGGCTTAGTCGGTTAAGCGTCCGACTTCGGCTGAGGTCATGATCTTGTGGTCTGTAAATTCGAGCCCCACATCGGGCTCTGTGCTGACAGCTCAGAGCCTGGAGCCCACTTTAGATTCTGTGTCTCCTTCTCTCTCTGCCCCTCCCCTGCTCACTCTCTCTCTTTCTCTCTCTCTGTCTCTCTCTCTAAAAAAATAAACATTAAAAAATCTTTTTTAAATAAAAACAAATGTATATTCTCTTTCTTTCTTTTCTTTCTTTTTTTTTTTTTTTTTTTTTTTTTACAAATGTATACACTTTAGGAAGACTTTATCGCTAAAAATTGCTAACCATCATCTTAGCTTTTAGTGTATCATAATTTCTTTTGCTGGTGGAGTGTTTTGCTTCAGCATTTATGGCTGCTGATAGACTGATCAGGATGGTGGTTGCTGAAGGCTGGTGTGGCTGTGGCAGTTTGTTAAAATGAAATTTGCTCCATCAATTGACTCTTCCTTTCACAGATGATCTCTCTGTAGCATGTTATGCTGTTTGATAATTTTAGCCACAGTATAACTTCTTTCAAAATTGGAGTCAGTCTTTTCAAACACTACTGCTGCTTTCTCAACTGTTTATGTGATACTTTAAATCCTTTGTTGCCATTTCAACAACCTTCACAGCATCTTCACCCCAAGTCACTTTTCCACCCCAAGTCACTTTCTTTGCTTGTCCCTATGGAGCAGCTACTCATTTATTAAAGTTTTATCTGTGATTGCAACAGTTCAGTCCCGTTTTCAGGCTCAATTTCTTTTTTGGTTGGTTTGTTTGGTTGGTTGGTTTGGTTTTTGTTTTTTTTTTTTTAGAGAGAGTGCACGTGCCAGGGAGAGGGGCAGAGGGAAAGAGAAAGAGAATTTTTTTTTTTTTTTTAATTTTAGAGAAACAGCATGCAAGTGGGGGAGAGGGGCAGAGAGAGAGAGAGAATCTTGAAGTCTAAGCAGGCTGCATGCTCAGTGAGGAGCTGGACGCAGGCTCCATCCCGTGACCTGGATCATGCCCGGAGCCAAAATCAAGAGCCAGATGCTCAACCCACTGAGCCACCCATGTGCCCCCAAGCTCCATTTCTAATTCTAGTTCTCTTGCTATTTCCACCACATCTGCAGTTACTTTCTCCACTGAAGTCTTGAACTCCAGAATCATCCATGAGGCTTGGGATCAGCTTCCTCCAAACTTCTGTTAATGTTGATTTTTTTTTTTTTTTAACCTCTTCCCATGAATCATGAATGTTCCTATTGCCATCTGGAATGGTGAATCCTTTCCAAAGGTTTTCAATTCATTTTACCCAGGTCCATTAGAAAAAGTATTATAATCTGTGGCAGCTACAGTTTTACCAAATGTGCTTCTTTTTTTTTTTTTTTTAATGTTTATTTATTTATTTTGAGAGAGCCACAAGCACAAGTGGGAGAGGGGCAGAAAGAGGAGGGAGAGAGAGAAAATCCCAGGCAGGCTCCATGCTGTCAGTGCAGAGCCCAACTCAGGGCTTGAATTCATGAACCGCAAGATCATTACCTGAGCTCAAATCACAAGTTGGACGCATACCAACTGAGCCACCCAGGTGCCCCCCAAATGTGTTGGTTAAATAATAAGACTTGAGAGTCTAAATTATTCCTTGATCCATAGTCTACAGAGTGGATATCGTGTTAGCAGGCTTGAACATTAATCTCATTGTACTTCTCCATCAGAGCTCTTGGGTCACCAGGGGCATTGTCAGTGAGCAGTAATATTTTTGAAGTCATCTTTTTTTCTGAGCAGTAGGTCTCAACAGTAGACTTAAAATATTTAGTAAACCATGTTGTAAGCAGATGTGCTGTCATCGGGACTCTGGTTCCATGGGTAGAGGACAGGCAGGGCAGATTAAGCATTAATTCTTAAGGGCCTTAGGATTTTCAGAATGGCAAATGAACATTGGCTTTAACTTAAACTCACCAGGTGCATCAATGTTTAATAAGAGAGTCAATCTGTCTGTTGAAGCTTTGAAGTCAGGCATTGACTTCTCCTGTCTAGCTGTGAAAGTCCTAGATAGCCTCTTCTTCCAATAGAAGAGAATTTCTCATCTACATTGAAAATCTGTTTAGTGTAGCCACCTTCATGAATTATGTCAACTCCTTAATTTCCTGGATAATTTGGTGTCTGTCGCTTCTATATCAGCTCTTGCTACTTCATCTTGCACTTTTTGTTATGGAGGTAGTTTTTCCCTTTTACTTCATGTACCAACCTCTGTTGGCTTCAGACTTTTCTTCCACAGTTTCCTCACCTCTCTCAGCCCTCATAGAGTTGAAGAGAGTTAGGGCCTTGCTCCCGATTAGGCTTTGCCCTAAGGGAATATTGTGGCTGATCTCTCCAGACCACTAAAACTTTCTCCATATCAACAATAAGGTTGTTGTTTCACTTTCTTATCATTTGCGTGTTCACTGGAGTAGCTTTAAACCTTTAATTTCTTTCAAGAATTTTTCCTTTGCATTCACAATTTGGCTACACTGTTTAATACAAGAAGCCTGGCTTTCAGCCTATCTCGGTTTTCAACGTGCCTTTCTCACTAAGCTTAATCATTTCTGCCTTTTGATTTAAAATGAGAGATGCGCAGCCTTTCACTTGAACACTTACAGGGTATAGTAGGCCTAATAATTTCAGTATTTTTGTGTCTCTGAGTATAGGGAGGCCTGAGGAGAGAGATAGACTAGTGGGGGAGGAACAGCTGGTCAGTGGAGCAGTCAGACCACACTCAACAGTTACCAACTAAATTAACCATTTTATATGGGTGTGTTTGGTGGCACCCCAAAGCAATTACAATAGCAACATCGAAGATCACCGTAACAAATACAATAATAATGAAGAAGTTTGAAATATTATAAGAATTATCAAAATGTGACAGAGACATGAAGTGAGCAGTGCTGTTGGAAAAATGGTGCCTATAGACTTGAGACTGGATTGCCACAAACCTTCAATGTGTAAAAATGGCAGTACTGAGGAGTACAGCAAAACAAGGTATGCCTGTAGTCTCCGTTTTCCGTGTGTGTGAAAAGGACTTTTGCCAAATGCACAAGCATACATCATTTAAAAAAAAAAAAAGGAGGAAGGTGCAGAAATGGATGAAATAGTCCAGTGACATGGAATAGAGCCACTGCTGTCTTCTGAGACAAGACTCACGCATTTATACAAACCTGACAAATTATAGAGCTGGCATTTTAGCTTCATTCATTTATTCAACAAATGTTACTGAGTGCCTTCTGAAGAGAGTGTGTGAAGTGGATATCAGTCTGAAGAGGCCTTAGAAGCCTTTGTAAAGATTTTGACTTTGAATAAGTGGGAAGTCGTTGGAGGATTTTGAGCAAAGTAGTCATGTGAGCTGACTTTGTTTAAATGGATTATTGTGACTGGTGTATGGTGAATAGACTAAAGGGAGGCAAGGGCCAAATTTTGAAGACTAAGAAACCACTGCACAAATCCAGGCAAAAAAAAATTATGTTAGCTTAGATTGGAATTTAGGGCTTGTTAAGAAGTGGTCAAAATATGTTTGAAGGTATAGCCAATGATATTTTCTTACAAATTGGATGTGAGTATGAAGGAAAGATGTTAAGGATTATGACTGAGCAACTGGAAGGACAGAGTTCCTTTTCACTGAAATAGGAAAGACTGGAGGGAATGAGAGTGCGAAGCGATTAAGAGCGCCACTTGGACAATTTAAATTTGAGATGCCTGTTAGACATCCAAGTATAAATGATGTCCAGTTTAGGCATGCAGGCTAGAAATAGAAATGTGCAAGTTATCACTGAATCAAGGACGTTTATAGCCATGAAACTGGAAGCCATCACTGTATGTAAAGAAGAAAAGCTGTAGGGTAGTCTAATGGCAGGGAAATAAAGAGGAATTGACTAAGGAGACAGGGAAGCCTGGTAGGCTGGTATAGAAACCAGGAGAGTAAGGGGTCCTGGTGGCCAAGTGAAGGAAATGCTTCAAGGAGGAGTATGTGATCAGTTGCTTCAAACATTGATTGATCGCAGTGACATGGAGGTGTCAGTAGTGATCTGATGAGCAGTTTTGTAGAATGGTAGGGCCAATAGCCCAGCTAGAATGAGTTCAAGAGAAAGTGGAGGATGGGGAGCAAGAATTAGAAATGGCAGTTAACTTTTGTTATTACAGCTTTATTGAGATAAAATGAACATATAATAAACTGCTCATATTTGAAGTGTACATTCAAAACTGTTGACATATGTATGAATGTGTGAAAACATTACCACAATTGATATAATGAACCCATCACCCTCAAACATTTTCTCATGACTCTGTATTCCCCCTCCAGTCCCCAGCTCTGCTTTGTCACTATAGATTTGTTTGTATCTTCTTGAATTGTATATAAAAGGAATCATACATTGTATACTTTTTTGTCTGATTTTTTTTCATTATTTTGTGATTCGTTTATGTTGATGGTATCCATAGTTAATTCTTTTTCATTGCCAAATAGTATTCTCTCATATGCACATACTAGAATTTATCCATTAACCTGTTGATGAACATTTGTGTTGTTTCTAGTTTTTCTCTATTACAAATAAAACAGTTGTTAACATTCTTTATAAATCTGTGTGGCCATGTGCTTTAATTTCTCTTGAGTAAGTAAATACTGCCTAGGTCATGTAGTAGTTGCATGTTTAATTTTTTTTTGAAAACGCAAAGCTATTTTCCAAAGTGCTTGAAACATTTTACATTGTCACCAGAAGCGTATGAGACTTCCATTTATTCTACATCTCTGCCAACACTTGGTATAGCCAGTATTTTTTATTTTAGCCTTTCTAGGAGTGTATTGGTAGAACATTGTGGTTGTAATTTACATTTCCTTAATGATTAATCATGAGTATCTTTTTGTGTGCTTAGTTGCCATTTACATATCTTACTTGGTGGACTATCTTTTCAGATGTAAAGAATGAATTCCTGCTTACTCTTATGTATTGCTCTGCCTGTGCAGTATTCAAAGGTAGTGTAAATGTTTGCAGTGGAGGTTGATCAAAACAGGCTTTAATTCATAATGGTAATTCACAAGTGATTGTGCTGATGCCAGTGTAATTGGAAGAAATAATTGCTGTCTTCCTATATTCTAACAGGTTGCAGCATTGCAAGAGGAGAAAAGTAGTCTTTTGGCAGAGAATCAGGTATTAATGGAAAGACTTAATCAATCTGATTCTATAGAAGATCCGAACAGTCCTGCAGGAAGAAGGCATCTGCAGCTCCAAACTCAATTAGAACAACTCCAAGAAGAAACGTTCAGGTAAAAGACCCCTCACTAAAGTCTATCCGTTAAAACATTTGGTAATTGTCTTTTAAAGTTAAGAATATAGTGTTAGGACTATAACACTAGGTGGCTGCAAACCACAGGAGGATGTAAAATAAACAACTTCCCCAAATCTTCCCATGTGACACGAAGGTAACTTCATACCTAGGAAAAATTCTATCAAAACCACACGCTCAATATTACCTGAAAGACAGTATGCCTCAGCTGTTCTTGTGAGAAAAGCAAACAAGAACCACACATCCCATACACCTGTCCCACCCCATCCTGCTAGGTGCTTTGAGGCAAGTAAAAAGCAGATTAACAAAAAATTAGAGGAAGACAGAAAAATACAGGGCCTGAGGGTAAGGTAAGTTGGAGAGATCATCAGAAAGATTAAACTCACTGAAAATCTGAAATCAGTTTTAAGACAAAAAAGAGATTAAACCACAAACTGCAGGGAAAAGATTTCAAAGTCAAGTGAGTTGCCTTAAAGGACCAGATACCCTGAAAACATAGTGGCACTAACATAAAGAGATTGGTGCCCTTTGCAGGTACTTGGTTTAAAGGGACACAATAAAAAGCCCAGGTCCAGGGGCGCCTGGGTGGCGCAGTCGGTTAAGCCTCCGACTTCAGCCAGGTCACGATCTCGCGGTCCGGGAGTTCGAGCCCCGCGTCAGGCTCTGGGCTGATGGCTCAGAGCCTGGAGCTTGTTTCCGATTCTGTGTCTCCCTCTCTCTCTGCCCCTCCCCTGTTCATGCTCTGTCTCTCTCTGTCCCAAAAATAAATAAACGTTGAAAAAAAAAAATTAAAAAAAAAAAAAAGGCCACGTCCATGATTTATAGAGATAGGCTTATTTAAAGGATAAGCTAATTTAAAGGGACTGTTTTCTAAACACATCTGGGAGAGGAAAAGGCTAAGAGGAAGGGAGAATCACCCTTTGGCAATTGGATGGTGAAAGGGAAAAGGAGAAAAGGAAAAATTTGGTATCCTGCCAGATAAAACAGACCCACACAATTGAAGGATTTAGCAGTAAGACATATATTTTGCTTTAACAGGAAAAAACAAAAAACTATATTTAAGTCTTTTTTGAAACCTTAGAAATAGTCCATCCCCTGTGGTCTACATGAGCAATTCAAGATATGGTCTGTGGGCCCCTGCAGGTTTGCAGAGACGCTTTCAGAGAGGCTTCCAGCCCATCCCTTTTCTACCTACATGTCTGCACAAGGGTGGGTTTCCTTCATACATTTCAGCCAAAAAGGTGTCACAACAGGTGAATATAGAAATAGCTATGACAGCCCAGCTGTTTCCTGTGAGACTGGATTATTTGAATCACAAAAATATAAAACATCACCACTCTTCTCCCTATTTTTGTGTTTTAGGATATACAGTTATTTTTCATAAATGATGTGTTGTCTATATTGATATAATAGTTTTATTACTGTCCTTTTCAATATATTTAGGTGTTTCTGTTTTAAGTTTTAAATATGATAAGTAAATATCCATAGATAAAACCTACATAAACAAAAGTTCTTTCAAATGTCAGTAATTTTAAGAGTGTGAAGAGGTCCTGAGACCAAAAAGTTTGAGAACCCTTCATCTTAATCTTGACCTTCTAAGACAGAATTGGTAGATAGTAAAATCTAAGTATGACTGTGCCCTTTTGTTTCTAAATTATGGCTAGTTTTTTTTCTGTTTTGTTTTGTTTTGAAGGGGGGTTGAGGGGTGGACGGGGGGGGGGGGGGGAGAGAGAGAGAGAGAGAGAGAGAGACAGAATATGAGAATGAGAATGAGAATGAATTCCATGCAGGCTCCGCACTGTCAGTACATGGAGCCCAACGCGGGGCTCTAACTCCTGAACTGTGAGACCATGACCTGAGCTGAAAGAAAGAGTTGGATGCCTAACCAACTGAGCCACCCAGGTGCCCCTAAATTGTGGCTAGTTTTTAAAGTATGGTTTGGCGAAGTGGTATTTAGAATTGTCCTGTGTATTCATTATAAAGGATATAGTGTCTAAGTCTTTTATTTGTTCCAGAATACATGTTGTAGTACATATTGCAATTATTATTTTGAAGCGCTTAAACAATTCAAGTACTTATCAGCACTACATATTTATACCTCTTAGTATTTATTATTCCTTATAGTCAAATATAATTCTTCTGGGTTATCTGTATTATAACCTTGTATCTTTCATATTTTTTCTTTTTTGAGCATTGATACGAGCTTTAAAGTTTTAACTCTCATAGATTTTTTTTGAAGAAATTATTAATTTTAATATATGTGATAGTGGTATTGTGCTTTTAATTTTTTTAATGTTTTTATTTATTTTTGAGAGAGAGAGAGAGAGCATGAGTAGGGGAGGGGAGAGAGTAAAGGAGACACAGAATCAAAAGCAGGCTCCAGGCGGTCAGCACAGAGCCTGATGGGGGGCTTGAACTCATGAGCCGTGAGATCATGACCTGAGCTGAAGTCAGATACTTAACTGACTGAGCCACCCAGGCGCCCCTCATGGATTTTTTTTTTAATTTTTTTTTTTTAACGTTTATTTATTTTTGAGACAGAGAGACAGAGCATGAATGGGGGAGGGTCAGAGAGAGGGAGACACAGATTCTGAAACAGGCTCCAGGCTCTGAGCTGTCAGCACAGAGCCCGACGCGGGGCTTGAACTCATGGACCGCGAGATCATGACCTGAGCCGAAGTCAGCCGCTTAACCGACTGAGCCACCCAGGCGCCCCTCATGGATTATTTTTAATTACAAAAGGGACAATATATTTTTCTAATGGAGGGATCTGGCAGTTACCATTTAATTAAATCATCAAACTAAGTAGCACCACCCACAGGGTACACAGTGTCACTTGTATAGTATTTTTGCCAGATATTTAACCTGAATGTAATCATGAAGAAATAATCAGAATAAGGAATATCCTTAAAGATGGGTAAGACTACTCAAAAAAGTCAATAAAATAGGAGTTTATTTTTTCTCTTTATATTTTTATATTTTTTAAATGTTTGTTTATTTTTAAGAGAGAGACAGATTGCAAGTGGGGGAGGGGCAGAGAGAGAGAGAGGGAGACACAGAATCTGAAACAGGTTCCAGGCTCTGAGCTGTTAGCACAGAGCCCGACCTGGGGCTCAAACCCACAAACTGCGAGATTATGATCTGAGCTGAAGTCTGACACTTTAACTGACTGAGCCACCCAGCCGCCCATCAAAAAAGTCAATATTATAAAAAACAAAAGGAAGGAAATACAAAAGGGATAATACAACTAAAGATAATGTGAAAATTTTTCTTTGGATCCTGGATCAAAGTGGAAAGAGGGAACATTTTTACTACAGTTGGATAAATATGGACTACATATTAGATAAATTAATATTAATTGTCTTAGATATAATGATGGTATTGCGATGATGAATAAGACTATCCTTACTGCTCTAGTATTTATTTAGGGGTGAAGGGTCATGACCTCTGCAGCTTCCTTTATGATAGTTCTCAAAAAAAAATGTACGTGTGTATTTTATGTATGTGTTTACCCATAAAGTGAGAGAAAGCATATGAGGCAAAATGTTAACAACAAGTAGATGAATCTAGCAAAGGGTGTGCAGGTATTCATGAACTAGTCTTTCAAATTGTAGATTTCAAATATTTAAAAGTGAATAGTTGGTGGGGGGGCGGTTAAATCCAATTTTCTAGACAATGATAACATCTGGAGCATAAGAATTTACTTCCACTTTTCCTTCCCTTACATCAAACCCAACAAAAATAATTTTAAAAAATACTAACATCTGATATATGAGTATTTTTTAAATAATCCTAAATAAACAACAGCAACTTCAATTGGTACTTTATTACAATAAACTTTATCCCAGGATCGTTAACCTGTTATTAAGTCTATTACAATAACAATTTAACAATATTAAATTTCTTATTTTAGCTCTTTCAATCCATAAGTTAAAGGAGAAGGAATAGTACAAAATAAGGTTGGTGTGTGAAATTCTCAGTAAAGAACAATATGACAATTTGTATTAATCTAGTATTTGAGTTGTTTTCTAGACATTCCAAAAATCCTGGCTTTGCCACTTAGTAGCTGTGTAACTTTGGGCATGCCTCCATTTCATTCACTGTAAGATGGTCTAATAATTACCTACTTTCTAGAATTTTTATATTAAATGAGTTAACATGTGAAAAGTACTGAGAATATTGCCTGGCACACAGATACAATTTAGTTATTTCTAGAAAATGAAATAAAAATAAGATAAAATTTTGGAATGACAAAAAGTAAATGATCATTATTTATGGATAATAGGTTGGTCCACCTAGAAAATGTGAAGTGAATCAACCAAAAGTTCTCAGAACCGGTAAACACTTAATGGGAAGAGAGTAACTATAAGACATTTGTATAGGTCATAAGATGTTCTAGTAATAACTAGGTAGGATCATCAGGAAAAACTTGCTTTTGTAAGTTTATAAGTACCCAAGGAATAATAAAATTTAAAAGGAATATGAGGGACTTGTACAACAAAAACTTTTTAGTCGTACATAAGAAGTATTTCAGTATATGGAGAACGATAACATCTGTTTGTTTACTTAGTTTTTTTTACACGTTTTTAACAGCGCATTGTAAGAATGCCATTTTCTCTTAAATTATTATATAATTTGAACTTGATTCCAATTCACATTTTGTGTTCAGCCAGAAGTATTGATGAGCAGGAGATTCCCAGAACGTTTACACTCAAAGTATAATGAGGGAGTGCTTGCCATGTCCATTGTTGAAATGTTACACACCTGTACTAATTTTGGTATTGGTGCAGCAAAGTAGACAAACCAGTAACAAATGCGGATCCAGAAAACTGACCCAAGTGTATACATAAATTTCTAATATGACAAAGGTGGCATTTTTTAATCAATAGGTAAAGATTAAATTATTTGTTAAATGGTTTTAGGATAGTAAGTAAATATTTTGGCAGGAAAAGTTTGATTCCTACATTACATCATATACTAAAGTTAATTCCAGGGGAAATTGAGAATTTTAGTGTTAAAAATGAAACCCTGGGGGCGCCTGGGTGGCTCAGTCGGTTGAGCGTCTGACTTCAGGTCAGGTCATGATCTCGCGGTCTGTGAGTTCAAGCCCCACTTCGGGCTTTGTGCTGGCAGCTCAGAGCCTGGAGCCTGCTTCGGATTCTGTGTGTGTCTCTCTCTCTGCCCCTCCCCCGCTCATGCTCTGTCTCTCTCTGTCTCTCAAAAATGAATAAACATTTAAAAAAAATTCAAAAAAAAAAACCCCTGTTAAATACTAACAAGAAATATAAAATATTTTTATAATATTTTATTATATATGTGTATATTTAAATTTATTTAAATTTGTATTTATAGTAAAATGTATTCATTAAATTATTAAAATTTATTTATTAAATTTATTTATATTTAAATATATTTTAAAATATTTGCAATATTTTTATGTTTTATATAAAAGAAAAAAGCTTTATAATCATACACCAAAAGTGAAAACTATAAGGTAGAAAATGCATCAATAGAATTACATAGAAATTAAGAATTTCTGTTAAATTGAAATACTTCTATAAATAAAATTGAAAGTAAATAAAGGAACACTTGAGGGGGCGCCTAGGTGGCTCAGTTGGTTAAGCGTCTCCTGATTTCTGTTCCGGTCATGATCTCGTGGTTGGTCAGGCTCCTCACTGGGCATGGAGCCTGCTTAAGATTCTCTCTCTCTCCCTGTCTCCACTCCTTCCCCACTCAGGCTCCCTCTTTCTCTCAAAAAAAATGTTTAAAAGTTGGGGGCACCTGGTGGCTCAGTCAGTTGAGCACCCCACTCTTGGATTTCAGCTCAGGTCCTGATTCTTAGTGTTCAGGGGATCAAACCCCACGTCAGACTGCCCTCTTCTGCCCCTCTCTGCCACTCGTATGCTCACTCACTCTCATTCTCTCTCTCTCTCTCAAATAAAAAAATAAATAATCAACAATAAATATTTGTGACATTAGAGACAGTCCTGTAAATCAAAAGGAAAGTTTATGTTAAAGCAAAATAAAATAAGAGGTATGAACGGTATTATCCATATTGAGAGGGGAAAAGACCTATGAATAGCAACCAGACTAGAGGATATACTCAAAAATGTTAATTAACAGTATTATCTACTTAGATTAATACATATTTTTTTCTTGCTTTTCTGTATTATAAATTTTCAACAAGGAACATCTGTTGATTTCATGGTCACAAATAAAACTTTAAATAAATTTTATGTTCTGTATTTGGAAAAATATTACGTGATGTCTAACTTTCTGAACAGAGGAGTGATAATCAGTTGTTATGTTTCCATAAGCCTTGGACCAGTGGAATCCATTTTCAGGATAGTTAAAACTTGAAGATAGAGCTGATGGTCACAGAAGTAGGAGACAGGTTCAAGAGTGTATTCTCATGTTTTTTATTTCCTTTTGCTGTTCTAAGGAGAATTATTAGACAATAAATAGTACTTTCTTGGTCTATTTTGTTTTGATTACAGACTAGAAGCAGCCAAAGATGATTATCGTATACGCTGTGAAGAGTTAGAAAAGGAAATCTCTGAACTCCGGCAACAGAATGATGAACTAACCACTTTGGCAGATGATGCTCAGTCTTTAAAAGATGAAATAGATGTTCTTAGGTAAACAGTTTTCCCATGTTTGTGACCTCTCAGGCCTGTCATCACCCAGAACAGCTCTGCCACTCATGTTATAAACTCTAGGATCTCTGAGCATAGCAGGGTATTTAACTGGGTTCAGATTCCAGTGCTATCATTTATTTAACCTCTCATGTAACCATTTTCTCATCTGTAAAATGGAGATAATACACCTCTCACCTCAGATTTAGATGCAGAACTAAGTAAGTTTTTATTTCTAAATCGTTGGAACAGCATCTGTCAAGTAAGTAAGTGCTGTATAAATGTTTGTTAAATAGAAACTAGTCTCCGACCATCACTAAATACTTGTGTAGCTCTGGAGCTTTTCTTATTATGACTCCTTTTCTTTAATTTCAAGTCCTCTGCTCACTCAGTCTTCCTCTTTCTCGGCTACTGTCACACCCCACGAGGCATCATTTCCTTGCTGGACCAGTTTACCTGCACCTCGACTCACTTAGTGAGAGAACTAAGTGCCTTCACTCTCTGCCACCTCAATTTGCCACCATTCCACTTGTATAATCTATCTTCTGTTGGATCATTCCAGCCATTTACACTTTTGCTCTTTGAATACTGAGAATGAATAGAGAAAATCACATAGTGATACAGTTTTGTCCTACTACAAAGCCATGATCTTTACTCTTCCTTGGGCTCTTACCTGTGGTCCACCATTCTGCTGCTCATGATAGATAGCTCTGTCTCCCATTTCTCTCATAGCTAGCACCTATTTCCATAACTCTTTTCACCTGGACACCCACCCCCCACCCCACCCCCCCACCTCTCAATGCTTTAGTCTCAGTAGATGACATTGTCTCCTACTGCATCAAGGAAAAACCATGAACTGTGGGGACTCTCCATGCCCTGTACTTCCTGTACCTCTAACTGCCCTGCATTCCCACCTATCTTTTCATTTTTGCTTTTAGAATGTAGACTTGTCATTCTTTCTCATGTCCAGTGCTGATTCCTTCTTCAGTGCTCTGGGTCTCAATACTTCTTGCTTACACAAGGACTGTGTTCCATCTGTTCTCATTTCTCTTTGCATTTGGATCTCCCACTTTAGCATATATTTATATGTTTAGGTCTCTCATCTTAGAAAAAAGACTTACTCCTCTCTCCTTCCCTCCAGAACAAATTTAGATTACATAAGGTAAAATTTACATTCTCTCCTTAACTGCTTAAAATGTGCCCTCTCCTACCCCCACTGCTGCACGGAAATGGCTGTTCCTTTGGTCACTAATGTCATTCTAATTGCCAAATCATTTGGACACTGCACAATTTATTTTGCTTCTTTGCTACATGTCACTGTGCTGGCTACCCCCCTACACACACCCCACCACCACCACTTGCTTTCCTGAAATTATATGACATTCTCCATTACAAGTTTTGCTGTAATTTTGGTCATATTTTTTAGCCTGAACAAAACATTAATCTAGAGTCACCTTTGGTCTTATAACTTCATTTGAATGTGTTCTTTTCTGGCAGTCCCTCTTGGTTTAGCACTATTAAAACAGCTTTACAACTCTGGATGTGTTTCTGATTTCTGATTTCCCATCTCATTCTAGACATTCTTCTGATAAAGTGTCTAAACTAGAAGGCCAAGTGGAATCATATAAAAAGAAGCTAGAAGATCTTGGTGATTTGAGGCGTCAGGTTAAACTCTTAGAAGAAAAGAATACTATGTATATGCAGAACACTGTCAGTCTAGAGGAAGAGTTAAGAAAAGCCAATGCAGCTCGAAGTCAACTTGAGACATATAAGAGACAGGTAAAAAGAATAGTAACAAAGTTTCTTAATGATGTTTTCAAGCAAGCTTTCCATTATAATACTGTGGCTTACCAAAAATCCACTGACTTTTGTTTTCACAGTATTCTGTTTTTTACCTATGGAAACTTCGTTCTTTTTTTCTTACTAAGTTCTTAATTTTAATTCCAGTATAGCTAACATTAAAACTTAGTTCTTATCCAGAGGTTACCAACTAGTCTCTATAGCAAAGCTTTTTATTGTTTTTTATTTTTAAGTTATTATGTAATACTTAAGAAATACACAAAAGTAAAAGAATAATATAAGTATCTATGCTTAAAAAAATAAAACATACTCTTCCCCTCTTCATTATAGTAACCACTATGCTGTTTTGTAGTTTTCTTTCCCGTGCATCTCTTTATTCTTTTGGTGCATATATATTTACTCACGTATGTGTATATGTATGTATGTGTATATATATATATATATATATATATATATATATATATAAAATGTGTAACATTTTTGACATGTTTCAGAACTATATAAATGATATAGTAAAAAGACTCTTCTGTGATTTACTTTGCTCAGTATATTTGTGAAATTTGTTTATGTTGACAGGTATAGCTTTATTCGTTTCATATGTACTGCTATACAGTATCCTGTTGAGTCACGAAACCACAGTTTATCCATTTTCCTATTGAAGGACAACATAGGATGTTTCAACATTTCTTTTAATTACAAGAAATATCACAATGAATAGTATTGAACATGTCCTCTTCTATACATGTGTGAAAGTTTACAGCTATAAGGAATTTCTTCCTAGAGTATCTTCATTTAATGATATACTGCTAAATGCTCTTCAAAATGATTGTATTACTAACCAGAAGTTTGTATGAATCCCTGTTGTTCCACATCATCACCAACACATAGTATTGTCACACTTGAAATTTTGCCAGTTGGTTGAATATGAAATCGTGTCGCCTCATGATTATACTTTGCATTACCCTAATTACAAATATATTTACTGATTACATTTCTTTTGTGAATTGCCCATTTTTAATCTTCTATTCATTTTTAAAATTGTGTTATTTCTTGCTGATTTCTGAAAGTTCTTTATATGGTCTTGCTATTAATCTTTTGTCAATTACACTTGCTATTTTTATTTCCTACCATTCTGTGACCTTTCTCTTTACCTTTTTTGAGATTAACTTTAAATATCTTTTTATGATATTGTCTTAAATATTTTGTCTTTTGTCTTAAATAATTTCCTACATAAAGATGTAAGACTAACCTCTGTTTTCTTAACAAAGATTTAAAGTTAGTTTTGTGCACAATTAGTTCTTTAAATCACACATAATTAATTTTTGTGTAGGATGCTAGATTAAGGATCCATTTGAATACTTCATTGTCTGTGTAGGCAACCAGTCAACGTAGTGGCATTTATTTAGTAGTCCGTTTCTTCCACAATGACCTGCAAGTCCATCTTATCACATACCTAAAGTTTCCATCTTAAATGTGAGTTTGTTTCTGGGTACTCTCTTCTGTTTCATTGGTTTATATGTCTATTCTGACACAATACCCCACTGTCTTATTATTTATAAATTTTTAGTAATTTAATATTTGATAATACACCTTGTTCTTTTTCAAAACTGTCTCTTAGAACTTTTCCTTACCTAAATACCCAAAACTTTTGGGAATTATAATTGCATTGACTCTTGTTGGTTAATTTGGGGAGAATTGACATCTTTATGACAATGAATGTTCCTATTTGATCAATATATCTTTCCATTTATTTAGATCTTCAGTGTCTTTCAGTTTTGTAATTTTCTTCTAAATGTCATGCACATATTACATTTACTCTTAGGTACCTTGTTCAGATTTTGTAACTGCAATTAGCAAAAGAAAGGATACCATTTTCAGTTTGTTGTTTATGCAATTGAAATCGATGTTTATGTCATTTTACAACCATGCCAGATTCTCATATTACTTCTAGTAATGTCTGCAGTATCTCTTGTCAGAAGTCATATAAAATACAAATAAAATAGTTTTGTTTCTCTTTTTCTGTTCCATACCATTTTTTTCCTTCTCAGTCAGCATGTTTGACCTGTAATACAACTCAGAATAGAAGTGATCATATTAGGCAACCATTTCTTGTTGATTTTATACAGAATGTTTAAATGTTTTGCCAGTGTATTAGCATATATTGTTCAGTATGTCTATTTTAAATGGGTATTAAACTTAATCAGCTCCTTTTCCTGCACTATTGAGATACTCCTATTCTGCTCTTCCTTTCTATTAATGTTGATGAATTATATTAATGGATTGTCTCTGCTTAAGCTATCCTTGCATTCCTGAATCAAAACTCATTTAGTCACTGCAGATTTATTGGTTTCACATCATTAGATTTGCTTTGTTCATTTTATTTAGAATATTTTGCCTCTGTGATTCACTTGAAGGTTTCTATCTCATACTTTCCTTATCTGATTTTGGCATCAAAACTATACTAGCTTAAAATGAGTTGGAGAAGATTTAGTAGAACAGCTCTGTGCACCGTGAATACTGGCAAGTTTTTTGCTGGGTATATTTCTCTTTATTTTTTAAATTTATTTTTTAATGTTTATTTTTTGAGAGACAGCGTGAGCAGGGGAGGGGCAGAGAGAGAGGGGGACACAGAATCTGAAGCATGCTCCGGGCTCTGAGCTGCCAGCACAGAGCCCAATGTGGGGCTTGAACTCACAAACTGTGAGATCATGACCTGAACCGAAGTCAGACACTCAACCATCTGAGCCACCCAGGCGCCCCCTGGGTATATTTCTTCGCAACATTTTATTACTCAATTTTCAACATACACTAAAGTTGAAAGAATTAGTTAACTTGAATGTGGACTGAGGAACTACCCAAAATAAATGTAGCCCAAAGAAACTATACATGACATTAAAAGATGTTAAATTAAAATCAGATGATCCAATTAGAGTTCCAGAAAAGAGAACAGCAAGAAATATAAAAAGATGTTATTTGAGGAAAAGGATGCGTGAACATTGTTTTAGAACTAATGCAGGACATCAGAGGTAGTATTTACAGTGAATTACAAACTAAATAAATAAGGAATCTACAACTAGAAATATTGCAGTGAAATTCTGTAATACACTAATTCTCTCCACCTATTTCTGATCTGGAGCTTAATACACTTTGTTTTTCAATGATAATATTTTTCTTTCCAAAAGTTCTCTTTTAGTGTTCTTTCAAACCTGCCTGATCATCTTCCTTTCTTAATTTAGATTTCCATCTTTATTTTCTTTAAGTATTAAACCTACTATTTTATAACTAATAATTCCAATCTGAAATCCTTTCAGGTCTTATTCTACTAGTTTGTTGTTAGTGTTGTTAATGTTAATGGTGTTCATGGTGGCTTCTTTATGGCCTTTGTTCTTTCATTTGGCTCCTCTTTATCTTCAGGAATACTAGGAGGTTTTGGTTGATGTTGTATTCTTCCAAACAATGTTTTGTATATGCCAGATTTGTCACAGCACTACCAACCAGGACAACTTTAAATTAATTGCCTGGGTTAGGATTTGCTGGATAAAGCCTGTGGTAAAAATGGAAACACAAATCTACATGTTAGTAGGCCATAGTTACAAACTTTCAAGTTATACTTGTTTAAACCCAGAGCACTCACTTTATGACAGGCAAGCTTCCTTACTGATTTTTTCCAGCTAATGGATTTTTTCTTAACCTACCTGTTTACTGACTCAGTACCTTTTAGAGCCCAAGATGGTTAAACAACTGGTCTTCCTTTACATTTAAAGCTCTAGTTTCCTGGTATTAGCAGTTGGTGCTTCGTGGAACCTGTAGCTTCCATACAGACTTCCTACTCATTTCAGGCCCTGAAGCTTTCTCTTACTTTCTTGTAAGCACAGCTGTGCAATCAGGTTTTTTGTTCCCTAGCATTTCTTTTGCTTTGTGCTGAGTTTCAGACCCCTCTGTTATGTGTAGTACAGGAAATGAAAGTCTATACTGTACATTCTTTGTAATTTTGTACATTGCTACTTTGGATAATCAGATTTTAGAACCCATAATGTCTGAGCAGATTTTTGTTACTTGTTCTCTCTGTTGGGTTAGGCTGCTATATTGTACACTTTTTTTTTTTTCTTTTTGATATTTGTTGCTGGAGGGGGTAGTTTTCATAGCTCTGTGGAAGAAAATAGTGATAATTTCCAATGTTTCAAATTTTAAATATTAATGGTACCTTTCTGTATCAGGTAGTAGAACTACAAAATAGATTATCTGAAGAATCGAAGAAAGCAGATAAATTAGATTTTGAATATAAGCGGCTAAAAGAAAAAGTTGACAGTCTTCAAAAAGAAAAAGATGTGAGTATATATGTATTAGGCACTTTGGTTTTGAACATTGCTAAAATTAAGACAATGACATTTAATTCATATTTGGACTATAATAATTCCTTCTATTTATAAATTTAAAAATTAGAGATCCTATTTGTTTTTAAATTATAGAAGATTTACATTTGTGTTTCAGAAATAAATGTAAAATAAAAGATTAAAAGAATGTTTTTACTTCCACTCTAATTTCTTTTGTATACTTTTATGTTTTCTACCACTTTGGTTTCTCATACATTGTTCTGCTCATGACTTTCTATAAATTTGAATAGCTTTTCTGTTTTCTGTATAATTGAGAGGACACTATTCTTTTTGTTGTTGTTCATCATATCTTGAATCTTTTAAAAATATTTTTACTTTGTCGTGGTTGATGAATATTTAGTCTTAGCTCTTTGATCTTTTTATGTCTCATGAAAAGAATGTTATATAATGTACTTTATATAATGTACTGGAGTAAACAGTTTTGTTTCTTATGTTTAACTGTGTATAACATATTGCCTTGCAAATAGTAGATATTTAATATTGTTAAATATTAAATTTGTTGTAATTTTGTCCTTTTATGACCTTTCTATGGAAAATCAAAACATGAAACATGTCCACGTTCCCTACTGTTCATCACTCTCTTAGGTAAGGCAAAGACCAATGATGAATAAATTCATAAAACGTAAAGCTAACTTTCCTTATTTTTGATGTCCCTCCAGAGGTTAAGAACAGAAAGGGATTCTCTGAAGGAAACCATTGAAGAGCTTCGTTGTGTACAGGCGCAAGAAGGACAGCTCACAACTCAAGGTAAAAACATTTCAGTAGCTCAAGCAAGATCATTTATTTTTTACAGTATGAGTAGAAATTTTTGATTCATTTTAAGATGCCTGCACCAGTGGATGAAAATGAAAAACTGGTGAAGAGGCATGAAGTTGATATAAACTGTTACCCAGATTTTGTGGCAAATAGGCTATAGTTAATAAGACCAGATTTACTTGGCTTATTTTGTATTTTAATTATATGTAAATATTTGAATTTTATTAGATCAAAAGCATAAACATTTGTTAAATCATCTGTGTTAATAAACCTGGAAAATTTTATTCTGGAAAGTTTCTTTTAAAAGTCTTTTAAAAGTCAGTCAGTGGTTTTTTTTTTTCGCCTGAGATGTGAGGTGGATATCAATGCATTACAGGACTTCTGTACAAAGTAGAACTCTGCTCTTCTCACAGGGAAGGAGCAGCACTTAGCTCGAAGTTAGTCCCTTCCACTTTTGTCATCATGCTGGCAGATGTGGAGCCTGAACGGTGACTTGTACAGCTTCACAGTTTGTTCACCCCTGTTCCAGTAACCTGCCCTTGGCTTTTCAGTTACCCAAAACTGGAATTCTTCCTCTCCTCTGACTACAACCTCCTTTTTCTCCTCCTCATTCCTTCTGCCTACCGCATTTCACCTTTAACCCCCTCTCTGTTGTTCCTAAAAAAAATTTTTTTTTAATGTTTATTTATTTTTGAGACAATGCGAGAGACAGAGTGCAAGCAGACAGAGGGAGACACAGAATCTGAAGCGGGCTCCAGGCTCTGAGCTGTCAGCCCAGAACCCAATGCGGGGCTCGAACTCACGAACCGTGAGATCATGACCTGAGCCGAAGTTGGACGCTTAACTGACTGAGCCACTCAGGCGCCCCCCCATCTGTGGTTTCTATTTCTGTTGATCAGCTCTCTTCTGGCCTCATTTTCCAGCTTACACAGCCCACCTCACAGCCATTTAACTGTGTTCTGATCACCACCATCTTTCCTTAATGGTGAAAGCTTGTCAAACACCAGTTCAGATTGCCTAAAGTTTTTTTTCTCTGTTCCAAATTAACCAGGGCCAGCTAAAGACAGTTATATATATTTATCTTTTTTTTTCCTTTTTTAAATTAAGGTATAATTGACATAACATTGTATTAGTTTCAAGTGTACAACCTAATGATTCGATATTGGTATTTATTGTGAAATGATCACCACACGAAGTCTAATTAACATTCATCAACATACACAGTTACAAAATTTGTTTTCTTGTGATGAGAACTTTTAACTTATTCTCAACAACTTTCAGTATGCAATATAGTGTTATTAACTATAGTCACCACGCTATACATTATATCTGTGTGACTTATTTATTTTATATCTGGAAGTTTGTACCTTTTGACCCCTTCACCCATTTTGCCCACCCCCTCATATGTCACCTCTGGCGATCACCCATCTGTTCTCTGTATCTGTGGCTTGGTTTTTTTGTATTTTTTATTTTGTTTTGTTTTGTTTTTAGATTCCACATATAAATGAAATCACACAATATTGGTCTTTCTGTGTCTGAGTTATTCACTTAGCATATTGCTCTCAAGATGCATCATATCACAAATGGCAAGATTTCCTTCTTATGGAGTTCATATATACATATGTGTGTGTGAAAATCTCACAATTCGTTTATATATCAATTGATGGAAACTTAAGCTGCTTCCATGTCTTAACTATTGTAAATAATGAGGGCACAGGTATCTTTTCAAGTTAGTATTTTCATTTTCTGTGATTAAATTCTCAGAAGAGGAATTGCTGGATCATATGGTAGTTTTATTTTTAATTTATGTTTTCCACAATGGCTGCACCAACTTACATTCCACCAACAGTGCACAAGGGTTCACTTTTCTCCACATTCTCACCAATGCTTGTTATCTCTTGTCCTTTTGACTGGTGTGAAGTGATAGCTCATGTGGTCTTGATTTGCATTTCCCTCCTGATAAGTGATGTTCAGCATCTTTTCATGTACCTGTTGGCCATCTGGATGTCTTCCTCAGAGAAATGTCTATTCAGATCCTCTGCTCATTTCTTGTTTTTTTTGCAGTTGAGTTGTATGAGCTCTTTAAATGTTTTTATATTAACCCCTTATCAGATGTATTGTTTGCAAATATTTTCTTACATTTAGTGCATTGTCTTTTCATTTTGTTCAGTTTCCTTTGCTATGGAGAGGCTTTTTAGTTTGAAGTAGTCAGTAGTAGATTTTTGCTTTTGAGAAAATTCTATATCTTGCTTGTCTTCACCAAAAATTATTTCTGAACATAATTGGATACTCATTGCTGCTTGGTAATCCTTTCATGTATCTCTAATCTACTGTATAAGTTTTTCCCAAATTTTAAGAATCAGCCTAAACCTTAATTCCTTAATTCTCAGCCCCCATATCAAGAGAGGCTATCTCGGGGCGCCTGGGTGGCGCAGTCGGTTAAGCGTCCGACTTCAGCCAGGTCATGATCTCGCGGTCCGTGAGTTCGAGCCCCGCGTCAGGCTCTGGGCTGATGGCTCAGAGCCTGGAGCCTGTTTCTGATTCTGTGTCTCCCTCTCTCTCTGCCCCTTCCCTCTTCATGCTCTGTCTCTCTCTGTCCCAAAAATAAATAAACGTTGAAAAAAAAAAAATTAAAAAAAAAAAAAAAGAGAGGCTATCTCATGTAAACTTACACTTTTGTTTCTTTGCTACCTGTAAGCCTATATGTTTTAACTTTATTTATGTATATGTCGTTGACCTAGCAAATTTGCTCAAAAAATTTACCCTAATGAATTAAATCGTCGTTTATAACAGTGAAATTTAGAAACAACCTAAAAGTCTCATTCAACTGTAAACTGTAGAGCCATTTAAAAAAAGAACTATATCTTATATGCCTGACCTGAAGAGATATGTATGTTATGTCATTAAGTTAAAAAAAATGGTGACACCATTTGTGAGAAACACTCTCAGCAAGCTTCAATAGAAAGAAATTTCCTCAACCTAATAAGGGACATCTATGAAAAACCTACAGCTAACTTTATACTTAATGGTGAATACTAAATGTTTTCCTTAAGATCAGGAACAAGGCAAGGATGATCACTATTTTTTATGTGTTATTATTTATTAAACTCCAGCATAGTTAACATACAGTGTTAAACTAGTTTCAGGTGTACAATATAGTGATTCAACAATACTGTACATTACTCAGTGCTCATTCTAAGTGTACTCCTTAATCCTCTTCACCTATTTCACCCATCCCCCACCCACCTCCCTTCTGGCAACCATCAGTTTGTTCTTCATAGTTAGCAGTTTGTTTTTTGTATTGTTTCTTCTTTTTTTTTTCTTTTTTTCATTTGTTTCTTAAATTTCACATATGAGTGAAATCATATGATATTTGTCCTTCTCTGACTTATTTCACTTAGAATTATACTATCTCCCTCTATATTGTTACAAATTGCATGGTTTCATTCTTTTTTATGGCTGCATATATGTATATGTATATATATATGTATGTATATGTATATGTATATGTATATACATACATATATATATATATAATGAATATCACATTTTCTTTATCGATTTATCTATCAATGGACACTTGGACTGCTTCCATAATTTGGCTGTTGTAAATAATGCTTCGGTAAACATAGGGGTGCATAAAGGATGTTCACTCTTGCTGCTTCTTTTCATTGTCGTATCAGAGGTTCTTGCAGTCAGGCAAGAAAAAGAAATAAAACACATTCAGATTAGAAAGAAGGATGTAAAAAAAAAATCACAGAACTAGTAAATGAGTTCAGCAAGGCCTCAATATATAATAAGATCAGTATATAAATACCAATTATATTTTTGTGTACTATGAGTAAATTATCTGGAAATGAAATTACAATAGTAGCATAAAGATTAAAATGCTTAGGAGTAAGTTTAATAAAGAAGCATAACATTTGCAACAATGTGGATAGAACTAGAGTATATTATGCTAAGCAAAATAAGTCAATCAGAGAAACACAAATATATGATTTCACTCGTGGCATTTAAGATACAAAACAGATGAACATAAGGGAAGGGAAGCAAAAATAATATAAAAACAGAGAGAGGCAAACCATAAGAGACTCTTAAATGCAAAGAGCAAACTCTGCATTTGCTCCAGGGTTTGGGTGGGGGGAAGGGCTAAAGGGGTGAAGGGCATTACGGAGGACATTTGCTGAGATGAGCACTGGGTGTTACATGTAAGTGATGAATCGCTAAATTCTGTTTCTGAAATAATTATTACACTATATGTTAACTAACTTGGATTTGAATTAAAAAAAAAAAATACAAGCAGAAGACCTGTACACTGAAAACTATTAAGTCATTGCCAAGCTAAAGATCCAAATAAATGGAGAGACAATCCATGTTCAGGTATCAGAAAATTCACTCTAGTTAAGACTGCAGTCCTCTTAATATTGACTTTATTGAATAATAAAGATTCAGTGCAATCCCAATCAAATTCTAAGCAGATTTCCTTTGTAGAAATTGACACACTTATTCAATTTATGTGAAAATACAAAGGAACCAGTATAACCAAGAAAAAAAATCTTGGAAAGGAAAAGGTTGGAGAAATCACATTCTGATTTCAAACTTACTATAAAGCTACTGTAATTGAAAAACATGAAACTCACATAAGAGTAGACATACAAAGATCAATGTACTATATCACATTAAGAGAATGAAGGGAGAAAAATCACATAATCATTTCAATTGATGCAGAAAAGGCATTTGACAAAGTCTAACACCATCATTAAAGGGAAAAAAAAACATAAAAAACTTCAATAAATTAGGAAGAGTGCTAGAAAGGGAACTTCCACAACATGAAGTCCATATGTGAAAAATCCACAGCTCACATCAACTCAATGATGAAAGACTGAAAGCTTTTCCTCTAAGATCAGAAGCAAGACTACCAACTACCACCACTTCTGCACTTCTATTGAACATAGCCCAGCAAGTTCTAACTAAACCAATTAGACAAAAGAAAAATTTCTTAATCTAAATTGGAAAGAACTAAAACTATCTTTCGAGTTGGCATGATCACAAAAAACAAAAAACACCCGTTAGAACTAGTAAAATGAATTCAACAAAGTTGTAGGATGCAGCTCAGTTACATTAGCAGCAAAAATATATATGCAAACACTAATGAAAAATCTAAAAAGGAAATTAAGAAAATAACTTTATATATTACAGGATCAAAGAGAATAAAATACATGGGAATAAATTTAACCAAGGAAGCAAAGACTTGCATCCTGAAAACTCCTGTTGCCACTTCTTACAAAAAAATGAAAAACCCATCCTAAAATTAATATAGAATCTCAAGGGATCCTGAATAGCCAAAATAGTCTTAAAAAGGAAAAAAGTTGGAGAACTCACCCTGATTATTTCAAAACTTAATATAATGGTAGCAATCGGAGTAGTGTGGTATAGGCATAAAGACAGTCATATAAGGCCAGCAGAATAGAACAGAAAGCCCAGAAATAAACCCTTCCTTATGTTGTCAGTCGATTTTCAACAACAGTGTCAAAACCATTCAGTGAGGGAAAGGAAAGTCTTTTCAATATACTGTGCTGGAAAAACTGGATATCTACATCCAAACTCATGTTTTAAAAAATGGACTCAAAATGGGTAAAAGACCTAATGTAAGGGCTAAACCTATAAAACAGAGGAAAATTGTCATGACTTTGGATTTGGCAATGATTTCTTGGAATTGATACCAAAAGCTAAGTCAACAAATGAAACAAATTGGACTTCATCAAAATTAAAACTTCTGTGCATCGAAGAACACTATTTTTTTTTAATTTTTTTTAACGTTTATTTATTTTTGAGACAGAGAGAGACAGAGCATGAACGGGGGAGGGTCAGAGAGAAGGAGACACAGAATCTGAAACAGGCTCCAGGCTCTGAGCTGTCAGCACAGAGCCCAACGCGGGGCTCAAACTCACGGACTGGGAGATCACGACCTGAGCCGAAGTTGGACACTTAACCGACTGAGCCACCCAGGCGCCCCTCGAAGAACACTATTGACAGAGTAAAAAGCAACCCATAAAATGGGGAGAAAATATTTGTAAATCATATATATATATATTTGATAAGTGATTGAAATCCAGAATATATAAAGAACTTATACAACTCAACAATAAAAAACAGCTAAGCTTACAAATGGGTGACTTGAATAGATATTTCTCCAAAGATGGCGGCAAAAAAGCATATGAAAAGATGCTCAATATCAAAGTCATTAGAGAAATGCAAATCAAAACCATGAGAGTTCACAGCCATTTAGATGGCTACTACCAAAAAATGAAAGGAAAATAAGTGTTGGGGGGCATGTGGAGAAATTGGAACTCTTGTGCATTGCTGTTAGGAATGTAAAATGGGAGGCCACTGGTAGAAGAGTTTGGTGGTTCTTCAAATGGTTAAACATAAAATTACCACATGATCCAGCAATTCCATTCCTACATAAATATGCAAAATTCAAAGCAAGGACTCAAGCATATACTGGTTTAACAGTGTTGAAAGCAGCATTATCCATAGTAGCCAAAAGATGGAAACAACCTAAATGTTCCTCAATAGAGGAATGGATAAAGAAAATGTGTGTGTGTGTGTGTGTGTGTGTGTGTGTGTGTGTGTGTGTTTGGCTATGAAAAGGAATGAAGTTCTGATAAATTCTACATGTGTGAGTTTTCAAAACATTATGCTAAGTGAAGTAATATAGGCACAAAAGGTTAAATATTGGTATGATTCCATGAGGTATGTAGAATAGGCAAATTCATTGAGACAGAAAGTAGAATAAAGGTTATGAGGAGCTAAGGGAGAAGGGAATGAGGAGTTATTGCTTAATGGTTACAAAATTTGTGTTTTTGGGTAAGGAGTTTTGGAAATAGTGTTGATGATCCCACAGCATAGTGAATATAGTTATTGCCACTCAATTGTACACTTAAAAATTGTTAAAATGAGGGGCACCTGGGTGGCTCAGTCGGTTGGGTGTCTGACTTCAGCTCAGGTCATGATCTCACTGCTTGTGAGTTCGGGCCCTGCGTCGGGTTCTGTGCTGACAGCTCAGAGCCTGGAGCCTGCTTCAGAGTCTGTCTCCATCTCTCTGCCCCTCCCCTGCTCGTGCTCTGTCTCTCTCTCTCTCTCTCTCTCAAATATAAAAATAAAACATAAAATTTGTTTTAAATTGTTAAAACGATAATAACGTAAGGCAACTGTGATACAGTCTTTTACTTGACTAAAACAAAGATTTTAGATATTAAAATTAATGCTCAAAGTAGTGTTTCATATAGAGACTAAAGGAGATCGATATACTCTCTCTTAAACCTTGCATCCATGTTTGTGTATTTGTAGGGTTAATGCCTTTGGGAAGTCAAGAATCTTCAGATAGTCTGGCAGCAGAGATTGTTACACCTGAGATAAGGTAAGGAGAATATGACATTCAGTCGTATTGAAACTTACTCCTCTACAGTATAAAAAGGAGTTTCTTACTCATTATTACTAATAATTTCAACATGAACTCAGTATTAAATGTCCATGTTTTCAGCCTGTTAGAAGCTTTCTTCATTTGGCCCAAGAGACATTTTCCCACTTGGGTAGGACAGTATTTCGCACATTCACAGCAAACTAATATATCTGTGCTTGGGTATTCTTAGCAGACATTTAGCAGTGAAACCACTTGGCCTAAAGTAAAGGTTATGCCTACCCAACAGCCTGCAAAATAATTAGTCACTAAGATTTATCTGTCTGGGAAAGATATATTACAGTAGACAGACGTATCTTCCCCTCTCTAGTATTCTTCCTTCAGTATTAACTTACAGTTTTATTTAGGGATAGCATTTTTAAAATTCCATTTATTTCAATATATGCCTGCCTTGATGTGTAAGAATGAAAAATTAGGGGAGAGGCACCAAGTGTCTGACAGAAGGAGAATGATTAACCCTGTATATTGCTTTTACCTTCTTGGGGACTATTTGCCCCCTTTTAAAATTGACACACTGGCCCTTGGGAATGCAAGCTGGTGCAGCCACTCTGGAAGAGAGTATGGAGGTTCCTCAAAAAACTAAAAATAGAACTACCCTACAACCTAGCAATTGCATTACTAGGCATTTATCCACGGGATACAGGTGTGCTGTTTTGAAGGGACACATGCACCCCCGTGTTTATAGCAGCAGTGTCAACAATAGCCAAAGTATGGAAAGAGCCCAAATGTCCATCTATGGATGAATGGATAAAGAAGATGTGGTACATATATACAATGGAGTATTACTTGGCAATCAAAAAGAAAGAAATCTTGCCATTTGCAACTACGTGGATGGAACTGGAGGGTATTATGCTAAGTGAAATTAGTCAGAGAAAGACAAAAATCATATGACCTCACTCATATGAGGACTTTAAGAGACAAAACAGATAAACATAAGGGAAGGGAAACAAAAATAAGATAAAAACAGGGAGGGGGACAAAACAGAAGAGACTCATAAATATGGAGAACAAACGGAGGGTTACAGGAGGGGTTGTGGGAGGGGGGATGGGCTAAATGGGTAAGGGGCACTAAGGAATCTACTCCTGAAATCATTGTTGCACTATATGCTAACTAATTTGGATGTAAATTTTAAAAAATAAAAAATAAAACAAGTAAAAAAAAATAAAATAAAATTGACACTGGCCTTGATTCTTCATAAAATCTTTGGGAGGGTATTAAATGAAATGATTGTGTAAGGGTTTCATAAACTTTGAAAGTTACAATAGGCATTCAGTTACTTGTTGAATAAATGAAGACAATATTTATTGTTGGCATTTATTTAAGGAGGATAAAAAGAATAATATAGCACCAACACAGGAAGCATCTTATATGCCTTTTCCTTTTCTACCTTCTGATGTGGTACTTTATTATTGGACCAATAAAATTTGTAGAATGAATCTAAATACAGGGCTATATCAAAAAAAAAAAGAAAAACCACAGTTTTTAAGGAAGCTTTTAGATTATGTAGTTGGATTTTTAACCTGAAGAAAAGGAACAATGATAAAGATTCAACAAATAAAATGGCTTTTTTGAGTATGACTCATCAGAAAGTCAAATATACTCTGTCTCCAGAAGAGCCATCAAGAAAATGAAAAGGTAAAAGAGATGAAATATAACATTGTATTAGTTTTAGGTGTACAGCATAATGATTTGAAATGTCTATATTGTGAAATGATCACCACAGTAAGTTCAGTTAACATTCATCACCACACATAATTACAACTTTTTTTTTCTTGTGGTGGTACTTCTGTTTTGAGCAACTTGACAGGATTGTCATATTTTTCTAGAAATTAATCCTAAGGAAATTACCAATAAAGCTGATCGCTTTGATCACGTCAAAGCTCAAAATTGATAACAAATTCCAAATAATTGTGCATTGATTAAATAGCAATTCATCTGCAGTATGTTGTTTAACATGTCATTTAAAGTGTTATATTTATCATTAAGGTATAATATTTAATGATAAAAGATTGTGCAAACTTAAGTATGAATAGCAGATGCAGCTCTGAGAACATGGCTTGTTAACAAGAATACATTTCACATATTTATAGGAATGGGTGGACTGCATATATTGAAGGCTTTCTTTGTTGAATATTATGTCTTGACACCAAGTGATTGGTAGTTCAAGAGCATAGCATTAGAGATTATGTTTTTTGATGAGAACTGAAAAACAAATACATAAATTCATTCACAGCTTAAATATTTAAACCAAAAAGGAAATAGAATTTTGAAGTATCGTTCATTACAGTCATGATGTTTGGAGATGCTGTTATCTTCAGATTATCCATTCTGAAAAGAAAGTACTGAAGACCTGAATGTAATGTCTTAGCCAATTACAAGAGCTAAATTCTTTGCAGTATTTTGTTTTTCATTTCTGTTCTATGCATTAAATCTGTAACTGTGAATAGCTGGATTTTGGTAACAGTATTGCATCAGTGTACTACATAATCAGCTTTTCTTTTGTTCATTCAGGGAGAAACTTATTCGTCTTCAGCATGAGAATAAGATGTTAAAAATTAACCAAGAGGGTTCAGACAATGAAAAAATTGCCTTATTGCAGAGTCTTCTGGATGATGCAAACCTACGCAAGAATGAACTGGAGACAGAGAATAGGTAAGGATGTATGTAGATGACAGCATTTTGACACAGGTTTTCTCTGTTTTCCTTGATTTTGATTCCCTTAAACAAAGATTTGGATTGTATGTTGAGTAGTGATAATGTGTTATTCCATTTCATTTTAAGAGAACCTTAATCCATTTTTCTGCTTACAGATAGACTTGCATAAAAGTGTTGTGCCTCTTTATAATAGCATTCCCCTCTTTATTTCTTCAAGCAAACTGATACCAACCCCCCCACCCTTTTCCCTTTCTAATTACTAATTAAAACCAGAAGATTAAAAAAAGTCTGATTATTAATTCAATCTTTCACAATTTTAGTTCTATTCATTATCAGAATAATACAGTTTACCCTGTTTTTATAAGCTAATGTGTTGAAGGATCAGTTTTGAGAAAAACAGGATCCATCAGAACTGAATTGACAAGAGTTTTTTTTCTTTTTTTTTTCAAACCTGTTATTTCTTGTGACCCTGAAAAGAAGTCATTCATTTTATAAACAATTCAATTATGAGAATTCAGAATCTGGAAATTTAACAAGAAAATCATTATGTAGTCATTCAAAGCAACTGTACAGCAGTAGCTTACTCTGGAAAGAATTACATTTATATTTTGTTGTGACAGTCTTTTAGTTCTTTTCCTTTTTGGAAATGTTTCTTAGATACCAAACATGGTGTCTTTTCCTTTTCTTAGTGTTGTGATATTATGTCATTTTTGAGGGATTTGACATTTTCATTAATGGTTTCATAGTTTGCTTGATATTACAGTTTCTTTATTATGCCTGATTGATTGGGCATTTCCCAGGTGTGAGTCAACAATGTTATGACCATTTTACATGTCCTGCCCTTCTTGGCCTTTAATTTTATTTATTTATTTATTTATTTATTTATTTATCTGTCTATTTATTTAAATGTTTATTTATTTTTGAGAGAGAGAGAGACAGCATGAGCAGAGGAGGGGCAGAGAGAGAGGAAGACACAGAATCCGAAGCAGACTTCAGGCTCTGTCAGCACAGAGCCCAATTGGGGCTTGAACTCAAGAACCACAAGAGCATGACCTGAGACAAAGTCAGACGCTTAAACGACTGAGCCACCCAGGCACCCCTGCAGTTTGATTTTTAAAGCTGCTGTGGTAAAATCAGCAAAAAGCATAAATAACAGGGTGATTATTAGAGCATAATAAAGCATAAAAAGGAGGACAGTTTTATATCAATTCTTAGAGCATAGAGAATGAATATTTTTTTTAAATACTTAGAAAAAGTTTAGAATGAAAAGTGGAGAAAAGGGACTTGCAGAAAGCAGCTTGGCAATCGTGCAGCCCCATGGGTGAGAGCACTTGTGTTCATCTCCATCGTCCTTTGCTTCTGGGCTATATTTTAGCCATCTTTAGACAGGAAGGTCTTCCCTGTACCCTAATTTTTTTCCAGTGAATCAACACCCATAACTTCCTTTATAATGCTTTGCATTGTTTCTCACAGATCTTATGGCCATTGGTCTTCTCTGATCAGAAAAAGAACAACTACTTGTCATTTACACAGCACTCATGTTGTAGATGACTGATTGCCTCCCAGGTCCCAATGCCATTTACAGCTGTTTACACTTTAGTATTGTGTTTGTTTCTTTTTTTAAAATCATTTTATTTTTTTTCATTATGATCAGTGTACTCCATCCCCACCCACCTCCCCTCTAGTAACCATCAGTTTGTTCCTTATAGTTAAGAGTCTGTTTCTTGTTTTGTCTCTCTCTTTTTTCCTTTCTTTTGCTCGTTTGTTTCTTAAATTCTTTTTTTTTTTTTAATGTGTATTTATTTTTGAGAGGTAGTGTGTGAGAGTGGGGGAGAGGCAGAGGGAGAGGGAGAGAGGGAATCCCAAGCAGGCTCCATGCTGTCATCACCAAGTCCGACACAGGGCTTGAACCCATGAACCCACTAACTGTGAGATCATCATCTGAGCCAAAATCAAGTGTTCAGACACCCAACCCACTGAGCCAGCCAGCCAGGCACCTCTTTTTCTTAAATTCTACATATGAATGAGTTCATATGGTATTTGTCTTTCTCTGAGTGACTTATTTTGTTTAATATTATACTCTAGCTCTATCTTGTTGCAAATGGCAAGATTTCATTCTTTTTTATGCTTAAATAATATTCCAGTGTGCGTGTGCATGTGTGTGTGTGTGTGTGAATACATCTTCTTTATCTATTCATCTTTTGATGGACACTTGGACTGCTTCCATGGTTTGGCTGTTGTAAATAATGCTGCAGTAAACATAAGGATACATGTATCCTGTTAAATTAGTGTTTTTGTATTTTGGGGGTAAATATCTGGTAGAGCAACTACTGGATCATAAGGTAGTTCTATTTTAAAATTTTTGAGGAATCTCCATGCTGTTTTCCACAGTGGCTGTGCCAGTTTGCATTCCCACCAATAGTGCAAGAGTGTTCCTTTTTTTCCAGCTCCTTGCCAACACTTTTTTCCTGTGTCTTTGATTTTAGCCATTATGATATTGTAGTTTTGATTTGCAATTCCTTAATGATGAGTGATGTTGAACATCTTGTCCTGTGTCTGTTGGCCATCTGTATGTCTTCTTTGGATAAATGTCTATGTTTTCCACCCATTTTTTAATTGGGCTATTTGGGGTTTTGGTTGTTGAGTTGTGTACGTTCTTTATATATACTAGCCCTTTATTGGATATGGTATCTGAAAATATCTTCTCCCATTCCATAGGTTACCTTTTAGTTTTGTTGATTGTTTGCTTTGCTATGCACAAACTTTCTATTTTGATGTGGTCCCAATAGTTTGTTTTCTTTGCCTCAGGAGACGCATCTACAAAAGTGTTGCTACAGCTAATGTCAGAAAGATTACTGCCTGTGCTCTCTTCAAGAATTTTTATGGTTTCAGGTCTCACAGTTAGGTCTTTAATCCATTTTGAGTTTATTTTTGTGTATGGTATAAGAAAGTGGTTAAGTTTGGGTGCCTGGGTGGCTCAGTCAGTTAAGCGTCTGACTTCAGCTCAGGTTATGATCTCACACTCTGGGAGTTCGAGCCTTGCATCAGCCTCTGTGCTGACAGCTCAAAGCCTGGATCTCACTTCAGATTGTGTGTCTCCCCCTTTCTCTGCCCCTCCCCTGCTCATGCTCTCTCTGTCTCTCTGTCTCTGTCTCAAATATAAATAAAAACATTTAAAAAAAATTTTTTTTAAGTGGTCAAGTTTCATTCTTTTGCATGTGGCTGTCCGTCCATTTTTCCCAACACCATTTGTTGAAGATTAAATGACCATATAATTGTGGGTTTATTTCTGAGTTTTCTGATCTATTTTGTGTATTTTTATGCCAGTACCATAAAGTTTTAATTACTGCTGTTTTGTAATGTAACTTGAAATCTGGAATTATGATACCTCCAGATTTTTCTTTTTTAAGATTGCTCTGGCTACTCAAGGTCTTCTGTGGCTCCATACAAATTTTAGGATTTTTTTTTTAGTTCTATGAAAAATGCTATTGGCGTTTTTGATAGGGATTGCATTAAATATGTAGACTGATTTGGATAATACAGACATTTTAACAATGTTTGTTCTTCCTTTTAAAAAAAATTTTTTTTAACATTTATTCATTTTTGAGAGACAGAGACAGCGTGAGTGTGGGGATGGGGGCAGAGAGAGAGGATGACACAGAATCTGAAGCAGGCTCCAGGCTCTGAGCTGTCAGCACAGAGCCCTACATGATCTCACAAGATCATGACATGAGCCAAAGTCGGACACTTAACCGACTGAGCCACCCAGGCGCCCCAACAATATTTTTTTTTCCCAATCCATGAGCATAAAATGTTTCTCCATTTCTTTACTTCATATTAAATTTCTTTCATCAGTATTTTACAGGTCTTTCACCTCTGGTTAAGTTTATTCCTAGATATTTTATTGTTTTTGGCGCAGTTGTAAATGAGATTGTTTTCTTAATTTCTTTTTCTGCTGCTCTATTATTACTGTATAGGAATGCAATAGATTTCTGTATCTTGACTTTGTATCCTGCGACTGAATTTTTTTTATCAGTTCTAGTCATTTTTTGGTGGAGTTTTCTATAAGTGGTACCATGTCAAGTGCAAATAGTGAGAATTTTACCTCTTCCTTACCAATTTGGATGCCTTTTATTTCTTCATGTTGTCTGATTGGTGTGGCTCAGATTTTCAGTACTATATTGAATAAAAGTACTGAGAGTGGACATTCTTGTCATATTCCAGACTTTAGGGGAAAAGCTCTGTTTTTCACCATTGAATATGATGTTGGCTGTGGATGTTTCATATAAGGTCTTTATTATCTTGAGGTATGCTCCCTGTAGATCTGCTTTGCAGAGGGTTTTTAATGTGTTAATGGGTTTAGTTTCCTGATACTTTGTTGAAGATTTTTGCATCTATATTCCTAAGAGATATTGGCCTATGGTTCTCTTTTTTTGTGGTGTCATTATCAGGTTTTGGTATGATCAGGGTGATGCTGGCCTCATAGAATGAATTTGGAAGTTTTCCTTTCTCTTGTATTTTTTGGAATAGTTTGAGAAGGATAGGTATTAACTTCTCTAAATGTTTGGTAAAATTCATCTGTGAAGCCATCTGGTTCTGGACTTGTTTCTTGGGAGTTTTTTGATTACTGATTTAATTTCATTGTTAGTAATTGGTCTGCTCAAATATTCTATTCCTGCTTTAGTTTTGGTAGGTTACATGTTTTCCAGGAATTTATCCATTTCTTCCAAGTTGTCCAATTTATTAGCATGTAGCTTCTCGTATAATACTGTTAAAATTGTTTGTATTTCTGTCATGGTCATTATTATTTCTCCTCTTTCATTAGTGATTTTATTTATTTGGGTCCTCTCTCTTTTGTAATAAGTGGCTACAGGTTTATCAAATTTGTTGATAGTTTCAAAGAACCAGCTTTTGGTTTCACTGATATGTTCTAATGGATTTTTTTTTTTTTTAAGTTTCTATATAACTTCTATCTGCTCTAATCATTATCATTTCATTCCATTTGCTGAGTTTGGGTTTTGTTTGTTCTTCTTTTTCTACTTCCTTTAGGGGTACGATTAGATTGTTTATTTGAGATTTTTCTTCTTGATGTAGGCCTGTATTGCCGTAAACTTCCTTCTTAGAACCACTTTTGCTGCACCCCAAAGATTTTGGACTATTGTGTTTTCATTTTCATTTGTTTCCATGTTAAGTTTTGATTTCTTTGATTTCTTGGTTGACCCATTCATCGTTTAGTAGTATGTATTTATGCTCTTTGCAGATTTTTTCTTGTGGTTGATTTCTAGTTTCATAGCATTATATTCAGAAAAGATGCATGATATGACTTTGATTTTGTTGAATTGGTTAAGAGATTTGTTTTGTGGCCAAATATGTAATCTGTTCTGGAGAATGTTTCATGTGCACTTGAAAAGAATGTATATTTTGCTGTTATTTTGGAATGTTTTGAATAAGTCTATTAAATCTAGTCTAGTATGTCATTCAAGCCACTGTTTCCTTCTTGATTTTCTAAGTGGTTGGTCTGTCCATTGATGGAAGTGAGGTGTTAAAGTCCTCTACTGTTATTGTATTACTACAGATTAGTTCCTTTATGTTTGTTAGTAATTGTTTTATGTATTTGGGTGTTCCCATGTTTCATGCATAAATATTTACAATTGTTATATCCTTTTGTTGGATCATCCCTTTTTTATTATCTTATAGTCTCTCTCTGTCTCTTATTGCAGTCTTTCTTTTAAAGTCTCCTTGTGGGGCGCCTGGGTGGCTCAGTCGGTTAAGCGGCCGACTTCGACTCAGGTCATGATCTTCCCGTCCGTGAGTTCGAGCCCCACGTCGGGCTCTGTGCTGACAGCTCAGAGCCTGGAGCCTGTTTCAGATTCTGTGTCTCCCTCTCTCTGACCCTCCCCTGTTCATGCTCTGTCTCTCCCTGTCTCAAAATGAATAAAACGTTAAAAAATAATAATAATAAAGTCTACTTTGTGTTTTAGAAGTATTGCTTCCCTGGCTTTCTTTTGACATCTATTTGCATGATGAATGTTTCTCTATCCCCTCACTTTCAATCTGCTGGTGTCTTGAGGTGTGAAATGAGTCTCCTGTAGGCAGCATATAGATGAGTCTTGTTTTTTTATCCACTCTGTCACCCTGTGTGTTTTGGAGCATTTAGTCCATTTACATTCAACGTAATTATTGATAGATTTGTGTTTGTTGTCATTTTGTTACTTGTTTTGTGGTCGTGTCTATAGTTTTTCTCTGATCCTTGTTCTCTTTCATCGTTTATTGGCTTTCTGTAGTGATATACTTGGATTCTTTTCTCTTTATTCTTTGCATATTTATTACTGGTTTTTGATTTGTGGCTACCTTTAAGTTTGTATATAACATCTTCTGTATATAGCACTCTATCTTAAGTTGATGGTCGCTTAAATTTAAACCCATTCTTTATTCCTCTGCTCCTTGTTTTAGGTATATAGTGTCATATTTTGCATCCTTTTCTTTTATGAATCCCTTGACTGATTTTTATAAAAACATTTATTTTTCCTACTTTTGTGTTTTTTACTTTTCATATTCCTTTATGATCTTTCCTTTCCAAAGAATCCCCTTCAGTATTTCTTATAGGGCTGGTTTAGTGGTCATGAACTCTTTTAGTTTTTGTTTGAGAAACTCTTTCTGTCACCTATTCTGAATGATAGCCTTGCTGAATAGAGTATTCTTGGCTGCAAATTTTTCCCTTTCAGCACTTAAAATATATCATACCACCCCTTCTAGCCTGCAAAGTTTCTGTTAAAAAATCCACCGATAGCCTTGTGGGGTTTCCTTTATGTAACTGTCTTTTCTCTTACTGCTTTTAAATTTTTTTCTTTATCTCTGCTTTTTGCCATTATATTACTATGCGTCTTGGTGTGAACTTTTTTGGGGTTGAATTTTAGGGGGAGTCTCTGTGCTTCCTGTATCTGGATGTTAGTTTCCTTCCCCAGATTGGGGAAGTTTTCAGCTATTATGTCTTCAAATAAATTGTCTGCCCCCTTATCTCTCTCTTCTTCTTCTGAGATCCCTATAATGTGGATGTTATGTTTGATGGAGTCACTGAGTTCCCTGTGACTATTCTCCATTTGCTTAATTTTCTTTCCTCTCGTTTGCTTAGCTTGGTTATTTCCCATTACTGTGTCTTTCAAGTCATCTAGCCTGCTATTTATTCCATCAAGTGTATTTTTAATTTCATTTATTGTATACTTCATCTCTGATTAGTCATTTTTTAAGAAAAAGTTTATTTTGAGAGAGAATCCCAAGCAGGCTCCATGCTGTCAGCACAGAGCCCCGCACAGGGCTCGATCCCACCACCTTCCAGATAATGACCTAACGTGAAATCAAGAGTCAGACACTTAACTGATTGAGCCACCCAGACACCCTTCTGATAAGTCATTTTTTTATCTCTTTGTTAAGGGTCTCACTGATGTCCTCCATGCTTTTCATAAGTCCAGTGAATATCTTTATGATCATTACCTTAAATTCCCTATCAGGCATATTATATGTGTCTACTTTGCTTTGGTCTCTTGCTGTGGTGTGGTCCTGTTCTTCCATTTGGGAAACATTTCTCTGTCTTCTCATTTCATTTTGTTTTCTGTGTCTCTTTTTGTTCAGAAAGCTACTTCTCTTACTTTTAATGATAATAGCCTTATGAAGAAGAGGTCCTGTGGTGCCTTGCAGTGCAGTGTCCCCTGTTCCCCAGGGCTTGGCACTTCAAGGAGTCTTGTGTGTGTACCCTGCTGTTGTGTCTTGACCTTTTTGTCCTTCAGGCATTTGTCTGTAGAGGCTCTCTTTGCATATTGTGGGCAGTGTTTGGTCCCCAGCAGGGGTGGGGTGCATTTTAATGTGCAACGGTGTGCTTGGAAAATGAGGACTGCCCCACGAAACATGTGGGTTGGGAGATGTGGTGTTGGCAGGGTTTGCACTATCTTCTAGGGGAAGGGGACCTACAGTGCTGGGAGGGACTAAGGGGAGCATGACTGGGAAGGGCAGAACATCAGGAGCAGTGCTTGGTGCAAAGAAGTTAGGTAGGAGTGGTGATGTGTGTTTATGCTCTGGGACAGGGAAAGGGAAATGGTGACTACCAGCTCCTTGTTCCTGGAGGGGTGTCTGCGTGATCCGTGTCTCTCTAGGCCACATTCTGAGATGGACAAATCACTCTCCCTCTCATCTGCCCTCAAACTGCTGGTTCTCTGCTGTATTTACTTACACTGCTGTTGGTCATGCTGTCTCTTTACAGACTGGGGCACCACTTCCTAATGCACTCAGGTCTCTACCAGAACCAAGCTCACCAGTTTTTAAAATTCCAGGCTTTAAGTCCTGCTCGTTTTAAGAACTCATAAAATTTGGCCCCTCTAACTTTCAAAGTCAAATATTTTGAAAGTCTGTTTTCTGCTCTTTCTGGCTCCCTCCCCGCCACAGACAGTCATGGTCTGTTTCACTCCCAGACCGTGGCTTTGCCCTTGCACCTTCTTCCATGTGGCCTCTTCCCTACCTTTAGTTGTGAAGTTTGTTCTGCCAGTCTTCGGGTCATTTTCTAGGTTATTTACACTGATGTGAATGTTACCTAGTTGTAGCTGTGGGCCACAATGAGCTTAGTCATGGTCCTCCTACTCTGCCATTTTCCTAGCAGAACTATTTCCTGAATTACAGTACTGATAACTTATATTTATAGTATGACCATCTGTAACCTATAACAATAATAATATTAATAATAGCAGTTAATGTTTATTAGCTTTTGTCTGTTCCAAACATTGTGCTATTTATTTTAAATATGTAGTCTTATCTTTATTAAAGTTTTATTGGTGAGGGAATTTGGGCTTAGACCCAGGCTGCCTGAATTCAGAGCCTCTATCTAATCCATCCTTCCTTCCTTCCTTCCTTCCTTCCTTCCTTCCTTCCTTCCTTCCTTCTTTCCTTACTTCCTCTTTCTCTTTCCCTTCCCTTCCCTTCCCCTTCTTCTCCCCCTGCCTTCCTTCCCTTCCTGCCTTTCTTTTTTGAAAGATTTTATTAAAAAATAATAATAAAAATAAAAATAAAAGATTTTATTTTTAAGCAATCTCTATACCCACTGTGGGGCTTGAAGTCACAACCCAAGATCAAGAGCTGCACGCTCCATTGACTGAGCTAGCCAGGCACCCCATCCATACTCTTTCTTGCCAAGTTATCTTTTTCCGTGTTTGCAAAACTTTTTTCTTTCTCCTGCAGAGCATTTTTTTCTCTTCAGGATTAGTTAGTTCTTACTGAGTTTAATAAGTAAGTAGATGACCTTGTCTCTAACTTAATCTCTTACAAGTGTACAGCATTAGACTAGTACAAAGAAACTTGAGTTCCACTGAATCTTTTAACTTAAACACAATTTGTTCAGCACCGGTACATTGTCTGTCAGAAGGAAAGGTTTATAGTAAACCTCCAAAGTCCTTTCCAATTAGTTTTCTCAGCAAGTTGGCATTTTAAAAATCTGTAATACCTGCTGACCCTCACTCAGGGAGCTTTCTCAAAGCATACGTGACCTTGTTCCCTTCCTGCCCAGAGTATATTGTGATTGCAAGCTCATCCTCTTTCTGTACATCCTTGAAAATTATATGTAAGTAATTTTTAATTAATATGTTAACTAAACTTCTGTAGGGGGAGAAAATAAGTAGAAGCAATTCACACTTATAGAGTGCCTGCTCTGTACAGGTACTGTACTAGACACTATATAATACCTTACTTTTCTAAACAGCACCATGAAGTAGGTATTAGAGTCCTCATTTATTTTGGCTTTTTGAAGTTTGCATTTTTTTGAAAAAAGGTGAGCTCATATGTTTACATAGCTTCATACTTGTATGTGTGTAAATACTTCACACTTTTGTTTGTTTATTTCCCATTAATGTTTGGGGTATTTGCTTGTCTATTCCCCATTACTGAAAATTTGTGTTGTTTTCAAATACTCCCAAGGAACATCTTGGTAGACTTATTATATATGGCATTTACCAAGGCCTAATAGGCTTATAGTATTTGTTGACTAAATAATTTCAAAAATGGCCAAATGGATGGTTGAAATACTCTAATGGTTTGAAATATATTTCCATATTACTTTCTGAAAAGATTGAACAAAGTTACAGTGTCACTAGTAATGTATTTGTATATCTCCCCATATTGAATATGGATTTTCAGATAATTCCTTCACTATTTAAAAAACACCGAGGGGTGCCGGCGTGGTTCAATTGGTAAAGCATCCAACTCTTGATCTCAGGTCAAGATCTCACGATCTTAGGTTGTGATTGCACAGTTATGGAGCATGGAGCCTGCTTGGGATTCTTTCTCTACTTCTTGCTCTGCTCCTTCCCCCCCAAAAATAAATAAACTTTAAGAAAATAAATAAAATAAATAAAAGGCACCTAGATTTTCTGTTCCTTGATGTGAAAAACATTAGTTATTATCATAGATTTGATTGAATTTTCAATGTGATTGTCACTAATTATAGAACTGTAACATTTATGGGAAGAATTTCTTACAGTTTGTTTAGTAAAAAAAAAAATGCTTATTGAATTTTCTGGCTGTTTAGATTCTAAATGTTCATTGCCCTGTTTTGTCCTTAATTTGAGATAGTCTGGCTTCTACCATTCCACTAAAGTATTTCCTACTAAAATAACCAGTCATCTTGTAAATGGCCATTCCAGTGGGAGCATTCAAAATTTTATCTTTCCTCGTGTCTGTTGTATTCATTGTTGTTGATCATCCTCCCCTTCCTTAAACTTTTTAAAATTTCAGTTAAAATACCTCTCTTATGTTTCTCCTACTTCTCTTCAGGGTGATGTTCCTCTTTCTACCCTCTGGTTGGTGATTTGCCATGGACCATCTTTGTTCCTCTTTTCTACTCTTCTTTACATTCTTTCTAATCGATACTATTTTTGTTCAAGGCTTCTGTTAACTCCAAATGGCTCTCACATCTATCTTTTCAACTCAGATTTCTCTTTGTGCTTCAGATGCAGAGATACAGCTGTTTGACAGATAACTCAAGGTGCTGCATTTTCAACAACTACAAAATGAGCTTACCTTCATTTAGCAACCTGCTTCTCCTATATTCTCCTTCTCAGTAAATGTTTTCCAAAAGCTCAAACCAGAATTCTGAGTGTTATTTTTTAATCCTTGTATTCTTTTGCCTTTTAGATATATTTCATCCTTGTTCCCTCCTCTTTCAGGCATATTTAGTAATAATTGTAGTAGTCTCCTTCCGGTCTTCATGCCTTCACTTTGACCTTTTTAATAACATCTTCCATCCTCAAATCAATGTTATCTTTGTAAACTATTTTTGATTAAGTCTCACCCTCTGGCAATCCTTCAAAGATTCCAAGGAGGAATCCCAAGACCTAGAGAACCAGGCTGGTATACTGAGTGTTGCATCATAATGACTTAGAGGATGTATGAGGTCCAGAATCAGCATTCTTAAAGGCTGAGTTATTCAGCTAGATTTTAGGCCAGATCATAGGATAAGTTCTAAATACACATTTCATGTAAGGCTGTACTCAACAACCTCTCCTCTTCTCTGGTTTCATCTAGCCATTGTTCCCCTCATAGACATGCCATTCTTAAGGAATTTTTTTTATTACCTATTTTAATTTTAACTTTACCTATTTTAATTTTAATTTTAGGTAGACTCCAGATCTAATGTGGGGCTTACCTCACAACCCTGAGATCAAGAGTCACACACAGTACCAACTGAATGACACCCCCATACTTAAACAATATTGGGGAGGGGGACACCGGAGTGGCTCAGTCAGTTAAACATCTGACTTTGGCTCAGGTCATGATCATGATCTGATGGTTTGTGAGTTGGAGCCCCACGTCCAGCTCTATGTTGACAGCTCAGAACCTGGAGCCTACTTTGGATTATGTGTCTCCCTTTCTCATGGCCCCTCCCCCTGCTCGCTCGCTCTCTCTCTCTCTCTCTCTCTCTCTCTCTCTCAAAAATAAACATTGAAAAAAAAATAGAATTTTTTTTTTTTAATTTTAAGTAGGCTCTAGACATGCCATTTTGAACTCACTGTGCCCCCTCATATTTCTGTGTGCTTTGGACATGATGAATTCTCTGTCTTAAATCCCCTTTCCATCCTTAATCACTTAAGTGTTTTATTTATTGTTCTAGTCTCAGTTCAGTCAAGCCTAACTCCCCCATACAATTAGATTTAATTCTTGCTGCTTTGAGCAATCATTATTCTTTTTTGTACCTCTATGTTATATGTTGAGGTATTTATCTTGTATTTTAACATTTTGCTTCCCCACTAAATTCCTTGAGTACAGGGATCTTTTAACACCATGCTGAGCATGGTGCATGACACATAGTGTGAATAAACATGTATTGAAGTGAATTTCAGATAATTAGATATGCATAAGTATACTGGTATGACAAGATATGTCCACTAAAATACCCTATTTGAAATCATCATAGAAATTTCAAGTAAGGGGCACCTGGGTGGCTCAGTCATTAAGTGTCTGAGTTTGTTGCTCAGGTCACAGTCTCATGGTTCATGAGTTTGAGCCCTGCATCAGGCTGTCTGCTGTCAGTGTGGAGCCTGCTTTGGATCCTCTGTACCCCTCTGTCTGCCCCTCCCTCACTTATGCACAAACACTCTTTCTCAAAAATAAACTTTTTTTTTTTATTTCAAGTAAAACAAAAAATAATCTGAACAGTGAGCTGCACTACTATCTTAGCTTTGTGTTGCTAATTATACTGTGTCTCTAACCAATATGAAAACCAAGGGAGAAGGTATAAGTAAGTCTGAACTTGACAAATTAATATATGTTTGATTTCTAGGCTGGTGAATCAAAGACTTCTGGAAGTACAGTCACAAGTTGAAGAACTGCAAAAATCTTTACAGGATCAAGGCTCAAAAGCAGAAGATGTAAGTTTTAATGTGAACTGAGCATGGTCCAAAAGTTTCACAATGTTAAGAAAAGCTATAACTTTTATTTTTTTTTTTGATGGTCTCTGTCAAAATAATTTATAATTATATTCGTTATAGAAAAAAAAAACAGTGTTTTCCTTTTACTAATGTTCCTTGTGAAAAGGAAGTACTTCATTGTCTGTTTTGGAATCCTGCTGGGAATTAGAAGTTTATTTGTAGTTATTAACTAAGGAATTCACTTTGTGGGGTTTTTGTTTGTTTGATTTACAGAGTAGAGAAGCTAGGATTTTTTTTTTTTAAGTTTTTATTTATTTATTCATTTAAGTTGCCTCTACACCCATCGTGGGGCTCAAACTCACGACTCTGAGAGCTAGAGTCACATGCTCTTCCGACTGAGCAAGCCAGGCTCCCTGAGGCTTTGTGTTTTAAATGTACTCCTCTCAGTATTCAGAGTACAGGGTTTTTCCCTCTGGTCAACATCAACAAAAATGCTGTACAAATTTAGTATGTTCAAATAGAAATTTTTTTTTTTAATTTTTTTTTTAACGTTTATTTATTTTTGAGACAGAGAGAGACAGAGCATGAACAGGGGAGGGGCAGAGAGAGAGGGAGACACAGAATCTGAAACAGGCTCCTGGCTCTGAGCTGTCAGCACAGAGCCCGACGCAGGGCTCGAACCCACGGACCGTGAAATCATGACCTGAGCCGAAGTCGGCCGCTTAACCGACTGAGCCACCCAAGCGCCCCAGAAATTTTTATGTATAATTGATATTTTTGATATTTTTAAAAATAGTGTTATTCCTAGAAATAACCACCTCTGGATTTCTGAATCCCTCTTACTATCCCCAGCACTGCCCCACTCAATATAAGTTCACTGACCTTCTTTTTATATTCTCTTATGCAGAGTACTGCATGTCTGTCATAGCCTTGCCTGCTTGAATGGCACGCTCACACTAGAATATCGTAAATGCATTAAGCCAGGAACTAGATGGACTTTCATCTTCTCATGCTCACTGTCTATCACAGTGCTTCTGTAGCACATAATAGTCAGTCTCTGATGAAAGTGCAAATAAATTAAATTTTCCACATCTTTTACATTTAATAAGCAGTATACAGTAGAATTACAACAATAAAGTATTCAAAAATAGTTTAATCTTTGTTTCAGTCAGTTGGTTCTTTTTTATTATTGCTGGTATAATTTGCTATAAACTCTGGCCTTTGAGTATAAACCTACACAGTTGCTTCCATTGGTAGTCTTTTTGGAGAATGTCAGAACTACAGATCTATCATTTCTTTCCAGCCTTATAAATATAAGAGGGCATGAAAACAAAAGGAACCAAAAAAGGGGTATTAAATCAGTATATTACTCAAAACCTCCAAATATTAGATACAAAAAGCTCATTATTGACCTAATTTTAGGAGTTTCATAAACATGTATCTGTCTTCTATTGACAGTATCCTCTAAGATCGGTGGTTTTAGTTTATCCTTTAATTAATGTGTTGATAGTCTTTCTTAGATCCCAGATTGATTCCTAGTTCCTAAAATTGTAACCAACATCCAACCTACCTTATTCCCTTATTAAAATAGAACTAGTTTGAAATGTCATAAACATACTTGATTAAACATACTTTTAATCCAGAATGCTAAACCAGGAAGAGGTGAAGCAAAACCACCATTAGTGTATTAAAGTATTAGGAAGCCCAGCTAAGTTCTTAGAGATGAACCAAAGTGATTTCTTCAGTGAAATCACTGGGTCCCTTAAACTGAGGTAAACGTAGACTTTGTTTTGGTCTCTAAAACTTTGAGGAGACTTTTTGTTGATTTGTTATGGTAGAAAGAGGAAGGGCATGTGGTACATAGGAAGTAAGAGTGGCAGAACATCAGTATCAGCTCTACTTTAGTGTTATAGCGATAGCCATTGTACAGGCTTGATTCTCTTACTCAGAGACACAGAGGAAATTTATTCTGTAAAAAATAATTTTGTGTAGCCTGATTTAGATATCACTGTGGTAATCAAATCTAATTAAATATGCTCTGTGCCATCACTTTAAGAGAACATATTTCAGAAGTGAGATCCTGGCCCTAAAAGTACTATTTGCATAAGTTAGTCCATTTATTTGACTGCCCAGATTCTAAATGTCTTGCTCTAAATTCTTAGATATTTCCTCAGAGTTCCTATTCCAATAGGAACTTTCTCTGATATGCCTCAAAATGGTGTGGAGAAAGTATGTGGTTCTTTCCCCCAGCAAATGTTTGATGCTTTCATCTTCTCTTTCACTACCTTACGGCATTGCGTCTCCAGAGTATGTAGTATGTAGGACAACCTGCCCAGTGGAACTGGTCCTCTCTGGAGAACATTATAATTCCTGCCTATTTCTGTTATCAAAAGCACAATCCTTTCATGTGACCTTAAGTCAGAGTAGGATGGTTTACACATTTTTATTATTATTTTTATGTCATTTATTTTTAGCATGGAAGCAGAAAAACATTGTTATATCCAGTCATATGGATAATTTGAGCTAGCCACATTGTATAAAACTCCAGAGAACGAGACAGGATGAGGACACCATAGAAGAAAGAAAACTGTACATTTTTGAAAAAAAAATGCATAACTTTTACTTCTATTCATGAATTACTAAATCGTTCCTTCTATTGGCTGCTGTGTTTGCTTCATACTAATATGTCCTCTCTGTCTCTTGGCATGGTTTCTGCTCAAAAGGCTATTGTAAGTATGGCTTCCTATTCATTTCTACATATTGAGCAACTTTTTGATTTATGTACATTCTCTTCCATCACAGTTGATGGTATTAAATTTTTAAGTGATGCAAATTTTATGGAAAATGAATATACCAATATATTGCCTTATAGGTTTATGCCCTTTACACTTAAGATATTTAAGAGGATATTGAAAACAAGTCAAACCAAAAAACCTCTGCTCTTATTTTTTTACCATCCCACTTCTCTTCTACCCCCGTTTATAAATCACATTGAAGCTATTTTCCTATTGCAAATAGTAACTGGCCTCCTGCCACTACTTCAATAGTAACAGTCTTTAGTGGAGAAGTGCTGGAGCATCGAAAACATGGAAGTAAAGACCATGTATAAACTTTGGAGTCTGGCCGACCTGGGTGTTAATTTTGGGTCTGCCACTTGAAATCACTGAATGTCTCCCCAGTCTTACCTCCCTCACCTATAAGATGGGGCTAACATTGCTCACATTGTGAGATTAACATGAGACTGCGTGCGACAGTCTGTACACAGTACACACAGTGTCTGGTATATTAACCATTCATGAGGTAATTATTGTGTATTATCTCAGTTAAAACTAATTTTGCTAAATTCCAGTCAAAACACAAATGCAAAGTTGTAGTTAAAGTATTTAGAAAATATGTTCACTTTACTCTCTGTACTAAAGAAGGAACAAGCAATAATTGAAAGTTAATAGGTTAGTCCCTTTTTTTTATATTTGGGGGAAGCACTGATAGAGGACCTTATAATCCACTGATCTTGCTCTAGTTAATATACTGAGCAAAGAAGCAAATTGGATAAATTCCAGAGCTGTGTTACAATGGACTTGAATGAATAATTATAGTAATCGTTATTAAATAAGGTGACTGAAAATCAAAGAACTTAATGTGAGGTTTTTTCGCCCCTCACTGCTGCTATTGGCTGATTGGACAGTTTGTTTTATAAGCTGGGTTTATTTTATTAACTGGGTTTGGCTGAATTTATCTCAAAATGGAATGTTTGATAGAATTCGTTAATAATATGTGCCCTACAAGTATAATGAAACCTAGTGGTCCTATGTAGAATGCCATTATTTTTTGTTTTTAGGTCAATTCTGATCTGCTTTTTAGGAGAATTTTTAAAAAATAGCCAAAGCCGTGTTCTTCAGTCCATTAAATTCTGTGCATATGCCATCCTTCACATTCCCATACCATCACATAAATTATTTGTGTGCATATTCAGAAATCTCGGAGTGAGTCAGTATTTATGGAAGTTAATCCCAGTATATCTATCATGATACAAGGAAATTATACAGTAGATAAAGAATATGTTAGGGAAAAATCTGTTATTGTTTTTTTTTTTAATGTTTATTTATTTTTGAAAGAGAGAGAGAGAATGCATGTATGCAGGCAAGGAAGAGGCAGAGAAAGAGGGAGACAGAGGATCCAAAGTAGGCTCTACACTGACAACAGAGAACCCCATGTGGGGCTTGAACTCATGAACCATGAGATCATGACCTTAGCCAAAGTCAGATACTTAACCGACTTAGCCACATGCCCTGGGAAAAAATCCATTAGAGTTACTAGAGTTCTAGCTACCTGCCTGTTGACTCCAAGAATATTAGGTCTATATATAAATGGTCTTCTCAGTCATTTTCTCCTGACCCTCATGACTATAGAGATTTCAGATATGCAGTTCCTGGGTATTTTATACCAATTGCTATCAATCAGGGGCTGCTCTCTCTCTAACCAAAAAGAAATAGACCTAGGTACATTGTGTATTTTGAGCTCTTTGACAAGAGAACTTACTGAGAATTTATTCAGAGTTGGTTACTACTGTACTCTTTATTTTAAAAAAAATAATTTATTAGTTAAAATGTTAAATAAACTTCTTTATTTTCCATTTTCAGTCAGTTCTTCTAAAAAAGAAGCTTGAAGAACATCTGTAAGTATAAAAGCTGTTGAGTCTCATTATCCTATTTTCTAGTGAAATAGAAGTATTTTGTTAGATGGTTACAGAGTGTCTAGGCCATGGCACAGGTGGCCCCTGAAGATAAGGGAAATTATAAGACATGTTAATAGTGTCTAAAGGGTCATCTCAACCCAAGGTCCTTAAATCAAAGCAATTACTGCTTTAGAACTGTTTTCTCAAATAAGATTCCTGGGTTTTACATCTTTGTGATAGTATTTATAACTAACTATAGTGAGGAGTTTGAGACAGTCTAGATCAGGAGGCAGAAACCTTTTTCTGTAAAGGGCCAGAGAGCTTTTGCAAGCCATGATCTGTGCCACAATCACTTAGCTCTGTAATCTGAAAGCAGCCATAGACTGACTATAAACTGATGTGACTATTCCAATAAAACTTTATACTAAAACAGGCAGCAGGCTGAATTTGGCCCACAGACTATCGTTTGCCAGCCCTAGAGTATAGCCAGCTGAATCTTTCTTTTGAAGTAAAGTTTTAAAGTAGTACAAAGCTATCAGTAGCAGATTTGCAAACATATCCTTCAATTGCAAATACATCTGAAAATGACTTTTTAATCTAAAGATGAAATAAATTTTTTCAAAAATTTTTTGTTTATTTATTTATTTTGAGAGAGAGCCAGCGAGCAGGGGAGGGACAGAGAGAGAGGAAGAGAGAGAATCGCAAGCAGGCTCTGCACTGTCAGCGCAGAGCACGATGTGGGGCTTGAACTCACAAACCGTGACATCATAACCTGAGCTGAAATGAAGAATTGGAAGTGTAACCATCTGAGCCACCCAGGCACCTCCAATTTTTTTTTTAACATGAGAAAAGTGAGATAATCCTAGCAATGGACACTTGCTGGCAAGTCTAACAATGGGCAGATTCTTAATGTACTAGTAGACAGAAAATGGTACCTTCTAGCCATTGTGAGGTTACCTAGAGCCTGAATTCTGTCCTTTTCTTATTCCCATTTCTTTATTGCAAAAAAAGTGGAGTACCTGTTGTTTCATAAAACTGACCATTGTTCTGTGTTCATTTACATGGTAATTATCTTCATCTAAAATAATTTATTAGTGATAATGAGGCCTATGTTAGTTTCCTGTGGCTGCCACAACAAATTACTACAGCCTGGGTGGCTAAAAAAAGCAGAAATTTATCCTCTACCAATTCTTAAGACTAGAAGTCTAAAATCAAGGAAGTGATTCCTTCTGGGGGTTCTAAGAGAGAATCTGTTCCATACCCCTCTTCATGATGGCTGCTAGCAGTCCTTTGTGTTCTCTGGCATATAGACACATCATTCTATCTCCGTCTTCACATGGCATTCTTCTCTCTGTCTGTTTTATCTTCACATGGCCTTCTAATAAGGACATCAGTCATTGGATTTAGGGCCCACCCTGATTCATTATGACCTCATCTTAACTAATTATATCTGCAAAGATGGTATTTTCAAATGATGTTACATTCACAGGTACTGGGAGTTAAGACTTCACTATATCTTTTTTGGGAGATACAATTCATTCCACAACAGGGTCCATAGACATTTGAAATGGTCATTCTCATGCACATTTATACCTGCAATGGAGGCTGATTTACACATACCAAGTTGGTAAAATTTAAAAGTCCGGCATACTAAGAATTGCCAAAGCTGTTGGGTAATGGTAGTTCTAATCCACTGATGGTAGGACTATACATTGATTTACTTAGTAAACTGAACATGCACCTATCCTGTGACCCATAAGTTCTGCTCCCTGTATAAGCCCTAGATTCCTAGAAATGCTGTTACCATCTATCAGGAAACATGTAGAAGAACGTAAGAAAGTACGTTGTAATCATAGAAAAGTAGAAACAATACAAATGCCACCAATTGTAAAATGATAGATAGAATGAAGTATATTCAAACAGTGTGGTAAAATATGTAACTTAGGGCCAACACACCAACATACATGAATCTTGAGAGCACAGTGTTAAAGATGGAAGTCACAAGAGCAATACATACAGTATAATGTATAAAGTAAAATCGGGCAAAATTCAGCAGTATATTGTTCAGGAATGCACACAAAGTCTTACACAAAAATCAGGAGAAAGGTGAAAATTCTGGGCTTGGGTTCCCTAAGGTTCTGTGATAATTTGTCTCATAACCTGTTTCTTTACTAGGTTAAATTTTCTTATTCTTTAAACTATATATTTATTATTTATCTAGATATATCACATTCTCAAAGAATTTGTTTAAAAGATACTAATTTATTGAAGTATTATACGTAGGAAAAAACAGGAATAGACTTAACATAGTGCTGTTTTCTTCTTAGCTTTTTTTCCCTGTGTTTTCCAATTTGTGCAGCCTTTTTTCCCCTCTCATAAAGTGCCAGAATTATGCATATTATATAACTACCAGGAAGAAACTTTCTGTTCACTTTTTACTTTTGTTTTGGAATATAACTTACATAAAGTACACAAGTTCTAAGTTCCTAAGTCTAGAGCTTGATGAATATTTTCCTACAATATAAAGGTAACCCAAATCAACATGTAGAATACTTCCAGCAACTCCCCGGACTCTTCGTTTTCCCGTCTAATTGATTCCATCCGCAAACTAGCCACTATGCTGCTCTCTTATCACCTTTCATTGGTTTTGACACTTTCTGAACTTCATATAAAAGGAATCCTACAGGGGCTCCTGGGTGGCTCAGTTGGTTAAGCATCCAACTTTGGCTCAGGTTATGATCTTGTGGTTCACAAATTTGAGCCCTGCTTCGGGCTCTGTGCTGACAGCTCAGAGCCTGGAGTCTGCTCCAGATTCTGTGTCTCCCTCTCTCTCTGCCCCTCTCCGGCTCTCTGTCTGTCTCTCTCTCTCAAAAATAAACATTAAAAAAAAAGGATCCTACAGCACTACCCTTTGTATCTGACTTACTATGGTCACCATTATTCTGTGGAATCTATCCTGGTGGGTGCATGTACCATTAATTCTTTTTTATTGGAGGATTGTGTTCTTTCTGTTCATTTTTATTTTTAGAATTTTACTTTTTAGAATAAGATTTTGCATTGTAAAACCTCCGTAAAGTTTTAAATTAATTTTTATAATATACTTACTCCTAGAAGATGAAGATCACTAAATTCTTTGTACCTTCTTGTGCATGTTTCTGTAAAAGAAATGATAACTTTCAAAGTCTGAGATTTTTGTCTCTATTTTTTTTTGCCTATTTTGTGTGTGTGTTTTAATTCATGTTGGATTACGCTTTTTATCCTTTTTTGTTTCATAGCACTTGTGTGCTATGCAAGTGTATCCCAAGAATAAAGAACTTAAATCTTTCAAGTGGAGAAAAACACGAACCAGTAGTAGGTGACAATGTGTTATATATTTTGTTGCAGGGAGAAGCTGCATGAAGCCAATAATGAATTGCAGAAGAAGAGAGCCATTATTGAAGATCTTGAGCCACGATTTAATAACAGCTGTGAGTTTTTCCTAATTAGCATAGTTGTTTTTAATTGAAGTATAGTTGACATATTACCAATTAGCATAGTTTTAAATTCGTTAGCCAGGCATTACCCTAGTAATAAGTTTATATAAAATTCTTTCAGAAATAGGTCCTGTTACATATCCTAGCAATTAAAAAATTTGTCTTATTTACAGAGTATATAATCATCTTCAGATTATTTCTGATTATACTTTTGAGTTTTTCCTTAACTATGGATGCTAATGAATATTTTATGAAATTAGCTATTTTCATAGTAAAGTTGCATGTAAGTCAGCCAGATTTTGACTGCTTTTGATATTTACACATGTAGGTAGCCTATTAATTCTTTTGTGTGGAGCAGGACACAGACTTTTCCCCACTGTGGTAAAATCTACATCACATAAAAAAAAATGACCAATTTAACTTTTCTTAATTATATAGTTCAGTGACATTAAGTACATTCACATTGTTGTGCAACCAATATTTCCAGAACTTTTTCATCCTCCCAAACTGAAACTTTGTGCCCATTAAACACTAATCCCCCCCCCCCCCATCTGTAGCCTTAAAAATTGAAGAACTGCAAGAAGCTTTACGAAAGAAAGAAGAGGAAATGAAACAAATGGAAGAACGATATAAAAAATACTTAGAGAAAGCCAAAAGTGTAAGTATGAGTTTCTGGGCATCTCACTCCACTTTCTTCTTCTTTTTTTTTTAAGTGTTTATTCTTTATTTTCTTACTGTTTATTTTTGAGAGAGAGATAGAGTGTGACTGGTGGAGGGGCAGAGAGAGACGGGGAGACACAGAATTCCCAGCAGGCTCCAGGCTCCAGGCTCTGAGCCCGATGTGGAGCTCGAACTCAAGAACCACAAGATCATGACCTGAGCCAAAGTTGGACGCTTAACCGACTGAGCCACCCAGGGGCCCCATAAATATTTTATTTTTGAGAGAGAGAACAAGAAAGAGTGAGTGGGGGAAGGGCAGAGAGAGAGAGAGACAGAAGATCCGAAGCGGCTCTATGCTGACAGCAGCGAGCTCATTGTGGGGCCTGAACCCACGAACCACAAGATCATGACCCGAGCCAAAGTTGGACATTCAACCGACTGAGCCACCCAGGTGCCCCTCCACTTTCTAATCATGTTTCACTGGTCATCCAGTTTAGTGCATATACAGTGACTTCTCATGCCGAGAGCTATCAGAAGAACAAAAGAAACCTTTGACAAAGAAAAAGCATGAGGAAGAAGCAGTGATCAAAATAGATCACCCCACAGAATAGTTATTAATTACCAAGAGGAAAATGTTCCTTTATGTAGAAAATAAGTGGCAGTCACCTCCTTAAGTAGTAATCAAAATTAGCTACACTAATGGTAGGACAGCCAACATCTTATGCCTCCTGATGGAGTATCATTGTCATAATATTTAACTTGAAGCTAAGCAACCTATTAAACCTAACTCAGTTCCCAGGGAAAATGAGTTTATTGGAACAAATTAAATAACACCTTCAGGAAATCATCAGATAAATCAAGAACTGGGGATAAAAGTTAATGTTACAAAAAACAAAAATAGGCATTTGAGTATGGGGGAGGACAAGAGGCTGTTCTAATTTTTTTTTTTTTAATTTTTTTTTCAATGTTTTTATTTATTTTTGGGACAGAGAGAGACAGAGCATGAACGGGGGAGGGGCAGAGAGAGAGGGAGACACAGAATCGGAAACAGGCTCCAGGCTCCGAGCCATCAGCCCAGAGCCTGACGCGGGGCTCGAACTCACGAACCGCGAGATCGTAACCTGGCTGAAGTCGGGCGCTTAACCGACTGTGCCACCCAGGTGCCCCAGAGGCTGTTCTAATTTAAAAGAGCCCAAAGGGATCTAAGTACCAAATGTAATGCGTTAATCTTTGAGTCCTATATTGGTGGTGGAAGGAGCAGTTATAAAAGACATTTTGGAGACACTTGTGGAAATGTGGATTTGGAACCCATAGTGATGACTTCTAGAATTGTTCATTTTCTTACAGATGATGATGATCTTGTGATTATGTAAGAGAATATCCTTAGTCTAAGAAGTATTAAAGGGTTACATGTCATGAGGTCTGCAGATTATTTTATTGTTTTTTTTTTTGTTTTTTTTTTTTGTTTTTTTTTTTTTATTTTAGAGAGAATCTTAAGCAGGATCAATACTCGGCACAGAGCCTGACACAGGGGTTGACACATGGCTTGAACCCATGAATTGTGAGGTCATGACCTGAGCCAAAGTTGGATGTTCAACTGACTGAGCCACCTGGGCGCCCCATGCTGATTACTTTAAAATAGGCTCCCAGGGGTGCCGGGGTGGCTCATTCGGTTAAGCATCTGATTTTGGCTCAGGTCATGATCTCACAATTCATGGGTTCAAGCCCCACATTGGGCTTTCTGCTTGCAGCACAGAACCTGCTCTGGATCCTCTTTCTCTCTCTCTCTCTCTCTCTCTCTCTCTCTCTCTCTCTGTCTCTCTCTCTCTCTGTCTCTCTCTCTCTCTGTCTCTGTCTCTCTCTCTCTCTCTCTCTTTCTCTCCCTCTCTCTCTCTCTCTCTCTCTCTCTCTCTCTCTCTCTCATAAATAAAATAAACATTTAAAAAAAGGTGATGCGGGGGGAGCTCCCAAACAAGCAAGTTGTCTGTGTGTGTGGAGACAAAATGTGGCAGTGCAGCAGTTGGCGAATTAGGGTTAAAGGAAATGGGTTTTTATTGTTCCTCTCTTTCAAGTTTTCCCTAGGTTTTTTTTTTTCTTTTTTTAACGTTTATTTATTTTTGAGACAGAGAGAGACAGAGCATGAACAGGGGAGGGGCAGAGAGAGAGGGAGACACAGAATCTGAAACAGGCTCCAGGCTCTGAGCGGTCAGCACAGAGCCCAACGCGGGGCTCGAACTCACAGACCGCGAGATCATGACCTGAGCCGAAGTCGGACGCTCAACCGACTGAGCCACCCAGGCGCCCCAAGTTCTCCCTAGGTTTGATCAGTTTTGATAGTAAAAGTATTGGTCCAAAAAGCAAAAAGACCTTCCCCAGAAGACTGCCAGTAGGCCAGCTAGAAGTGCATCACATGCCCATGCCTAAACCAAGCCACTGGCAGAGTAGGATATTGGGTCACAGTGACAACCATCAGGATCAGCTCTCTCAGAGACAGAGGGTAGCTAAGCCACTTTAGAAGAAAGGGAAAGGGAGCACAGCTGTCAGTAATGTGTGTTGTAGTATTCTTTATTAATTTTAAGCCAGAATTACTTCTTAAAATTGATTCTTTACATAGATAAAAGTTTTATATAATTGAAAGCTACAATTGAATAGTATTTCATACATTCAAATTTTAAGGTATCCTTGTAAGATAGCTTTATGATTCTCACAAGGTTTGTCCTTGATTTTTTCTTTTATATAACTGCTTCCTTAGATGTTACATTCTTGCAAGTTTGAAACTTCAAATTTTTTTCTCTTATTCCTTTTTGCAGGTTATCCGTACTTTAGATCCTAAGCAGAATCAAGGAGCAGCACCAGAAATACAGGCTCTTAAAAATCAGCTCCAGGAACGGGACCGACTGTTCCATTCTTTAGAGGTAGGTAGTTTGCTATACTATACAATAACAATAAGGCATTCGATTTTTGATTCTTTATTTTCTAGGAGCCTTGCTGTATACAATTGTGTCCATGAATTTAGCTAACTAATTACATTTTATTAATATTGTTTTTCATCTTTACATGTTTACATGTGCTTATTTTTTAGAAAGAATATGAGAAAACAAAGAGTCAAAGAGAAATGGAGGAGAAATATATTGTTAGTGCCTGGTACAATCTGGTAAGGAAATAACACTTCAAAACATATTGCAAAGTTCAATGAATATGTAATAATTATTATACTACCTTTATTATAGAAATAATTCTACTAAATGAATCTGAAAGTAATTGCTATCCTAACACACACTAACAAAACCTAATGCTGATCTTAGGACTGAAAAGCAGAAATGAGAACCACTATAAGCAGGGTTACGACGTTTTGAACACATCATTATTCCTACAGCATAGAAAGATAAATGATGTTGATTTCTATCCCTCGGAACCATTTTATTCCAGGGGAAGGGGACTTTAATAACATCTAAACACAGATGCAGTAGCTTTTATTTTGTGGAATGATTTCATTGCCTTTGCAGGACAACAACATTCTGGGCTTCAGTAACACTTTCTGGATATAAATAGCTGTGAATTTTGAAGAATGCTGTACTTTTTTTTTCAATATTTTGTCCTAGACTGGTCTTTTTTTCTTCTTTGTTTTTCTTCCCAGTAAGACCACTTCTGCCTTGTCAAAATGTCAGTTGCCTAAGACAGGAAATTGAGCCAGATTTTTTTTCATCATCCCCCTGTGACCCTATAGTTATGTTATTGTTGTTTCTGTTTTACAGTTGTAACTGATACTGTGTCTTCAAGGGTAATGCCCCAGGTTTCCTAATAATGTGATTTTATGTTTGTCAGAAACTCAGACAATTTCATGATTTCTCTATATTTGCCTTGGTTAAAACTACATATTTCAAATCTTATCATAATTTACAAAAACAAAGGAAGAAACCAAATTAGTTTAGAATACTATTATTAACAAATATAGATTTCTTAAAAATTAAAAAATAAAAATAGGAGAAAACTACCTAAGGAAGTTCTCTGGGAATTAGTTCTGAGTCCACCTCTTCTGTGTCCCCTTTGTCCTCTTTAAAGGTTGGTGTTAATGATCTTGGAACTCTGCCCCTCAATACTTAGTAGTCATTTCTTAAGTTTTGATTGATTTATATGACTTCACATATTGTGGTTATAGAACCAAATTTATTTATTCTTTGACATGGCATTAAAGAACATTTTTAGCTCTCCAGAGAGTAAAGGAGTAACTCCAAATAGTCTCACACAAGTTATGTTCTAGTGAGGTAGCCACACATACATTCAGAAAATTCTACATCTCAGACTACTGAATGGAAGGGGAGGTGACAGGCACTGGGAAAAGGCATTAAGTATCTCAGAGAATTGCCCAGTTGTGGCTATTGAGGTCTTAAAGGTGTGTGAAGAACTTGAATAAGTTGCTTGAAATGTGAAAATGAAAAAAAAAAAAGTTTATTTTAAATAACTTGTTAATATATGTAGCCAAATTAATAAATTAAAGATTACCAATAGATATTTGTTAGTTTTCTTCAGATTCTTAAATGCTTTGATTTCAAATTGAGTAAAAAAACATGTTCTGGGTTTTCTCATTGGGAAAATGGAGAAGTGTTATGTATTTGGGTATACATGACAGATTCTGTTAAAGATACACAGCCATGGCCAGTGTTTTCCCTAGAAGCTAACTAGTGATAGGAAGATTGATTGTTTAGTCTTCTGTCTTCTGTGCCAGTCTTTCCTTTCTCTAGGAAAGCCCTAGGACTTTTCACATTGCTTGGCATATGTACCTGCTCTCCTTTTAGTTCTCAGTTGCTTATTTCTTACTTTCTTCCTTGTTACAGCGTCCACTTCCTCCCATCAGTTTACTTGTAGCCAATCACTAGTGAGATTAAATAGCTCCTCTTGTTTCTTAATGTTTCCCTGGCCAAGGTTCTTTACTGGCTCATGAAATAAGTACCAAAACCACTATTTCCCTGATCTCCTCATAGACTAACAGTTGAAAGGGTGCGCTCCCAGAGGTTTCCTCCCCCCTGGTAAGGTGCTCTGGGCCGAGCAACTCTATATCCTCTCCCTTCTAAGCTAGTAGACCATCCTACTCCAGTATTCAAGAAAGACCCCCAGCTCTGGTTTGGGGCCTCTGTTGTGGGCTGTCAGGAACTTTTCTTAATTTGCTTGAGAATGCAAGCCTGCCTGAAGTGAAGAAAAACACCCTGGAGGTATGTATTATACCTAGTGTGGCTTTCCTCCTTAAGAAACAACCTGTGCTTTTCACTCAAAATAAGTAAGCCATGTGATTTCCACAACCACGTGTGAATCAACTCCTACCAATCAATTGCACTATTTGTTCTTGGGAAATCACTTTATACATTTGATTTGAGAAGGAAGTATATATGATTATGGGTAATCTATTGTTTTGATTATTGTAAATTCAGAAAATTAAGGCTTAATTTTTCCAAGAGAAAATTTGTACTTAATTATTGAAACAAAATGTCTCTGTAAGATTTTAATCTGAAATGAGCAGAATTAACATTCCTAATTGTGCCTTATGATTCATTGTGACAAATACTGCGTGAAGAAATTTTCTTTAGTGAGAGTATGTTCTACTTTTTTTATATTGATTTTTTTTTTCCTATGTTATCTAGGGAATGACCCTGCATAAAAAGGCGGCTGAAGATAGACTTGCTAGTACAGGTTCAGGGCAGTCATTTCTGGCTAGGCAAAGACAAGCAACCAGCACAAGAAGATCTTATCCGGGCCACGTTCAACCAGCCACAGCAAGGTAGACAAGTCTTGCCATCAGAATAAAAAAACATCCTACATTCAAAGCATACTTCTGTTACATATGACAACATTTCAGGAAATTCAGCCAGCTTATTTTTTGTCTCTTTTATGTTGATATTTAGTTGTTTCTCATTTGAGGACTTTCTCTCTCCTATATCTATAATATTTTAGTTTCTTGGTTCTTTATTTTGTAGTCTTTTCAGTTCCTTTTAATGTGCCAAAAAATTTTTAAATGCCCAATTAAAAGTGTTGTATAATAGTGTAGTACTTTTCTTTGTATGAAAATGTCCTTTCCCCAATGGTGTAGGCTTTGTAATGAATTAGATTTTCTGCCAATAATTGATATACAATTTATATTCTTTATTGTGCCTCTGTGTTACCATGCTTTATAAGAATGTCTTTGTTTAAAGGGAATTAATCTTTTTATGATGTATTAATCTGTGTTTTCAATTGTTTTCCAAATGCACTTCAAATAACTTGCATATTTACTATATAAAATGGTTGGCAAGTGCACTTTTTGCAAAGACATAAATACATTGGCAGAGGTGCTAATCCGATGTTAACCTAAGGCACCTGATAGATTTATTTAGAGGGAAAAAAATAAGTTTTCCACGTTGTTTTATAGGAAATTAAATTTGTCCGAAGATTTGGAAACTATTTTTAAAACATACATAAAATTTCATTATTTCTTGCTATCTTGTTTGCTGACAGAAGATAATGGATTGGTTAGGTTATTTGGGGGGAAATTACAGAAAAAAAAATCAGGCAGTGCATTCATTTTTTTCTTGTTTTGAAATATCATAGTAACTGAGGATCAGATTCTAGCAATGCGGCTGACATTTACAGTTTCAGTTACCCTCCACATCTAAAAGATTTATTTTTCATATACTTACTAGTAACAGGTAGCCTTACCTTTTGGGCAATTTCCTTGTTGCACCTCATTTTACTTATTCTTTAATATAAACCCTTCTATTTCTCAATTCCTAAACCTAACATCTTAGTATCAGTCCTTAAGATCAATAAGTGACTTCTTGTATGTGATGTTATGACAGGTCTTTTAACATTTTTTTCTTAATTCTATGTACTAGTCCAAGAATCAGCCACTGAATAGATTCTCTTGGGTATTTGGTTGCCTCAAAGTTCTTAGATTTGTTGACAGATTGTAAACCATGTTCATTTACTTTTTTGAATGGCCATCAAGTCATAATGATTGTAAAGCACTTTGGCTGTATAAGGTGCTATATAAATGTGAAACAGCATTCATTTGAAAATGAAATGCCTCTGCCTGGCTTTCCATATTAAGTATTTGGTCCCAAATTATATCTAAGTTCCCCTCCAGCCTTTTTCTTGCACCATAGCCAATTTTTTTTAAGCATAAAATTATTGAAATTAGGTTGATTGGTTGGTTGGTTGGTTTTGGTTTCAGATACGTCACCTAAAAAGATTTTATTTCATGTACTTGCTATTTGGAAGTTCAGGTTTCATTTAGTCTTGTATATTAAATACAAATGAATAACTCTAAATCAAGTTAAATGTAATTAAGAACTTTCAGAAACTATATTCAAGTGTTTGATTTTAAATCCTTACTTTCTTTTTTGTAAGAAAATTGACCTAAAAATTAGTAGCGTTTTCATTTGTCCTCAGAAACCATTCTTGAAGAAAGCTATTAGAGTATACACGGAAATGACTCCATACACTGTGCTAATTTTTTACATTACGTACAGAGGTCTGAGTGCAGTATGATTGCTTCTGCCTGATAAGACTATAAAGCAGGAAGAATTAGTAATAATGGAGAGAACCACGTGAGTAGAATGCATTGTGAGGTTTCAGGAGGCTAAGCAGACCTCATCAACATAGGCAATTTAACAGTACAAGATTAAAAACTAGTTAAGATGGTTCTTACCCCTGCCCCCTTATTTCACAAATAACATAAGGATTTAGCTGTTTTAAAACAGGGCATGAACACTAACCTTGGTAACATTAAAATTGTTTGAAAATTATACTACCTGCAGAATAAGATAGATGAAAATAAAAAAAAAAGAGTCTATGATCTCTTTATTAGATGGATTATATCCTGTGAGACGAGAGGTTTTAATTTTAGTTCTTTGTTTACTGCTCCAGTCCTGGTCTTCTGGTCTACCTGGTAGGTAGGCTACCAGGTGCCAGGCTTTTAGAAGCAAGTTTTACTCATTTTTCTTTGGCATCTGTTGCATGCTATTATTTTGGTGTTTACATTCATAACTTTCATGTTCCTTTACTGTACCTGTATGGGTTTAGTATATTACTTGCATTACATAGCAGAAATTATATTCCTAAACATTCTGATATTTTTTTAAAAAGCAGGAATAAAACTGAGCTGTAGCAGTGACCACCTTGTTTCCCTTGCCCAGCTTTGGGCGAGATTTATAAATCACTATTTCTCCAATAATGATTAATAATTTTTCAGGAGGTTTGTGATGATGCATGGTTTGTCTGGAAGTTAAAAGCCATTAGGCACTTTATCTAGATGTGAGCTATACTGTGCTATATTCTTACAGACTCCCTGTATACAGTAGCTTCAAGAAGCCACAGTTTGCTCGAACAACAACAGAGCTGTAGCCCTGGCCTCCACAATGGAGTAAGTACAGTGTTACTGCATTAGCTTGGGGTGACCCATCCCCGCAGTGTTGAATTCTTATAAACAAAAATCTTATTTTCTGTTTTCCTTCTAACCAGGGTAAGAAAATACAAAGTAAATAAAAAAATTTTTAAGAGTAACATTTATGTTCTGCAGTGTGCATTTACAAAGTTTGTAATCAGAAAAAATCCAACAGCTATTGTAGTTTTACCACCTAGAAACAGAGAATAAATAATACAACTGTACATATCTGAAAAGAGCTTCAAAAATTCAATCATATCTTTTTATCATTTGTCTAATTCCTTGATAATAACCAAGAAAAGTCCCTAAATAAAGGACCCATGTTCCAAAATTGATTAAGATTGAATTATTTCTATTTGATAGTCCTAGCCTGGTAAAATTGGCTTGGTGGGATGTGAGATGAGTAGATTATAATAAGGATAATTTTGCATTTGTAATTTTGTTGAAGTTTTATTGTTTTGTTTATACAGTAAAGCTCAATTGTAAAAAATTAAGCTAGATGTTATCCAGTCAGACATTGGCCCTGACATTTCATTAACCCTGCACAGGCGTGAAAATCCACACTATGCAAGCACGTCAGCAGTAAGTGATTGTTCAGTGAGAGATGAGTTAGGCTAAAGAAAAGATCATTTTATTAGCTAGTTTACTCACGTCTCCTTATAATAGCAGTTTTGTTTATTTTTGTTAGCTAATGATACAAAATATCTTCCAGTGCCTCCTGCTCTCAGACAAGCATTCATCTTTTCAAGCTAACACCATGTTAAAAATTTGAAAATCCCTATCCCAATATGAGAATTATCTTGAAACCAAAGTCTAAATTTTTAAAATTATCTTAACTCTGCATTTAATTTCCAATTGTCCAGATCTGACTCTGGAATGTTATAATTATTGCCAGTTGAACATGTGAGATTATCTGAAAAAGCACCCACAACCCACAGCTACTGCACACCTAGCTAGTTTCCAGCCCTGTGGGTAAGAACACTGTGACCCTAAAGTGAGAGGAAAGTGCTTGGTGTTTTGCTTTTTGCTAATTGCAGAATAACAACATTAAGGCAAAATGCTTTTTGTTGTCTATTTCTTAAATTATGGAAGGAAGCATTGACTTCTCCCCCTTGTATGATGAAGGGACTCATTGTGCTGATGTAGCATATTCATTATACTTCAAAGTCAAACCTGTGTGATGCCCTGAAGTAGATGAAGGAGTGTGTTAACAAAAGAAATGGGGTGTCATAATCTTTGAAAATTATTTTAGCATGCCTTTTATTTTCCCTTTTTCTAAGTTAAGAGGGTCATTCAATAATGATAATCTCGTTTTCTATAGTCCCAACTGTCGAAATGGCAGCTTATTTTGGTACATTTGATTCATTACATTTAGAAAGTGGTTTCAGAGCTTATTCTTTGTAACTATAATGATTCTAATATTTTATATCATGAAGTTTTTATATGAGGAAGGCTATTCTCAATGTGTCTGTCATCCAATTTTTTACTTTCTATAAAGCATATTTAAATAATAATTGGTGTATGTTCCTTTTATTGAAAATGTTTTATTGTCCAGTTTAAGCACAATAATTTTATCCTTCTGAAGTTTTATAGTAAATACTGTTCATTTCTCAGAACCTAAAAAACAAAATAATTTTCTGCTGACACAGCTAATTTCTGCCCTTCCCTATTCCCCCAAATCATAGAAATATTAATATTTAGCTTCCTTTTTATAAAGCGAAGGATAGCACAAACGTGATGATACCCATCTCTTCTAAATCACTGAATATGTTCTGGAGAAGAATTTATTGATTATTTTGTTGCTAAACAGCCCTTTATCAACCCAATCCAACTCAAGCGTGTTATCTATGAATGTAAAAACTTACGAAGTTTATTAAATTGATAGAGAAAGGGACATTAGTTTATTTGAGAACCAAGAGACCTGAACCTAATTATGGCAAGTATATGAGTTTGAACAATTATAGGGGGGTCTATACATGTTTCCTAATGATTACATATCAACAATTAATGTGATGTCTCTCTTCATTATTTTTCTATTTTCCAATAATATTCTGTAAGATCAGTTTGTCTGCTGTATTTATAAGTGAGCATAAAAATGTGAGGAAGTAACAGAAGACTGTGAAGGCAAATCCATTCCTAGAAATTAGAATGTATTATTGGTATAAGAAATGGCCTGATTATAAACAAATATCCAGGCTGATAGAAGTACTAATACAATTAAAAATAACATTGTCTTAACAAATGTTCCTCAAGTGATAGTTTACATAAAATCTTCTGACTCTCTTACATGATCATTAAATAAAGAAGAGTAGACAAAAATGTAATTTAGTTTCTAACTGTCCTTCCCTTCAGTGGGCATTAGCTGGCATACAATATTAACTATACGTTTATCAGTGGAAGGGAAAGCATCTATTTTTATTTTGAAACTGTTAACCCATTACTAAATCTAAGATAGTGATTTGAAGCCATTGAAGATACTTGGATTTGATCAGAAGAACTCTGTGGTGGCTGAAAATTACTACTGACTTCTCTAGATCTGCTGCTTTATCTATACACCTTGGATCAATTTTATGTCCCCCCCCCTAATTAGACATAGTAGCCCCCCCACAATATTTTGTTTAAATTGAAAGCAGGAGTAGAGATTTTTAAAAATATATTCAAGAGAGTCTTTATGTACCTGATACGTTATCACCAGGCTCTGAATTAGATCTTTAGGATCTGAAGATGAAATCATCAGAAAAAGTGTCCATAGCCTCAAAATTTCAGGCCCAAAGGGCTATCAAATGTCCTAAATTCTACCTACTCAGAGCTTAAAGGAAGAATTAAATACCATGACAAGAATAATCTCAAAATGAGAAAAAGAAAACTACCAAAGCATGTTGAGGCTTTAATGTATGTGGGAGACTTCTGAGCAGGTGTTATCACTTTAGATATCTCTAAGGTGACAAAGGAAAATAATTAGTTTAGCAATTGTTAAAATTAATAAAAGGGATTCATGTTTATTCTTGGTGTATTTGTCAACCTATGGGCAGTGCTTACTGTATACATTCTATAGTGTGTATATGTCACTATTATAGATGAGTATCTTAATATTATTTACTGTTCTATCTAATCATTTATGTATTTATACTTTACTGCAAGGTTCACAGCACTTTACTAATATTAGATAATTATTTTTCTTCTACTTTTCTGTGGCATTTTCTATTTAGGTCTTTTCTGCTAGGGTCTTTTCCTTATTTTGGAGTACTCACTAAGAAAAATGTAAAAGATCGCCCAAAGAAATGGGCTCTGTACTCTTCCTGAAATGTTTAAAGTGGGATCTGCAAATCCAAGTCTAAAGATCTATTTGAAGCTGGATTGGGGCTATTGGGCATAAATTGCATTTTATATTTCACATTAATAAGACTTGTATAAGTCAGTACTCATGAGGCCAAATTCTCTCAAACGCCAACACCCTTGAAACCTTTTGTTTTCTGGAGTTATATTAGTAAAAAGTAAACAATCTTCTAGTTAATTAGAGAATACCAGGAGGCACCTAGTCCCATGGCCTGTGTGTACCCAATTTTGAGAGACCAGAATAGTCCAGTTCTTGGGCTTAGACGAACCCTTTAAACCCAGCTGAATTGTTCTCAGCAGGCTTCCTGATAAAAAGGGAAGTGTCCACTGGCCTGATAACTAAGTCACTCCTGGTCCTCCCGACTCCCAGAGAGATGGACCATCAGCCATGGGGAGTTCTCACCTTTGCTGTGCTGTTTCCTAAAATACAAACCTACCAATTACCCTTAACTCTCATAGTTTCTTCATCATTGCCTATACCCAAAGACAGGAGAAAGAAAGCCAGGTTCCAGGAGCCATAAAGTTGGAAAATCTGGGAAATGGTGGGAGTTAGTTGATGAGAAAAGGTAGCAGAACACTCCAGAAATATCCTTCATTCTGCTATAACAGATGCTTAATGAACTTGACTGTTCTTAAGTTCAAAAGTAGCTAAGTTTTCAGCTTGTTCTCTTCAGAGATATTTTTAGAAATCAGGACTCTTCCATTTGTAACTTAAAAATGTTAATACTCAAATCATAGTCAAAAAGTAGTGAAATATTTGTTGTTATGTAAACATTGACACATGATTACTGCCAAAGAATAGGGAGATTTGCTCATAAGAACATTCTCTTAGAGTTTTGTTTTGTGCTTTCACATGAGAGAAATGCCTTTATATTGTGAAAAGTTTCTGTAGTATTTTCTTCTGTATTACCCCC